>NW_026577938.1:0-346409 GCF_029407905.1 Bubalus kerabau
CATCCAACCATCTTATCCTCTGTCATCCCCTTCTCCTCTGCCTTCAATCAAGACTATGAGAGGCAGATATTTTAGAGTATAATTATTGTTAAGAGTTTATCTAAAAGCTCATATCACATTTACATATTTTACATTGGTTGTTGCTGTTTCCAGGTACTTTCTTGCTGACAAGCTTGTGACACATATAACAATAGAGCAATTTTTACCTCAGAAGAAACCTAGGCACTATGAACATGTTGTGCTTAATGTTGTTGACTCTTAGACATGTCTATAGTGGAGGAGCAAAACCAAAAATACTAGATATTTAATATTGACTAGTTCCCAGTTCACGGGACTCTGACATTCATTTAGGTCAATGTTTTCTTGTATTTCCAGCAGTTTGATTTGGAAGGGCTGCCTTGTCTTGAGACCATTGAAATCAGAACTCAGAACTTGAGCAATATTATCAAAAAACACAAGGCTCACACTGACATATACCTTAATCCAGACAGACAGACAAGACATCTTCCAGTTTTCCGCCTGAGATTTAAAATATTTCTTTGAGCCGTTTTCCTGGGAAGTGGGGGGGGGGGAGTGGGGGTGGCAGCGAGGCAGGCTTGGGTAACAAGCTAATTGTTGGTCATTGCATATGCAAAGAACCAGCTTTCCGGGTTCCAAGGAAAAAAGCTTCCTTGGTACCCAATTTTGTTTGGATCTATAGACTCTCATGGCCCTCCTAGGTCAGGACATCTTTCCTTTCTGTAGTCCTCGTTTGAACCCTAAATCATAGACAGCTTGGATTGTCTCTGTGGGGTGGATGTATTGTCCTCGTGTTTGACCTGGCGGCAGTAGCGAGGTCCGAGAGCCTCTCCTGGAACCGGGCGTGGGGACAGGGCTCACCGGGAGCCCCTGGTGGAAGTGGGCAATGCGCCGGGAGCGCGCCAGGGGCGGGGCGATCCCAGGCGGCGCGGGTCGGGGTTCCGGTCGGGAGGGGGTGGGGGGTGGTAACAGTTGTGCTCTCGGGGGTCCCCACTGCAGCTGGAAACGTGCTGGGAGTGCGGCAGGGGCGGGGTGAATCCTGGTGGCGCGGGGCGGGGTTCGGCTCCTGGCGGAGGTGGGGGAGGGCTTCCCAGTTGTGCTCTCGGTGGTGACCACTGAGGCTGGAAACGCGCCGGGAGCGCACCCGGGGCGGGGTAAACCTGGGCTGCGCGGGTCGAGATTTAGATGGCTGTGGGTGGGGGTTCGGTCCCAGTTGTGCTCTCGGGGGTCGCCACTGCGGCTAGGAACGCCCATTTCCTATGCTAATGTGTCCCCAAGGATCCACATCTAGTGGGTGCAGCGGAGGGCTGCGGGCCACAGGTCAGGGAACTGGGACTGCTTGGAGCAGGGAACCACGTATTCCGCCCTCTGTTGGCACATTCTCGGAGCTCCCCAACCTGGCGGTTGCAGAAAGGCCTCGCCCTTGGTGTCAAGGCCTTTACCGCTCCACCCCTTTGCTGAAAAATCTCAGTCTGCACGGTTTTCCCAAGCAGCCTAGTGTGCCCTGGAAGTCCAAGGGACAGAACCCTGAACTCTGGCCGGCTGGCCCAGCCCTGCTTCTGGCACTTTGCAGGCCAGCGGGCCCTGGAGCACCTGCTAGGATGAGAAAGGGAAGGGTCCGCGAATTGCACCCTAGAAAGCTAGTAGGGTGCATGGATTTCAAACCCTGGTGGCCGCCCAGGCAGCAAAGAAGTGGGGAGGGCACCTTGCTGCCCTTTTATGGCAGAATCTGTGGCTGTCCTGATGCGTGGGCCTTTTCATGGGGACCTTGTGCAATAAAAGTTTGGTGTTTTGGTACTGAATAATTAGAAATTGTAAAAAGTTTAAATTATGTGGTGGTGTAATTAAAAAACAAAACAAAACAAAACCAAGCCCCAAGTGTTTGGCACAGGGAGGTTTAAGTATTGAAGGCCTGTTTTCCTTGCACTGTGGCATTCTATCAAGAAGTGTGCAGGATTTTTTTTTTTTTTTTAAGAAAAGTTTTCGAAGTGAGGGAAACAGGAAACCCAGAGGTGCCCCTGTATTTTGGGGAAGGCCTTAGGAGGTCACTTGGAAATGCTGCGGGCTGTGGGGGAGGGGGGCAGATGGGCTGTGCAGGCTTGTCCTTTGCATTCATGTTCTTGTGTGTAGAAACCCAGCTCGGAGCCATCTCCTGATGTGTAAGAATTTCGCAGACAAACCTTGAGCTAAGCAATGCATTTGTTCCTGAGGAAATGTTTGTCTTAAGCGATGTAAATATCCTATGTATATCCGCTGGACTCTGGCTTCAGGTCGGTTCCCCCAGTAGGCTCAGAAGCGACTTGAACAAAACAGTATATTTTCCTCGTACCTTGTTCTCCTAATCTATGTTAAGGAACTGATATATTTGCCTGGAATACTGCCTTTCTTCAAGATTCATGTCAATCAGTTTTTGGCCCAGGATGACTCACCTGCTGCCAATGTGACCTCAAGGCATGTCGTGGGGGAGGGGCCTGGTGCCATTCCCTGAGACAGTGCCTTTCTTTCCTTAGCTGACTGCTAGTGCCTGTAGAATATCTGGCTAGAGACCAGCAGGGCGTACACCCCGCCTCAAGTCTAAGTCAGCAGCTTTCTCTATCTCATTTATACTTTAATAACAATTGATGACACAAAAGCTCTGAGCGATCAAATCATATCAAATCTTCATTTCAGATTGAAGATGCATTCCATGGTATTGCCATCTTAAGTCTTTCCATTGATATGGAATATCTGTCCATGTATTCAGGATAGTTTTCAGCCAGGGTGTATAATTTCCAGTGTGCCAGTCTTGTCATCCTCGTTACATCCATGGCAAAGTGTTGTATTCATGTTGACATTATTGAAAGGGAATTTTTTTAAATTCCTTTTCAGATTATTATCTGCTAATATATACAGAAAAAACTGTGTAATCTTTCGTTTTTATCAGTTCGGACAGCTTGATAGTTGTCTTTAAATTCTTTCCTTTCTCATACTTTAAGATTTTCCGGGCACCGTACATGTACTGCCTCACCCCTAATCTCAGTCATGTGTTCAAAGGACTTCTGTCCTTTATTTGTTTACTTATTTTTTGCAACATTGAATTCGTTTTGACTATGCTGGGTCTCTGCTGCAAGATGGAAGTTGCTAGGACCTCTGGACTGCAGTCTTCCATCTCTTACTGACCTCTTGTTGACCTCTGCAGAATCCTGGTTGGTGGGAGCTTGTTAGTTCCTTGTTCCTTACCAGGACCTCCTGTGGTAAGTGTTTTTCTCTTCTCTGTTGCCTGGTAAGGGTGGATGGTCATTTGCATCCCAAAGCTAGCTAGAAGTCAATTATTTAGGCAGGCTTGTGCATAGATATAGGAGAAGGCAATGGCACCCCACTCCAGTACTCTTGCGTGGAAAATCCCATGGATGGAGGAGCCTGGTAGGCTGCAGTCCATGGGGTGGTTAAGAGTCGGACACCACTGAGCGACTTCACGTTCACTTTTCACTTTCATGCATGGGAGGAGGAAATGGCAACCCACTCCAGTGTTCTTGCCTAGAGAACCCCAGGGACTGCGGGGCCTGGTGGGCTGCCGTCTATGGGGTCGCACAGAGTCGGACACGACTGAAACGACTTAGCAGCAGCGGCGGCGGCAGCAGCAGCAGAAGCAGTGCATCGATATCAAAAGGGCTGCAAACAGTCAGGAAGGATCACATATGTCACCGTGAAACACTACTTCTCCACTTAGCCAAAGCTAACCAAAGATTTCTGTTCTAGGTCAACCTAGAAGAGATCACTTAAGAGGTAAAGAAACTTAAACTCCATTAGCAAAGGCAGTTCGACATCTCAAGAAAACTTGTGCTAGGCACAGAACTCTTTTCTGGGGGTCCACTTTCCCTACAACCTCCTTATCCCATTCTGTACCCATTCCTTTGCTTCTCCCATCCTGAAACTGCCACCTGTAAGACAGAACTACTTCGTTTTCCTTCCTCAAGTGCCATTGCATTCCACATACTTTCTTGATATAACAAGTCATACATTTCCCTTCAGCAACCAAGAACTGACTTTTATATTGGCATTGGCTATAGCCCGCCCCCCTCCCCCCACCCCCAAGAACAGAACAAAACAAAACAAAACAATTGCTTTCTTACATTTAACATGTCAGGATGGTGCCAGACACTATTCATGGAGAGTCAAAAATCTCTTTTGTTTCTGTGTAAAAGGGAGGTACTTTCAAGTCGTGAATGTTTCAGAACTTTCATTTATTTGCAAATGACCTAGCTATTCAATACACTGTCGTCACAAGGATAGAATCTCGGGTAACCAAAACACCTGGAGAAACGTTTGTTAGTTCAGTTCAGTTCAGTTGCTCAGTCGTGTCTGACTCTTTGGGACCCCGTGGCCTGAAGGACGCCAGGCTTCCGTGTCCGTCACCAGCTCCAGGGGCTTGCTCAAACTCATGTCCATCGAGTCAGTGATGCCATCCAACCATCGTACCCTTGTCATCCCCTTCTCCTCTGCCTTCAATCAAGACTATGAGAGGCAGATATTTTAGAGTATAATTATTGTATAGAGTTTGTCTAAAAGCTCATATCACATTTACATTTTTTACTTTTGTTGTTGTCGTTTCCAGGTAGTTTCTTGCTGACAAGCTTGTGACAGATATAACAATAGAGCAATTTTTACCTCAAAAGAAACCTAGGCACTATGAACATGTTGTGCTTAATGTTGTTGACTCTTAGACATGTCTATAGTGGAGGAGCAAAACCAAAAATACTAGATTTTTAATATTGACTAGTTCCCAGTTCACGGGACTCTGACATTCATTTAGGTCAATGTTTTCTTGTATTTCCAGCAGTTTGATTTGGAAGGGCTGCCTTGTCTTGAGACCATTGAAATCAGAACACAGAACTTGAGCAATATTATCAAAAAACACAAAGCTCACACTGACACATACCTTAATCCAAACAGACAGACAAGACATCTTCCAGGTTTCCGCCTGAGATTTAAAATATTTCTTTGAGCCAGTCTTCTGGGGAGTGGGGGGATGGAGGTGGCAGTAAGGCAGGCTTGGGTAACAAGCTAATTGTTGGTCATTGCATATGCAAAGAACCAGCTTTCCGGGTTCCAAGGAAAAAAGTTTCCTTGGTAACCAACTTTGTCTGGTTCTATAGAATATCATGGCCCTCCTAGGTCAGGTCATCTTGCCTTTCTGTAGTCCTCGTTTTATCCCTAAATCATAGACAGCTTGGATTGTCTCTGTGGGGTGTATGTATTGTCCTCATGTTTGACCTGGCGGCAGCAGCGAGGTCCGAGAGCCTCTCCTGGAACCGGGCGTGGGGACGGGGCTCACCGAGAGCCGCTGGTGAAGGTGGGCAGCACCCCTGGAGCGTGGCAGGGGCGGGGCGCCCCGGGCGGCTCAGGGCGGGTGTCGGCTCCTGGCGGGGGTAGGGGAGGGCTTCCCAGTTGTGCTCTCGGAGATGGCCACTGCGGCTGGAAACGCGCCGGGAGCGCAGCCATGGTGGGGTAAACCTGGGCTGCACAGGTCGAGATTCCGCTCGCTGTGGGTTGGGGGTCGGTCCCTGTTGTGCTCCCGGGGGTCGCCAATATGGCTGGGAACCCGCCTGGAGCCCGGCAGGACCGGGACGAAACCTGGCGGCGCGGGGCGGGGTGGGGGTCCGTTCGCAGCGGGGGTCGGCTCCTGGCGGGGGTGGGGGAGGGCTTTCCAGATGTGCTGTTGGGGGTCGCCATTGCGGCTGGGAATGCCCATTTCGTGAACTCCTGGATCCCCAAGGATCGGCATCCATTGGCCACAGCGGAGGGGTGCGGAACACAGGTAAGGGAACGGGGACTGCCTGGAGCAGGGAACCATGTATTCCGCCCTGTGTTGGCACAGTCTCAGAGCTCCCCAACCTGGCGGTCGCAGGAAGGCCTCGTCTTTGGGGTCAAGGCCTTTACCGCTCCACCCCTCTGCTGAAAAACCTCAGAGTCTGCGCGGTTTTCCCAAGCAGCCTAGTGTCCGCTGGAAGTCCAAGGGACAGAACCCTGAATTCTGGCCGGCTGGCCCAGCCCTGCTTCTGGCACTTTGTAGGCCAGCGGGCCCTGGAGCACCTGCTAGGATGGGAAAGGGAAGGGTACGCGAATTGCACCCTGGTGGCCGCCGAGGCAGCAAAGAAGAGGGGAGGGCACCTTACTGCCCTTTAATGGCAGACAGAATCTGTGGCTGTCCTGCTGCGTGGGCCTTTTCATGGGGACCTTGTGCAATAAAAGTTTACCGGTGAACTTAGGGAACTTCCCAGTGTGCTTCTGACAGATGAGGGATGCTGTGGAGTTGGCGGGGCCTCTCAGGACTCTGCTGGGTTTGGCGCAATGGAAGAGGGCCTCAACTCCAGGGAAGGCAGGAACCTCAGGCTTCCTCTCCGTTTCGGACTCCGACCGCAGGGTCCCTGCAGAGTTGGGACAGGAGAGTCAGGAATCGTCTTGTCTGAGGAAGGGAACTCCGCTTGCCTCTCGAGGTGCTCAGGGGGTCTCAGGCCCCTTGTTGAGCTGTGTGTGGAACCTGCGGGTATTTCCGGAAATGCACGACGGTGACAGTGCCCCTTCGTGTTGTGCCTTCACCCACTGGGTTGCCTTCGAAGAGGTGTCTGGGCCTCGGGTTCTTTTTAAGAGCGGACCGGGAAATAGGGGTCTTTCGGCATGTGGGACCACCCACGGGGCTAGTCTCAAATTTCCTAGTGAGGCCGGCTTCATCCTGACGTGTGCCGGGAAGGCCGGGGACCCTTCCAGACAACGCAGGGGGATCGACTCTCCTGTCGCCATCAGGAGGGGAGAAGGGGCTCAGATGAAGTGGGGCCGGAACCCTCGGTGTTACCCTCGAGGGAAACTGGCGTGTGGGGGACTTTTGGGGGTTGCATGAAAGGAGTCAGGTACCATTTCGCACTTCAGGACAGAACCTGGGACTTCCCTTGAGACGCCGTAGTGGGCAAGGGCCTCATCTTGCGAAGACGTTGGAACCATGTGGATTTTCTCGAGTTGCGGCGGGATTCTAGAGTTACGACGGGGATTTCAGGCTTCCTCTTGTGTTGGCCCCGGGAAGCCTAATCTTCCATTCGAGTTGCGAGGGAAAGCTTGGGGTTGCACTCGAGTCACTGCAGGGCCAAAGAGACCTCATCTAGGCCTGTGTCCGGGACTTAACGTTCCTCTCAAGGGAAGACAGGGATCTCAGGGTGGCGTTCCAGACTCCCCCGGGGAGTCAGGCCTAGATTCGAGGGCAAGCAAAGGATGCCGCTCTCCTCTCAAGTCGCGACGCAGATCTCTTGGAGCCCACTGAGTGGCCTCAAGGGAGTCAGGCCTTCTCTTCAGTTTGGAGAGAGGACTCAGGATTGCGGTCTGGGTCAGGCAGGAAAAGAAGGCCCTCACCTCGCGAGGATGGGGGCTTCTCAGGGGTTTCCTCGAGCTGCGGCGCCCGTGGGGGTTTTCTCATGAGGCAAGACGAGGATCTCAGGGAGCCTCTCGTGCGGTGCCAGGGAAGTCAGGTCTCTGTGCGTGTGGCGAGGGGGAGCGCGTCATGGCTCTCGAGTCATGGGAGAGGACTAGGGCCTCCAGACGCGTTGAAGAAGGACACTTGAGGTCTTTCTGGGGTTGCGGCGGGAAAGCCTCATTTCCCTCGACTTCTGCCGGGGACCTGAGGGAACTTCCCATGCTGCCTCTGATAGGTGAGGGATGCTGTGGAGTTGGCGGGGCCTCTCGGGACTCCGCTGGGCTTGGCGCAATGGAAGAGGGCCTCATCTCAAGGGGAGACAGGAAACTTAGGCTTCCTCTCCTTTTCGGACTCCAACCACAGGGTCCCTGCAGAGTTGGGACAGGAGAGTCAGGCCTCGTCTTGTCTGAGGAAGGGAACTCCGCTTGACTCTCGAATTGCTCAGGGTGTCTCACGGACCTCGTAGAGCTGTGTGTGGAAACCGCGGGTTTTTCCGGACGACTCACGGGGGTGTCAGTGCCCCTTCGAATGGTACCTTCACCCACAGGGTTGCCTTCGAAGAGGGGTCCGGGCCTCGGGTCCTTCTCAAGAGCGGACCGGGGAATCGGTGGCGTTCGGCATGTGGCACCACCCACGTGGCTCGTCTCGAATTTCCCCGTGAGACCGGCCTCATCCTGAGGTGCGCCGGGAAGGCCGGGAACCCCTTCTGGACCACGCAGGGGAATCGCCTCTCCTGTCGCGATCAGGAGGGGAGAAAGGCCTCAGATGAAGCTGTGCCGGGACTCTCGGTGTTCCCCTCGAGGGAAGCCGGCATGTTGGGGAACTTTTGGGTGTCGTACGAAGGGTGTCAGGTACCGTTTCGCACTTCAGGGCGGAACATGGGACTTCCCTTGAGACGCCGTAGTGGGCAAGGGCCTCATTTTGCGAAGACATTGGAACCACGTGTTTTTTCTCGTTTTGCGGCGGGATTCTCGAGTGACGACGGGGATTACAGGCTTCCTCCTCTGTTGGCCCTGGGAAGCCCCGTCTTCCATTCGAGTGGCGAGGGAAAGCTGGTGGCTGCCTTGAGTCACTGCAGGGCCAAAGAGACCTCATCTAGGCGTGTGTCAGGACCTAATGTTCCTATCCAGGGAAGGCAGGGATCTCGGGGTTGCATTCCAGGATCCCCCGGGGTGCCAGGCCTCGTCTCGAGGGGAAGCCAAGGACTCCGCTGTCCTCCCGAGTCGCGACGCGGATCTCTTGGAGCCCCCTAGTGGCCTCAGTGGAGTCAAGCCTCCTCTTCATTTTGGAGAGAGGGCTCGGGATTGTTCTCCAGGCCATGTAGGAAAAGAAGGCCCTTCACCTCGTGAGGACAGGGGCGTCTCAGGGGTTTCCTCGAGCTGCGGCGCCCTTGGGGGTTTTCTCGTGAGGCACGACGAGGATCTCAGGGAGCCTCTCGTGCGGCGCCAGGGAAGTCAGGTCTCCCTGCGCGTGGCGAGGGGGAGCGCGTCATGGCTCTTGAGTCACGGGAGGGGACTAGGGCCTCGAGACGCGTTGAAGAGGGACTATCGAGGTCTTTCTCGGGTTGTGTCGGGAAAAGTCATTTCCCTCGACTTCTGCCGGGGACCTTAGGGAACTTCCCAGGGTGTCTCTGAGAGTTGATGGATACTGTGGAGTTGGCGGGGCCTCTCGGGACTCCGCTGGGTTTGTCGCAATGGAAGAGGGCCTCATCTCGAGGGGAGGCAGGAACCTCAGACTTCCTCTCCGTTTCGGACTCAGACCGCAGGGTCCCTGCAGAGTTGGGACAGGAGAGTCAGGCTACGTCTTTTCTGAGGAATGGAACTCCGCTTGCCTCTCGAGTTGTTCATCGGGTTTCAGGCCCCTTGTCAAACTGTGTGTGGAATCTGCAGGTTTTTCCAGACGATGCATGGGGGTGTCAGTGATCCTTCGATTTGTGCCTTCATCCACAGGGTTGCCTTCGAAGAGGTGTCCGGGCATCGGGTTCTTATGAAGAGCGGACTGGGAAATCGGGGTCGTTCAGCATTTGGCAGCACCCACGTGGGTTGTCTCGAATTTCCTCATGAAACCGGCCTCATCCTGAGGTGTGCCGCGAAGGTCATGAAACTCTTCCAGACAAAGCAGAGGAATCGACCCTCCTGTGGCGATCAGGAGGGGAGAAGTGGCTCAGATGAAGTGCTGCTGGGAACCTCGGTGTTTCCCTCAAGTGAGACAGGTATGTCGGGTAACTTTTGGGGTCACATAAAGCGTTCCAAGTACCGTTTCACTCTTCAAAATGGAACGTTGGACTTCTCTTGGGGTGCTCCAGCGGGCAAGGGCCTCATCTTGGAATGACTGCGGAACCACTTTGTTTTTCTCGAGTTGCGGTGGGATATTTGAGTTACCACAGGGAATTCATGCTTCCTCTTGTGTTGGCCCACAAAAGTCTTATCTTCCATTCGAGATTCGAGGAAGAGCTGGAGGTGCGCTCTAGTCACTGAAGGCAAAAGAGACCCCACCAAGGCTTGTGTGCAGGACCTAATGTTCATCTCAAGACTCGACAGAAATCTCGGGGTTGCATTCCAGACTCACCTTGGAGTCAGGCCTCGTCTCGAGGGGAAGCAAAGGACTCTGCTCTCCTCTCGAGTCGGACGGGTATGTCTTGGAGCCCACTGAGTGGCTTAAAGGGAGTCAAACCTCCTCTGGTGTTTGGAGGGAGGACACGGGATTGCTCTCCAGGCAATGCATGAAATGAAGGCCCTCATCTCCCAATGACTGGGGCGTCTCGTAGGTTTTCTCGAGCTGTGGCGCTAGTGTGGGGTTTCTCACGAAGTAAGACTGGGAGCTCAGTGAGCCTCTCACGTGGTGCCAGGGAAGTCAGGTCTCTATGCACGTGGTGAGAGGGAGCCCGTCATTGTTCTCGAGTCATGGTAGGGGAATTGGGCCTGAAGACGTGTTAAAGAAGGACTCTCAAGGTCTTTCTTGGGTTGCAGCAGGAAACCCTGGGTTCCACCGACTTGTGCCAGTGACCTCAGGAAGCTTCTCATCGTGCCTCTGAGAAGTCAGGGTCACTGTGGAGTTGGGAGGGGCCTCTCGGAACTCCACTGGGTTTGGTGCAATGGAAGAGGGCCTCATGACAAGTTGAGGCAGGAACCTCAGGGTTCCTCTCCTGGCTTCGAATGCGCCGGATCTGACTCGGATCCCAGAGTCCCTGCAGAGTTGGGACAGGAGAGTCAGGCCTCGTCTTGTGTGGAGGAATGGAACTCCGCTTGACTCTCGCGTTGTTCATGGGGTGACAGGCCACTTGTCGATTTGTATGTGGAACTTGCGGGTTTTTCTGGACGATGCACCAGGGTGTCAATGCCCCTTCGTGTTGTGCCTTGATCCACAGGATTGCCTTCGAGTTGGGTTCTGCCATCGGGTTCTTATCAAGAGCGGACCAGGGAATCGGGGTCTTTTGGCATGTCGCACCACCCATGAGGCTATGTCTCGAATTTCCTCGTGAGACTGGCCTCATCTTGATGTGCGCCAGGAAGGTCGGGAACGCCTTCCAGACAAAGCAGGGGAATCGAACCTCCTGTCGCGATCAAGAGGGG
Source organism: Bubalus kerabau (assembly GCF_029407905.1). Lineage (NCBI taxonomy): Eukaryota > Metazoa > Chordata > Mammalia > Artiodactyla > Bovidae > Bubalus > Bubalus kerabau. The sequence goes on from NW_026577938.1 coordinate 11,032, forward strand.
AGAAGAGTCTCAGATGAAGTGGTGCCGGGAACCTCGGTGTTCTCCTCAAGTGAGACTGGTATGTCGGGGAACTTTTGGGGTCGCATCAAGGGTTTCAAGTAACTTTTCGCTCTTCAATACGGAACGTGGGACTTCTCTTGAGACGCTGTAGCGGGCAAGGGCCTCATCTTTCGATGACGGGGGAACCACGTGGTTTTTCTTGAGTTGTGGCGGGATTCTCGAGTTACGACGGGGAATTCAGGCTTCCTGTTCAACTGGCCCAGGGAAGTCCAGTTTTCATTCGAATTGCGAGTTAGAACTGGGGATTGCTCTCGAGACACTGCAGGGCCAAATAGACCTCATCTAGGCTTGTGTCCAGGACCTAATGTTCCTCTGCTGGGGTGACAGCGATCTCGGCATTGCATTCTCGACTCACCCGGGGAATCAGGCCTCGTCTCGAGGGGAAGCCAAGGACACCGCTCTCCTCTCGAGTCGCGACGGGTATATCTTGGAGCTCACTGTGTGGCCTAAAATGAGTCAAGCCTCCTGTGGAGTTTGGAGAGAGGACTCAGGATTGCTCTCCAGGCCATACAGCAAAAGAAGGCCCTCATCTCGTGAGGACTGGGGCGTCTCGTGTGTATTCTCGAGCTGCGGCTCCAGTGTGGTGTTGCTCACGAGGTATAATGGGGAGCTCAGGGAGCCTCTCCTGTGGCGCCAGGGAAGTCAGGTTTCTATGCGCGTGGCTAGGGGGAGCGCGTCATTGCTCTCGAGTCATGGTAGGGGAATCGCACCTCAAGACGCGTTGAAGAAGGACTCTCGAGGTCTTTTACGGGTTGGGGCAGGAAACCCTTGGTTCCCTCGACTTGTGCCGGTGATCTCAGGAAGGTCTAAGGGTGCCTCTGAGAAGTCAGGGATACTGTGCAGTTGGGAGGGGTCTCTCGGGACTCCACTGGGTTCGGTGCAATGGAAGAGGGCCTCATCTCGAGTGGAGGCAGGAAACTCATGTTTCCTCTCCTGACTTCCCCTGGGCCAGATCTGACTCGGATCGCAGTTTCGCTGCAGAGTTCGAACAGGAGAGTCAGGCCTCGTCTTGTGTGGAGGAATGGAACTCTGCTTGCCTCTCCAGTTGTTCACGGGGTGACAGGTCACTTCTCGAGCTGTGTGTGGAACCTGCGGCTTTTACTGAATGATGCATGGGAGTGTCAGTGACCCTTCGTTTTGTGCCTTCGTCCACAGGGTTGCCTTCGAAGAGGTGTCCGGGCATCGGGTTCTTCTCAAGAGTGGGCCGGGAAATCGGGGTATTTCGGCATGTGACACCACCCCCGACGCTATGTCTCGAATTTCCTCGTGAGACCGGCCTCATCCTGAGGTGCACTGGGAATGTGGGGAACCCCTTCCAAACAAAGCAGGGGAATAGACCCTCCTGTCTCGAACAGGAGGGGAGAAGGTGCTCAGATGAAGTGGTGCGGGAACCTAGGTGTTCCTGTTGAGTGAGATCGGCGTGTCCAGGAACATTTGGTGTCGCATCAAGGGTGCAAAGTACCGTTTCGCACTTCAAGACGGAACGTGGTTCTTTTCTTGAGAGGCCATAGCAGCAAGGGCCTCATCTTGGGATGACGTTGGAAACACGTGGTTTTTCTCGAGTTTCGGTGGGATTCTCGAGTTACGAAGGGGATTTCTGGCTTCCTCTTGTGTTGGCCCAGGGAAGCCCAATCTTCCATTCGAGTTGCGAGGGAGAGCTGGGGGTTGCGCTCGAGTCACTGCAGGGCAAAAGAAACCTCATCCAGGCTTGTGTCTAGGACCTAATGTTCCTCTCAAGGGGTGACTGGGATCTTGGGGTTGCATTCCAGACTCACCCAGGAGTCAGGCGTCGTCTCGAGGGGAAACAAAGGACTTATCTCTCTTCTCGAGTCGCGACGGGTATTTCTTGGGGCCCACTGAGTGGACTAAAGGGAGTCAAGCCTCCTCTGGAGTTTGGAGAGAGGACTCGGGATTGCACTCCAGGACATGCAGGAAAAGAAGGCCCTCATCTCACGATGACGGGGGTGGGGGGTCTCAGTGGTTTTACCGAGCTGCAGCGCCTGTGTTGGTTTCTCAGGAGGTACGACGGGGAGCTCAGTGAGCCTCTTGTGTGGCGCCAGGGAAGTTAGGTCTCGATGCGTGTGGCGAGGGGGAGCGCGTCATTGCTCTCGAGTCATGGTAGGGGAATCAGGCCTCTAGACGCGTTGAAGAATGACTCTCAAGATCTCTCTCGGGTCTTGGCAAGAATACCTGAGTTCCCTCGACTTGTGCCGGTGACCTCAGGGAGATTCTCCGGGTGCCTCTGAGAAGTCAGGGATACTGTGGAGTTGGGAAAGACCTCTCGGGACTCCACTGGGTTTGGTGAAATGGAAGGGGGCCTCATCTCGAGGGGAGGCAGGAACCTCAGGGTTCCTCTCCATTTCTGATTCCGATCGCAGCCCCCTGCATAGTTGGGAGAGGTGAGTCAGGCCTTGTCTTGTGTGCAGGAATGGACCTCCGCTTGCCTCTCGAGTTGTTCACTGGGTGACAGGCACTTGTTGAGCTGTATGAGTAACCTGCGGTCTTTTCCGGACGATGCACGGGGGTGTCAGTGCCCCTTCGTGTTGTGCCTTCATCCACACTATCTTCGAATAGGTGTCTGGGCATCGCGTTCTTATCAAGAGCGGATCGGGAAATCGCGGTCTTTCGGCATGTGGCACCACCATCGAGGCTACGTCTCGAATTTCCTCGTGAGACAGCCTCATCTGAGGTGCGTGGAGAAGGTCGGGAACCCCTTGCAGACAAAGCAGGGGAATCGACCCTCCTTTCGCGATCAGGAGGGGAGAAGGGGCTCAGATGAAGTGGTGCCAGGAACCTCGGTGTTCCCCTCGAGTGCGACCCGTATGTCGGGGAACTTTTGGGGTAGCATTAAGGGTGCCAAATATCATTTCGCACTTGAAGACAGAACGTGGGACTACTCTTGAGACGCTGGAGCGGGCAAGGGCCTCATCTTGCAATGAAGGGGAAACCACGTGGTTTTTCTCAAGTTGAGGTGGAATTCTCGAATTACTACTGGGAATTCAGGCTTCCTCTTGTGTTGGCCCAGGGAGGTCCAATATTCCATTCGGGTTGCGAGGGAGAGCTGGGGGTTGCGCTCGAGTCACTGCAGGGCAAAAGAGACCTCATCCAGGCTTGTGTCTAGGACCTAATGTTCCTCTCAAGGGATGACTGGGAACTTGGGGTTGCATTACAGACTCACCCAGGGAGTTAGGCCTCGTCTCGAGGGGAAGCAAAGGACTCGGCTCTCCTCTTGAGTTGCGACGCGTATCTCTTGGAGCCCACTGAGTGGTGTAAAGGGAGTCAAGCCTCCTCTTCAGTTTGGAGAGAGGACTCGGGATTGCTCTCCAGGCCATGCAGGAAAAGAAGGCCCACATCTCGAGATGACGGGGGCGTCTCGTGTGTTTTCTCGAGCTGCGGCGCCAGTGTGGGGTTTCTCACGAGGTACGACGGGGAGTTCAGGTAGCCTCTCGTGTGGCAACAGGGAAGTCAGGTCTCCATTGGCGGGGCAAGGGGGAGCGCGTCATTGCTCTCAAGTCAGGGTAGGGGAATTGGGCCTCATGACGGGTAGAAAAAGAACTCTCGATGTCTTTCTAGGGTTGCGGCAGGAAACCCTGGGTTCCCTTGACTTGTGCCGGTGACCTCAGGGAGCGTCTCAGGGTGCCTCTGAGAAGTCAGGGATACTGTGGATTTGGGAGAGGCCTCTCGGGACTCCTCTGGGTTTGGTGCAATGGAAGTGGGCCTCATCTCGAGTTGAGGCAGGAACCTCAGGGTTCTGCTCCTGACTTCCTGGAGGCCGGATCTGACTCAGATCGCAGGGTCCCTGTTGAGTTTGCTCAGGAGTGTCAGGTCTCGTGTTCTGCGGAGGAATGGAACTCCGCTTACATCTCAAGTTGTTCAAGGATGACACCACTTTTTGTGATGTGTGTTGAACCTGCAGGTTTTTCGGAGATGCACGGGGGCGTCAGTGCTCCTTCCTGTTGTGCCTTCATCCACAGGGTTGCCTTCGAAGAGGTGTCCGGGCATCGGGTTCTCCTCAAGTGCGGACCGGGAAATTGGGGTCTTTCAGCATGTTGCACTACCCACGAGGCTACGTCTCGAATTTCCTCGTGAGACCGGCCTCATCCTGAGGCGCGCAGGAAAGTCCGGGAACCCTTTCCAAACAAAGCAGGGGAATCGACCCTCCTTTCGGGATCAGGAGGAGAGAAAGGGCTCAGATGAAGTAGTGCCGGGAACCTCGGTGCTCTCCTTGAGTGAAAGTCGGGTAACTTTTCTGGTTGCATCAAGGGTGCCAAGTACCGTTTCGCACTTCAAGACGGAACCTGGGACTTCTCTTTAGACGCTGTAGTGGGCAAGGGCCTCATCTAGCGCTGACGGGGGACCCATGTGTTTTTTCTGGAGTTGCGGCAGGATTCTTGAGTTACGATGGGGAATACAGGTTTCTTCTTGTGTTGGCCCAGGGAAGTCCAATCTTCCATTCGAGTTGCAAGTGAGAGCTGGAGATTGCTCTCGAGTCACTGCAGGGCAAAATAGAGCTCATCTAGGTTTGTGTCCAGGACCGAGTTTTTCTCTCCAGGGGCGACAGGGATCTCGGGGTTGCATTCCAGACTCACCCGGGGAGTGAGACCTCGTCTCGAAGGGAATGAATGGACTCCGCTCTCCTCTCGAGTCGCGACGGGTATCCCTTGGAGCCCAAGAGTGGCCTAAATGGAGTTAAGCCTCCTGTGGAGTTTGGAGAGAGGACTCGGGATTGCTCTCTAGGCCATGCAGGAAAAGAAGGCCCTCATCTCGCGATGACGGGGGCGTCTCGTGGGTTTTCTCAAGGTGCAGTGCCTGGTTGGGGTTTCTCACGAGATAGGACGGGGAGCTCAGGGAGACTCCTGTGGTGCCACGGAAGTCAGGTCTCCATGGACGTGGCGTGGGGGAGCGCCTCATTGCTCTCGAGTCATGGTAGGGGAATCGAGCCTCAAGACGCTTCGAAGAAGAACTCTCGAGGTCTTTCTCGGGGTGTGGCAGGAAACCCTGGGTTCCCTCGACTTGTGCCCATGACCTCAGGAAGCTTAGCGGGGTTCCTCTGAGAAGTCAGGGATACTGTGGAGTTGAGAGGGGCTTCTCGGGACTTCACAGGGACTGGTGCAATTGAAGAGGACCTAATCTCGGATTGAGGCAGTAACGTCAGGGTTCCTCTCCATTTCTGACTCGGATAGCAGGGTCCCTGCAGAGTTGGGACAGGAGAGTCAGACCTCGTCTTGTGTGGAGTAATGGAACTCCGCTTGCCTCTCGAGTTGTTCATGGGATGACAGGCCACCTGTCGAGTTGTATGTGGAACCTGCGGTTTTGGGGGACGATGCACAGGGGTGTCAGTGCCCCTTCGTGTTGTGCCTTCATCCACAGGGTTACCTTCGAAGAGGTGACCAGGCATCGGGATCTTATCAATAGCGGACCAGGAAATCGGGGTCTTTCGGCATGTGGCACAACCCACGACGCTACGTCTCGACTTCCCTCGTGAGACTGGCCTCATCCTGAGGTTCGCCGGGAAGTCTGGGAACCCCTTCCAGACAAAGCAGGGGAATCGACCCTCCTGTCGCCATCAGGAGGGGAGAAGAGGCTCAGCTGAAGCGGTGCTGGAAACCTCCATGTTCTCCTCGAGTGAGACCGGGGTGTCAGGGAAATTTGGGGGTCGCATCAAGGGTGCCAAATACCGTTTCACACTTCAAGACGGAACATGGGACTTCCCTGGAGACGCTATAGCTGACAGGGGCCTCATATTTCGATGACGGAGGAGCCACGTTGTTTTTCTCCAGTTGCCGCGGGATTCTCGAATTACAACGGGGAATACAGGCTTCCTCTTGTGTTGGCCCAGGGAAGTCCAATCATCCATTCGAGTTGGGAGGGAGAGCTGGGGATTGCACTTGAGTCAATGCAGGACAAAAAAGACCTCATTTAGGCTTGTGTCCAGGACCGAGTTTTCCTCTACAGGGGCGACACGGATCTCGGGATCCCATTCCAGACTCACCCAAGTAGTCAGGCCTCGGCTCGAGGGGAAGCAACGGACTCCGCTCTCCTCTAGAGTAGCGATGTGTATCTCTTGGAGGCTACTGAGTGGCCTAAAGGGAGTCAGGCCTCCAGTGGAGTTTGGAGAGTGGACTCGGGATTGCTCTCTAGGTCATGTAGGAAAAGAAGGCCCTCATCTGACGATGATGGGGGCGTCTCGTGAGTTTTCTCGAGCGGCGGTGCCAGTGTGGGGTTTTCATGAGGTAGGACGGGGAGCGCAGGGAGCCTCTCGTGTGGCGCCAGGGAAGTTAGGTTTCAATGGGCATGGCGAGGGGAATGCGTCATTGCTCTCCAGTCATGGTAGGGTATCGGGCCTCAAGATGCGGTAAAGAAGGTCTCTTGAGGTCTTGCTCAGAATGCAGCAGGAAACCCTGGGTTCACTCGACTTGTGCCAGTGACCACAGAGAACTTCTGAGGGTGCCTCGGAGAATCAGGGATACTGTGGAGTTTTAGGGGCCTCTCGGGACTCCACTGGGTATGGCACAATGGAACAGGGCCTCATTTCGAGTTGATGCAGGAACGTCAGGTTTCATCTACATTTCTGACTCTGATCACACGGTCCCTGCAGAGTTGGGAAAGGAGAGTCAGGCCTTCTCTTGTGTGGAGGAAAGGAACTCCGCATGCCTCTCTAGTTCTTCAAGGGATGACAGGACCCTTGTCAATCTGTGTTTGGAATCTGCGTGTTTTTCCATACTATGCATGGGGATGTCAGTACCCCTTCGTGTTGTGCCTTCACCCACAGGGTTGCCTTCGAAGAGGGGTCCGGGCCTCAGGGCCTTCTCAAGAGCGGACCGAGGCATCGGGGGCGTTCCGCATGTGGCACCACCCACGTGGTTCGTCTCGAATTTCCTCGTGAGACCAGCCTCATCCTGAGGTGTGCCGGGAAGGTCGGAACCCCTTGCAGACCAAGCAGGGGAATCGACCCTCCTGTCTCGATCAGGAGGGGAGAAGGGGCACAGATGAGGTGATGCCTCGGAACCTCGGTGTTCCCCTCCAGTGAGACCAGTGTGTTGGGGAACTTTTGGGGTCGCATCAAAGGTGCCAAGTACCGTATCGCACTTCAAGATGGAACGTAAGACTTCTTTTGAGACCCTGTAGCGGCAATGGCCGCATCTTGCGATGAATAGGGAACGATGTGGTTTTTCTCGAGTTGTGGCGGGATTATTGAGTTACAACGGGAAATTCAGGCTTCCTCTTCTGTTGGCCCAGGGAAGTCCAGTCTTCCATTCGAGTTTCGAGGGAGAGTTGGGGATTGCTCTTGAGTCACTGCAGGAAAAAAGAGACCTCATCTAGGCTTGTGTCCAGGACCTAATGTTTCTCTCCAGGGGCGACAGGGATCTCCGGTTCGCATATCAGACTCACCCGAGGAGTCAGGCCTTGCCTTGTGGGGAAGGAAAAGACTCCACTCTCCTCTCGACTCGCGACGGGTATGTCTTGGAGTCCACTGAGTTACCAAAAGGGAGTCAAGCCTACTGTGGAGTTTGGAGAGAGGACTCGGGATTGATCTCCAGGCCATGCTAGAAAAGAAGGCCGTCATGTCGCGAAAACGGGGGCGTCTCGTGGGTTTTCTCTATCTGCGGCGCCAGTGTGGGGTTTCTCACGAGGTATGACGGGGAGCTCAGGGAGCCTCTCATGTGGCGCCAGGGAAGTCAGGGCTTCATGAGTGTAGCAGAGGGAGCGCGTCATTGCCCTCGAGTCATGGTAGGGGAATCAGGCCTCAAAATGCGTTGAAGAAGGACTCTTGAGTTCTTTCTATGGTGGCGGCAGTAAACCCTGGGTTCACTCGAATTGTGCTGGTGACCTCAGGGAGCTTCTCAGGGTGCCTCTGAGAAGTCAGGGATACTGTGGAGCTGGGACGCGTCTCTCGGGACTCCACTGGTTTTCGTGCAATGGAAGAGGTCCTAATCTCGAGTGGAGGCAGGAACCTCAGCGTTCTTCTCGTGACTTCACTGGCGCTGGTCTGATTCGGATCGCAAAGTCCCTGCAGAATTGGGACAGGAGAGTCAGGCCTCGTCTTGTGTAGAGGAATGAAACCCCACTTGCCTCTCGAGTTCTTCAGGTGTGAGAAGCCACTTGTTGAGCTGTATGTGGAACCTGCGGGTTTTTCCAGACGATGCACGAGGGTGTCAGTGCCCCTTTGTGTTGTGCCTTCATCCACAGGGTTGCCTTCCAAGAGGTGTCCAGGCATCGGGTTCTTATGAAGAGTGTACAGGGAAATCATAGTCTTTTGGCATGTGGCACCACCCGCGAGCTACGTCTCGAATTTCCTCGTGAGACCGGCCTCATCCTGAAGTGCCCCGTGAAGGTCGGGAACCCCTTACAAACAAAGCAGGGGAAGTGACCCTCCTATCACGAACAGGAGGGGAGAAGGGGCTCAGATAAACTGGTGCCGGGAACCTCGGTGTTCACCTCGAGTGAGACCGATATTTCGGGGAACTTTTGGGGTCACATCAAGGGTGTCAAGTATCGTTTCGCACGTCAAGACGGAACGTGGGACTTTTCTTGAGAAGCTGTAGCGGGCAAGGGCCTCATCTTGCGATGACGAGGGAACCAAGTGCTTTTTCTCGAGTTGCGGTGGGATTCTCGAGTTACGAAGGGGAATTCAGGCTTCCTCTTGTGTTGGCCCAGGGAAGTCCAATCTTCCATTCGAGTTGTCAGGGAGAGCGGGGGATTGCTCTCGAGTTACAGAAGGGCAAAAGCGACCTCATCTAGGCTTGTTTCCAGGACCTAATGTTCCTCTCCAGGGGAGACAGGGATCTCGGGGTTGCATTCCAGACCCACCTGGTGAGTCAGGCCTTGTCTCGAGGGGAAGCAAAGGACTCCATTCTCCTCTCGAGTCGCGATGGGTATCTCTTGGAGCCCACTAAGTGGCCTAAAGGGAGTCAAGCCTCCTGTGGAGTTTGAAAAGAGGATTCGGTATTCCTCTCCAGGCCATGCAGGAAAAGAAGGCCCTCATCTCGCGATGAAAGGGCCGTATGGTGGGTTTTCTCAAGCTGCGGAGTCAGTGTGGGGTTGCTCACGAGGTACAACAGGGAGCTCAGGGAGCCTCTCTTATGGCGCCAGGGAAGTCAGGTCTCCATGTGCGTGGCGAGGGGGTGCGTGTCATTTCTATAGAGCCATGGAAGCAGATTCGGGCTTCAAGACACGTTGAAGTAGGACTCTCGAGGTCTTTTTCGCATTGTGGCAGGAAACCCTGGGTTCCCTCGACATGTGCCGGTGACCTCATGGAGCTTCTCCGGGTGCCTCTGAGAAGTCAGGGGTACTGTGGAGTTGGGAGGAGCCTCTCTGGACTCCACTGGGTTTGGTGCAATGGATGAGAGCCTCATCTCGAGTGGAGGCAGGAACCTCATTTTTCCTCTCCTGGGTTTCCTTGCGCCGGTACTGACTCGGATCACAGTTTCCCTGCAGAGTTGGTACAGAAAATCAGGTTTCGCCTTGTGTGGAGGAATGGAACTCCACTTGCCTCTCGAGTTGTTCACGGGGTGACAGACCACTTGTTGAACTGTGTTTGCAACCTGCGGGTTTTTCTGGATGATAAACGGGGGTGTCAGTGCCCCTTCGTGCTGTGCTTTCATCCACAGGTTTTCCTTCGTAAAGGTGTCAGGGCATCGCGTTCTTATCAAGAGTAGACCGGGAAATCGGGATCTTTCGGCTTGTGGCACCACCCACGAGGCTATGTCTAGAATTTCCTCCTGAGACCTGCCTCATCCTTAGGCGCGCTGGAAAGGACGGGAACGCCTTCCAGACATAGCAGGGGAATCGACACTCCTGTCGCGATCACGAGGGCAGAAGGAGCTCAAATGAAGTGGTTCCGGGAACCTCGGTGTTCCTTTCGAGTGAGACCGGTATGTCGGGGAATTTTGAGATTGCATCAAGGGTGCCAAGTACCGTTTCGCACTTCAAGACAGAACGTGGGACTTCTCTTGAGTCGCTGTAGCGGGCAAGGGCCTCATCTAGCGCTGATGGGGGAACCACGTGGATTTTCTCGAGTTTCGGCGGGATTCTCGAGTTACGATGTCGAATTCAGGCTTCCAATTGTATTGGCCCAGGGAAGTCCAATCTTCAATTCGATTTGCAAGGGAGAGCTGGCGATTGCTCTCTAGTAACTGCAGTGCAAAATAGACCTCATCTAGGCTTGTGTCCAGGACCGAGTTTTCCTCTCCAGGTGCGACAGGAACTCGGGGTTGCATTCCAGACTCACACGGGGAGTCAGGCCTCATCTCGAGGGGAAGCAAAGGACTCCTCTCTCCCTTCAAGTCCTGACAGGTATCTCTTGGAGCCAACTGAGAGGCCTAAAGAGAGTCAAGCCTCCTGTGGAGTCTGGAGAGAGGACTCGGTTTTGCTCTCCATGCCAGGCAGGAAAGAAGTCCCTCATCTCGTGATGACGGGGGCGTATCGTGGGTTTTCTCGAGCTGCGGTGCCTGAATGGGGTTTCCGAAGAGGTACGACGGGGAGCTCAGGGAGACTCTCTTCAGGCGTCAGGGAAGTCAGGTCTCCATGCGCATGGCGATGGGGAGCGGGTCTTTGCTCTCGAGTCATGGTAGGGGAATCGGGCCTCAAGACACGCTGAAGGACTCTCAAGGTCTTTCTCGGGTCGCAGCAGGAAACCCTGGGTTCCCTTGACTTGTGCCGGTGACCTCAGGTAGATTCTCAAGGTGCCTCTGAGAATTCAGGGATACTGTGGAGTTGGGAGGGGCCTCTCGCGACTCATCTGGGTTTGGTGCAATGGAAGAGGGCCTCACCTCGAGGGGAGACAGGAACCTCAGGTTTCCTCTCCATTTCTAACTCGGATGGCAGGGTCCCTGAAGAGTTGGGACAGGAGAGTCAGGCCTCATCTTGTGTGGAGGAATCGAACTCCGCTTGCCTATAGAGTTGTTCACGGGGTGACATTCCACTTGTCGAGCTGTGTGTAGAACCTGTGGGTTTTTCTGGACGATGCACGGGAGTTTTAGTAACCCTTCTGTGGTGCCTTCATCCACAGGGTTGCCTTCGAAGTGGTGTCCGGGCATCGGGTTCTTATCCAGATTGGACCGCACCATCGGGGTCTTTCGGCATGTGGCACCACCCACGAGGCTACGTCTCGAATTTCCTCCTGAGAAAGGCCTCATCCTTAGGTGCGCCGGGATGGGCGGGAACTCCTTCCAGACAAAGCAGGGGAATTTACCCTCCTGTCGTGATCAGGAGGGGAGAAAGTGATCAGATGAAGTGGTGCCGGGAACTTCGGTGTTCCCCTCGGTGAGAACGGTGTGTCGGGGAACTTTTGGGGTTACATCAAGGGTGAAAAGTAGCATTTCGCACTTCAAGACGGAACGTGGGACTTCACTTGAGACGCTGTAGCGGGCCAGGGCCTCATCTTGGGATGACGAGTGAACCACGTGCTTTTGCTCGCATTGCGGCGGGAGTCTCGAGTTTCGACGGGGAATTCAGATTTCCTCCTGTGTTGGCCCATGGAAGTCCAATCTTCCATTCGAGTTGCGAGGGTGAGCTGGGATCCCACTCAAGTCACTGCGGGGCAAAATAGACCATATCTAGGCTTGTGTCCAGGACCGAATATTCCTCTCCAGGGGTGACAGGGATCTCGGGGTGGCATTCCAGACTCACCCAGGAAGTCCGGCCATGTTTCTAGGGGAAGCAAAGTATTCCGCTTTCCTCTCGAGTCGCGACGGGTACCTATTGAGTGCACTGGGTAGCCTTAGTCAGTCAAGCCTCCCGTGGAGTTTGGAGAGACGACTCGGGATTGCCCTCCAGGCCATGCAGTTAATGATGGCCCTCATCTCACGATAACGGGGGCGTCTCGTGGGTTTTCTCGAGCTGCGGCGCCAGTGTGGGGTTTCTCCCGAGGCACGACGGGGATCTCAGGGAGCCTCTCGTGCGGCGCCAGGGAAGTCAGGTCTCCATGCGCGTGGCGAGAGGCAGCGCGTCATGGCTCTCGAGTCACGGGAGGGGACTAGGGCCTCTAGACGCGTTGAAGAAGGACTCTCGAGGTCTTTCTCGGGGGGCGGCGGGAAACCCTCGTTTCCCTCGCCTTCTGCCGGGAACCTTAGGGAACTTCCCAGGGTGCCTCTGAGAGGCGAGCGATCCTGAGGAATTGGCGGGGCCTCTCGGGACTGCACTGGGTCTGGCGCAACGGAAGAGGGCCTCACCTCGAGGGGAGGCAAGAACCTCAGGCTTCCTCTCCGTTTAGGACTCCGACCGCAGGGTCCCTGCAGAGTTGGGACAGGAGAGTCAGGCCTCGTCTTGTCTGAGGAAGGGAACCCCGCTTGCCTCGCGAGTTGCTCAGGGGGTCTCAGGCCCCTCGTCGAGCTGTGTGTGGAACCCGCGGGTCTTTGCGGACGATGCACGGGGGTGGCTGTGCCCCTTCGTGTTGTGCCTTCACCCACAGGGTTGCCTTCGAAGAGGAGTCCGGGACTTGGGTCCTTCTCAAGAGCGGACCCGGGAATCGGGGGCGTTCGGCATGTGGCACCACCCACGTGGCTCGTCTTGAATTTCCTCGTGAGACCGGCCTCATCCTGAGGTGCGCCGGGAAGGCCGGGAACCCCTTCCAGACCACGCAGGGGATTCGACACTCCTGTAGCGATCAGGAGGCGAGAAGGGGCTCAGATGAAGCGGTGCCGGGACTCTCGGTGTTCCCCTCGAGGGAACCCGGCGTGTCGGGGAACTTTTGGGGGTCGCAGGAAGGCTGTCAGGGACCGTTTCGCCCTTCAGGGCAGAACAGGGGACTTCCCTTGAGACGCCGTCGCGGGCAAGGGCCTCATCTTGCCAAGAGGTGGGAACCACGTGGTTTTTCTCGAGTTGCGGCGGGAATCTCAAGTTACGACGGGGATCTCAGGCTTCCTCTTGGGTTGGCCCTGGGAAGCCCAATCTTCCCCTCGAGTTGCGAGGGAAAGCTGGGGGTTGCGCTCGAGTCACTGCAGGGCCGAAGAGACCTCACCTAGGCCTGTGTCCGGGACCTAATATTCCTCTCCAGGGAAGGCAGGGATCTCGGGATTGCATTTCAGGCTCCCCCGGGGAGTCAGGGCTCGTCTCTTGGGGAAGCCAAGGACTCCGCTCTCCTCTCAAGTCGCGACGCGGATCTCTTGGAGCCCCCTGAGCGGCCTCAAGGGAGTCCAGCCTCCTCTTCCGTTTGGAGAGAGGACCCGGGATTGCTCTGCAGGCCATGCAGGAAAAGAAGGCCCTCAGCTCGCGAGGACGGGGGCGTCTCAGGGCTTTCCTCGAGCTGCGGCGCCCATGGGGGTTTTCTCCCGAGGCACGACGAGGATCTCAGGGAGCCTCTCGTGCGGCGCCAGGGAAGTCAGGTCTGCATGCGCATGGCGAGGGGGAGCGCGTCATGGCTCTCGAGTCACGGGAGGGGACTAGGGCCTCGAGACGCGTTGAAGAAGGACTCACGATTTCTTTCTCGGGGGGCGGCGGGAAACCCTCGTTTCCCTCGCCTTCTGCCGGGGACCTTAGGGAACTTCCCAGGGTGCCTCTGAGAGGCGAGGGATCCTGTGGAGGTGGGGGGGCCACTCCGCACTCCGCTGGGTCTGGCTCAACGGAAGAAGGCCTCACCTCGAGGGGAGGCAGGAAACTCAGGCTTCCTCTCCGTTTCGGACTCCGACCGCAGGGTCCCTGCAGAGTTGGAACAGGAGAGTCAGGCCTCGTCTTGTCTGAGGAAGGGAACCCCGCTGGCCTCTCGAGTTGCTCAGGGGGTCTCAGGCCCCTCGTCGAGCTGTGTTTTCAACCCGCGGGTCTTTGCGGACGATGCACGGGGGTGGCAGTGCCCCTTCTTTTTGTGCCTTCACCCACAGGGTTGCCTTCGAAGAGGGGTCCGGGCCTCGGGTCCTTCTCAAGAGCGGACCGGGGAATCGGGGGCGTTGGGCATGTGGCACCACCCACGTGGCTCGTCTCCAATTTCCTCGTGAGGCCGGCCTCATCCTGAGGTGCGCCGGGAAGGCCGGGAACCCCTTCCAGACCATGCAGGGGAATCGACTCTCCTGTCGCGATCCGGAGGGGAAAAGGGGCTCAGATGACGGGGTGACGGGACCCTCGGTGTTCCCCTCGACGGAACCCGGCATGTTGGGGAACTTTTGGGGGTCGCAGGAAGGCTGTCAGGGACCGCTTCGCCCTTCAGGGCGGAACAGGGGACTTCCCTTGAGACACCATCGCGGGCAAGGGCCTCATCTTGCCAAGAGGTGGGAACCACGTGGTTTTTCTCGAGTTGCGGCGGGATTCTCGAGTTACGACGGGGATCACAGCCTTCCTCTTGGGTTGGCCCTGGGAAGCCCAATCTTCCCCTCGAGTTGCGAGGGAGAGCTGGGGGTTGTGCTCGAGTCACTGCAGGGCCCAAGAGACCTCACCTAGGCGTGTGTCCGGGACCTAATATTCCTCTCCAGGGAAGGCAGTGATCTCGGGGTTGCATTCCAGGCTCCCCCGAGGAATCAGGCCTCGTCTCGAGGGGAAGCCAAGGACTCCGCTCTCCTCTCGAGTCGTGACGCGGATCTCTTGGAGCCCCCTTAGCGGCCTCAAAGGAGTCCAGCCTCCTCTTCAGTTTGGAGAGAGGGCTCGTGATTTGTCTCCAGGCCATGCAGGAAAATAAGCCCCTCATCTCGCGATGACCTGGGTGTCTCATGTGTTTCCTCGAGCTGCCGCGCCAGTGTGGATTTCTTCACGAGGTACGATGAGGATCTCAGGGAGCCTCTAGTGCAGTGCCAGGTTAGTCAGGTCTCCATGCGCGTGGCGAGGGGGAGCGTGTCATGGCGCTCGAGTCATGGTAGGGGAATCGCGACTCAAGACATTTTGAAGCACTCTCGAGGTCTTTCTCGAGTCACGGCAGAAAACCCAGGGTTCCCTCGACTTGTGCCTGTGACCTCAGGGAGCTTCTCATTGTGCCTCTGAGAATTCAGGGATACTGTGTAGTTGGTAGGGGCCTCTCGGGACTCCACTGGGTGTGGTGCAATGGAAGAGGGCCTCATCTCGAGTGGACGCAGGAACCTCAGGCTTCCTCTCTGTTTCTGACTCGGATCCCATGGTCCCTGCAGAGTAGGGACAAGAGAGTCACACCTAGTCTTCTGTTGAGGAATGGACCTTCGTTTGCCTTTCGAGTTGTTTACCGGGTGACACGCCACTTTTCGAAATGTCTGTGGGACCTGCGGGTTTTTATGGACGATGCACGCAGGTGTCAGTGCCCCTTCGTGTTGTGCCTTCATCCACAGGATTTCCTTCAAAGAGGTGTGCTGGCATCGGGTTCTTTTCAAGAGTGGACCGTGAAATTGGGGTCTTTCGGCATGTGGCACCACCCACGAGGCTACGTCTCGAACTTCCTCATGAGACCTGCCTCATCCTGAGGTGCGCCCGGAAGGTCGGGAAACCCTTGCAGACAGAGAAGGGGAGTCGACCCTCCTGTCGCAATCAGGAGAGGAGAAGGGGTCAGATGAAGTGGTGCCGGGAACCTCGGTGTTCCCCTTGAGTGAGTCTGGTATGTCGCGGAGCTTTTGGGGTCGCATCAAGGGTGCCAAGTACCGTTTCGCACTTCAGGATGGAACGGGGGACTTCTCTTGAGATGCTGTAGCGGACAAAGGGCCTCATCTTGCGATGACGAGGGAAGCACGTGGTTTTTCTCGAGTTGCGGTGGGATTCTCGAGTTACGACGGGGAATTCAGGCTTCCTCTTGTGTTGGCCCAGGAAGTCCAGTCTTCCATTCGAGTTGCCAGGGAGAGCTGGGGATTGGGCTCCATTCACTGAAGGGCAAACTAGACCTCATCTAGGCTTGTATCCAGGACTTAATGTTCCTCTCCATAGGCGACAGGGATTTGGGGTTTCATTCCATACTCACCCGGGGAGTCAGGCCTCATCTCAAGGGGAAACAAAGGACTCCACTCTCTTCTCGAGTCGCGACAGGTATCTCTTGGATCCCACTGAGTGGTCTTTGCTCTGTAGGAGAGCTCTAGTGTACATAAGCCTGTACATAAGTGAACACAGACACTCTGTGTGCATGTTGCTGCGTACCCAAAATAGGGACACAAGGAGCCTCATGCTCTTCATGCGGCTCGGAATCTGTGCAGCCACGCAGCAGCTGAAGAATCCAACCAATTGCTCTTTTCTTACCTCTGACAGAGCTCGCATTGCCGTAGCCATTGGCAGTTTGGAAACACTGGACTCTAACCCCTCTCAAAGTAGGCCTGGGTTCTAGTTCGAATAGAAAGTCAATAGCGGAGCTGAGGACAGGAACATGGCAGTCATTTATCACACGCTCCTGCAGCCTGCTACTACAGGGACACTAACGCTAAAAGCTAGGAATGTCTTTGCAAGGTGCGCAAAGGACAAGGGAGAACCTCGACCCTGACTCTAGTATTTCAGTCCCCTGAGCAGATCTGAGGTTCTCCCGCTGTAGAAGCTAACCCATTCCTTTCAAATACAGGCTTCCTAACACAGGGCCAGTTGGCTGCTTGCTCTTCCACGAAGCAGGCTTCCTTAACTTGCAAACTGCGAATTCCGCTTAACAGCCTGGAGGAAAAATCGCTTCTTGCAAGATTTTTTTCAGAGGCTGTATCCCCGGAGCTGGGGCCAAGCTAGGGGACCCATACTGACAAGGGAAGGCAAAACCACATCCAATGTCTTTGCTCTGGAGGACAGCTTTGGTGAGCCTAAGTCTTTCAGGAATATTTCTGGCTCCAACAGAGTCAAATTCTGTGTGTGAAGCTGCACAGCCAAAATAGGGGAACAGAGAGCCTGATTCTCTCTGTGTAGCTTTGAAGCTGTCATTCAAACAACAGCTTGAGAATCCATACAATGCTCTCCCTTACTGCTAAGAGAATTCTCATTGCTGTCGTCCTTGACAGTTTGTAGAAATCCGCACCCTAACCCTTCTCCAAGTAGGCCTGGGTCCTAGCTCGGAACAACAGGCAACGGCGGAGCTGAGGCCAGTAAGGCACAAGTGAGGTCTCACACACTCTTGCAGCCTGATCGTCCAGGAGCAGTAAGGCCTCTTTTTCCCTGCAGGAGGCTCGCTTGCCTTGCCTCCTGTGAACTGCATTTCCCAGCCTGGGCGCAAAGCTGTTCCTGGAGATTTTTTCTCAGGGGCTGTTTCCCTGGAGCTGGGTCGGACCTCGGGGGCCCAACTCACAGGGGAAGACAAAACCACATGGACAGGTCTATGCTCTGTAGGAGAGCTCTAGTGAACCTCATCTCTCAGGAACATTCTTGGCTTCTACAGAGACACCTCTGTGCATGAAGCTACACACCCAACATAGTGGCAAAGGGAGTCTGATTCCCTCCGTGGGTGCTGATGCTTTGTGGCAAAGCACCTGCTAAGAATCCATCCGCATAGGCTTCCCTCACCTTGACAGAGGTCTCATTGCTGTAGTCCTTGGCAGTTTGGAAAGAAGCTGACCCTTACCCTTCACCAAGTAGGCCCTTGTCCTTGTTTGAATGGAAAGGCAGTAGCTGAGCTGAGGCCAGTAAGGCGCCAGTCAAGTCTGACATATTCCCGATGCCTGCTCCTTCATGGAAAATAACGTTAGAATCTGGGAATGTCTTTGCAAGGCTGGCAAAGGGCAGTCAGGAACCTCGACCCTGCCTCTGGAATTTCTATCTTCTCAGCACATCTGGCGGTCTCAGTCAGGAGAAACTAACCCATTCCTTGCAAATATAGGCTTCCAAACACAGGCCGGTTGGCTGTCTCTTCTTGCCGAAGGAAGCTTGCTTATCCCACCTCCTGCGAACTCCGCTTCCCAGCCTGGGGGATAAGAGGTTCTTGGAGATCTTTTCTCAGAGGATGTTTCCACGGAGCAGGGGCTGATCCCGGAGACCCACACGCACAGGGGAAGGGAAAACCGCATGGATAAGTCTTTGCACTCTAGGAGTGCTCTAGTGAACCTCACTCTATGGGGAATGTTCTTGGCTCCAACGGGGACATCTCTGTGTGGGAAGCTGCATAGCCAACATAGAGACACAGAGACCTGATTCTCTCTGTGCAGCTTTGACGCTGTCGTTCAAACAACAAATTGAGAATCCACACAATGCTCTCCCTTACCACTGAGAGAGTTATCATTGCTGTAGCCCTTCGCAGTTTCTGGAAATCGGCACACAAACACTTCTCCAAGTAGGCCTGGGTTCAAGTTCAGATGAACATGCAATAGCGGAGCTGAAGCCAGTAAGGCACCAGTCAGGTGTCACACACTCTGGCAGCCTGCTCCTCCAGGGACAGTAAGGCCTCTATTTCCCTTCAGGAGGCTCGCTTGCCTTACTTCCTGTGAGCAGCGTTTCCCAGCCTGGGCGGAAAGCAGTTCCTGGAGATCTTTTCTCAGGGGCTGTTTCCCCGGAGTTGGGGCGGACCTCGGGGACCCAACTCACAGGGGAAGGCAAAACCAAATGGACAGGTCTATGCTCTGTAGGAGATCTCTAGTGAACTGCCGGGGTCCAGCCCCAGCTGATCCAGGGTATTCGAAGCAGAGACGGCGTAGGCGAGGGTCAGGGAACAACTGCTTAATTAAACGTTAATTAAGGATATAAAGAGTAATAAAATGAGGATAGCTCAGTAGGAAAATTCAGTGGAGAAAAGAGGCTGAGTAGCTTGGTTTACGCGGGGGACCAATAAAACTTCAAGACAAGAAGCTTGCACCACTTACGTAGGCCGCAGGCGTCCTTCCGTTCTCCCGAAGGAGAGGAGACACTGAGGCCTCCCCGGTCGGATCTTAGAAGCCCAGGCAAAATTAGTAAGCTTGGTGGGTTCCGCGCTCCAGATGCAGACTCAACCAGAGTGAGAGAGAGAGAGAGAGACATGGGGAGACCAGTATTTCGAGAAACTGATCCCAATTCTTTATTTTCCATGGTCTACTTTTATACACTGAGATGTTATGCAAAAGTCACGTGGGGTCAGCAGTCCTGACTTTTATCAAAGTCAGGTGCTTCATACAAAAGTATACAGAGGTCTTAGGGGTGTTACATCATCTTCTGGCCGGGGGGCCTGCTGACAATTTACGACCCTCTCCTTGTGACAGCGGTCAGTCAACCAGGACACTTATTTCTCCAGGGGTGATTATTCTTAAAACAGACGCCACCCAAATAAAGTTACATTCCTATAGGGTGAGGGTGTAGTGGGTTTTAGTTAAGGAAAGAATTTACTTAGCCTAAGGTCTAACGTGATTTATATCAAAGGCTAATATTTATTTCTTCTATATATTCATTAATGTGTATAAGGGCAGGGGATGTGGAGACTTAGCAGTAAACATCAGCTCAACAAATGAAAAACCCTTCACCAATATGATTTCTAATCAGCCCATTATACTTATACTAATAATTTTCTAACTTTTCTAAGGAACCTGTTTTTAGAAGGTTTAAAGCATCTCGTGCCTCTCATGGTTGGGAGGCTGTGAGCAATCACATGTGGCCGGACAAGCCTTTCAGGCAGGCTAGAGAACCTTCAGAGGAGTTTGTAGGTTAAAACACTCTTGTCACACCCAGGGGTTTTTATCAACTGGAGCTCTAGGTTAACTCCTTCTCCGAAAGAGGTGGTGGGGGACAGCCCCCCGTAAAGTCAGAGGTGTAGGTGAGAGCACAAAGCAGTAAGGTAGGCAGGCTCTGGTTATGGGGGTAGATGCTCGAGGATTTCCAGGGGGACTCCTGAGGCTCGATCCCGCCTTTGCGTATGTCGAGCCTCCTTCCTCATGACCTTTGCCATGGGCGGAGTGCCTCACTCTGGCCCCCAACAGTGAACCTCCTCTCTCAGGAACATTCTTGGCTCCTATCGAGACACCTCTGTGTGTAGCTACACACGCAACGTAGGGGCAAAGGGAGCCAGATTCTTTCCGTGGGGTGCTGATGCTTTGTGGCAAAGCACCTGCTTGAGAATCCATCAGCTTACGCTTCCCTCGCCTTGACAGGGGTCTCATTGCTGTAGCCCTTGGCAGTTTGGAAAGAAGAGGACCCTTACCTTTCATAAAGTGGGCCCTTGTCCTAGTTTGAAAGGAAAGGCAAGAGCTGAGCTGAGGCCAATAAGGCGCCAGTCAAGTCTGACATATTCCCGAAGCCTGCTCCTTCATGGAAAATAACGCTGGAATCTAGGAATGTCTCTGCAAGGCTGGCAAAGGGCAGTCAGGAGCCTGCACCCTGCCTCTGGAATTACCGATTTCTGAGCAGATCTGGAGGTCTCCTTTAGGAGAATCTAACTCATTCCTTCCATATTGAGACTTCCAAAAACAGGCCGGTCGGCTGCCTCTTCGTGCCCGAAGGAGGCTTGCTTTTCCTGCCTCCTATGAACCCAGCTTCCCAGGCTCTGGGAAAAGCGGATATTGAAGATCTTTTCTCAGGGGTTTTTTCCATGGAGCTGGGGCCGAGACCAGAGACCCAATTGCACAGGGGAAGGAAAACCACATGGACAAGTCTTTGTTCTCCAGGAGACCTCTAAGTGAAACTTACTCTGTCAGGAACGTTCTTGACTCCTATGGAGACACCCCTGTGTGTGAAGCTGCGTACCCAACAAGGGGGCACAGAGAGACTGATTCTCTCTTTGCAGCTTTGAAGCTGTCATTCAAACAACAGCTTGAGAATCCATACAATGCTCTCCCTTATCTCTGAGAGAGTTCTCATTGCTGTAGCCCTTGGCAGTTTTTAGAAATCCGCACCCAAACCCTTCTCCAAGTAGGCCTGGGTCCTGGTTTGGATGGCCATGCAATGGCGGAGCTGAGGTCAGTAAGGCACCAGTCAGGTGTCACACATTCTGGTAGCCTGCTCCTCCAGGGACAGTAAGGCCTCTTTTTCCCTGCAGGAGTCTCGCTTGCCTTGCCTCCTGTGAACTGCGTTTCCCAGCCTGGGCGAAAAGCGGTTCCTGGAGATCTTTTCTAAGGAGTTGTTTCCCCGGAGCTGGGGTGGACCTCGGGGACCAAACTCACAGGGGAAGGCAAAACTACACGGACAAGTCTATGCTCTGTAGGAGACCTTAGTGAATCTCAAGTTTTAGGAACATTCTTGGCTCGTACAGAGACACCTCTGTGTGTAAAGCTACACACCGAACATAGGGGCACAGGGAGCCTGATTCTCTCCGTGGGGTGCTGATGCTTTGTGGCAAAGCACCTGTTTGAAAATCCATCCGCTTACGCTTCCCTCGCCTTGACAGAGGTCTCATTGCTGTGTCCCTTGGCAGTTTGGAAAGAAGCAGACCCTTACCCTTTACCAAGTAGGCCCTGATCCTAGTTTGAAAGGAAAGGCAATAGCTGAGCTGAGGCCAGTAAGGCACCCGTCAACTCTGACATATTCCCGATGCCTGCTCCTTCATGGAAAATAGCGCTAGAATCTAGGAATGTCTTTGCAAGGCTGGCAAAGGGCAGTCAGGAACCTCGAACCTGCCTCTGGAATTTCCATCTTCTGAGCAGATCTGGAGGTCTTCTTTTGGAGAAGCTAACCATTCCTTCCAAATAGAGGCTTCCAAACACAGGCTAGTTGGCTGCATCTACTTGCCCGAAGGAGGCTTGCTTGTTCCGCTTCCTGTGAACTCCGCTTCCCGCCTGGGGGAAAAGTGGTTCTTGGAGATCTTTTTTCAGGGGCTATTTCAACGGAGTTGGAGCCGAGCCCAGAGACCCACACGCACAGAGGAAGGCAAAACCACATGGACAAGTCTTTGCTCTGTAGGAGAACTCTAGTTAATCTCAGTATGTGAGGAAAGTCTTGGATTCCACGGGGATACCTCTGTGTGTGGAGCTGCGTACCCAACAAGGGGGCACACAGGGCCTGATTCTCTCTTTGCAGCTTTGAAGCTGTCATTCAAACAACAGCTTAAGAATCCATACAATGCTCTCCCTTACCTCTGAGAGACTTCTCATTGCTGTAACCCTTGGCAGTTTTTACAAATCCGCACCCAAACCCTTCTCCAAGTAGGCCTGGGTCCTGGTTTGGATGGCCATGCAGTGGCGGAGCTGAGGTCAGTAAGGCACCAGTCAGGTGTCACACACTCTGGCAGCGTGCTCCTCCAGGGACAGTAAGGCCTATTTTTCCCTGTGGGAGGCTCGCTTGCCTGGCCTCCTGTGAACTGCGTTTCCCAGCCTGGGCAAACAGCGGTTCCTGGAGATCTTTTCTCAGGGGCTCTATCCCCAGAGCTGGGGTGGACCTCGGGGACCCATCTCACAGGGGAAGGAAAAACCACATGGACAGGTCTATGCTCTGTAGGAGACGTCAGTGTGTTTCATCTCTTAGGAACATTCTTGGCTCGTACAGAGACACCTCTGTGTGTAAAGCTACACACCGAACATAGGGGCACAGGGAGCCTGATTCTCTCCATGGGGTGCTGATGCTTTGTGGCAAAGCACCTGTTTGAGAATCCATCCGCTTACGCTTCCCTCGCCTTGACAGAGGTCTCATTGCTGTGTCTCTTGGCAGTTTGGAAAGAAGCAGACCCTTACCCTTCACCAAGTAGGCCCTGATCCTAGTTTGAAAGGAAAGGCAATAGCTGAGCTGAGGCCAGTAAGGCACCCGTCAACTCTGACATATTCCCGATGCCTGCTCCTTCATGGAAAATAGCGCTAGAATCTAGGAATGTCTTTGCAAGGCTGGCAAAGGGCAGTCAGGAACCTCGACCCTGCCTCTGGAATATCTATCTTCTGAGCAGATCTGGAGGTCTCCTTCTGGAGAAGCTAACCCATTCCTTGCAAATATAGGCTTCCAAACACAGGCTAGTTGGCTGCCTCTTCTTGCCCGAAGGAGGCTTGCTTTTCCTGCCTCCTATGATCCCTGGTTCCCAGCATGGGGGAAAAGCAGATCTTGGAGATCTTTGCTCAGGGGTTGTTTCCACGGAGCTGAGGTTATGCCCGGAGACCCACACATACAGAGGAAAGCAAAACTACATGAACAAGTCTTTGCTCTCTAAGAGAGCTCTAGTGAACCTCAGTCTTTGACGGACGTTCTTGGTTCCTACAGGGACAACTTATGGGGTCAGAGAGCCTGATTCCCTCTGTGAAGGTTTAACGCTGTCATTCAGAAAACAGCTTGAGAATCCATACAATTCTCTCCCTTATCTCTGAGAGAGTTCTCATTGCTGTAGCCCTTGGCAGTTTTTTAGAAATCCGCACCCAAACCCTTCTCCTAGTAGGCCTGGGTCCTAGTTCAGAGGAACATGCAATGGCGGAGCTGAGGCCAGTAAGGCACCAGTCAGGTCTCACACACTCTTGCAGCCTGCTCCTCCAGGGGCAGTAAGGCCTCTTTTTCTCTGCAGGAGGCTCGCTTGCCTTGCCTTCTGTGAACTGCGTTTCCCAGTCTGGACGAAAAGCAGTTCCTGGAGGTGTTTTCTCAGGGGTTTCTTCCTCGGAGCTGGGGCGAACATCGGGAACCCAACTCACAGGGGAAGGCAAAACCATATGGACAGGTCTATGCTCTGTAGCAGAGCTCTAGTGAACCTCATCTCCCAGGAACATTCTGGGCTCCTATAGAAACACCTCTGTGTTTGAAGCTACACACCCAACATAGGGGCAAATGCAGCCTGATTCTCTCCGTGGGGTACAGATGCTTTGTGGCAAAGCACCTGTTTGAGAATCCATCCGCTTCCACTTCCCTCTCTTTGACAGAGGTCTCTTTGCTGTAGCCTTTGGCAGTTTGGAAAGAAGCAGACCCTTACCCTTTACCAAGTAGGCCCTTGTCCTAGTTTGAACGGAAAGGCGATAGCTGAGCTGAGGCCAGTAAGGCGCCAGTCAAGTCTGACATATTCCTGAAGCCTGCTCCTTCATGGAAAATAACGCTAGAATCTAGAAATGTCTTTGCAAGGCTGGTAAAGGACAGTCAGGAACCTCGACCCTGCCTCTGGAATTTCCATCTTCTGAGCAGATCTGGAGGTCTTCTTTTGGAGAAGCTAACCATTCCTTCCAAATAGAGGCTTCCAAACACAGGCTAGTTGGCTGCATCTACTTGCCCGAAGGAGGCTTGCTTGTTCCGCTTCCTGTGAACTCCGCTTCCCGCCTGGGGGAAAAGTGGTTCTTGGAGATCTTTTTTCAGGGGCTATTTCAACGGAGTTGGAGCCGAGCCCAGAGACCCACACGCACAGAGGAAGGCAAAACCACATGGACAAGTCTTTGCTCTGTAGGAGAACTCTAGTTAACCTCAGTATGTGAGGAAAGTCTTGGATTCCACGGGGATACCTCTGTGTGTGGAGCTGCGTACCCAACAAGGGGGCACACAGGGCCTGATTCTCTCTTTGCAGCTTTGAAGCTGTCATTCAAACAACAGCTTAAGAATCCATACAATGCTCTCCCTTACCTCTGAGAGACTTCTCATTGCTGTAACCCTTGGCAGTTTTTACAAATCCGCACCCAAACCCTTCTCCAAGTAGGCCTGGGTCCTGGTTTGGATGGCCATGCAGTGGCGGAGCTGAGGTCAGTAAGGCACCAGTCAGGTGTCACACACTCTGGCAGCGTGCTCCTCCAGGGACAGTAAGGCCTATTTTTCCCTGTGGGAGGCTCGCTTGCCTGGCCTCCTGTGAACTGCGTTTCCCAGCCTGGGCAAACAGCGGTTCCTGGAGATCTTTTCTCAGGGGCTCTATCCCCAGAGCTGGGGTGGACCTCGGGGACCCATCTCACAGGGGAAGGAAAAACCACATGGACAGGTCTATGCTCTGTAGGAGACGTTAGTGTGTCTCATCTCTTAGGAACATTCTTGGCTCGTACAGAGACACCTCTGTGTGTAAAGCTACACACCGAACATAGGGGCACAGGGAGCCTGATTCTCTCCATGGGGTGCTGATGCTTTGTGGCAAAGCACCTGTTTGAGAATCCATCCGCTTACGCTTCCCTCGCCTTGACAGAGGTCTCATTGCTGTGTCTCTTGGCAGTTTGGAAAGAAGCAGACCCTTACCCTTCACCAAGTAGGCCCTGATCCTAGTTTGAAAGGAAAGGCAATAGCTGAGCTGAGGCCAGTGAGGCACCCGTCAACTCTGACATATTCCCGATGCCTGCTCCTTCATGGAAAACATTGCTAGAATCTAGGAATGTCTTTGCAAGGCTGGCAAAGGGCAGTCAGGAACCTCGACCCTGCCTCTGGAATATCTATCTTCTGAGCAGATCTGGAGGTCTCCTTCTGGAGAAGCTAACCCATTCCTTGCAAATAGAGGCTTCCAAACACAGGCCGGTTGGCTGCCTCTTCTTGCCTGAAGGAGGCTTGCTTTTCCTGCCTTCTATGATCCCTGGTTTCCAGCATGGGGGAAAAGCAGATCTTGGAGATCTTTGCTCAGGGGTTGTTTCCACGGAGCTGGGGTTATGCCCAGAGACCCACACATACAGGGGAAGGCAAAACCACATGAACAAGTCTTTGCTCTCTAAGAGAGCTCTAGTGAACCTCAGTCTTTGACGAACGTTCTTGGCTCCTATGCGGACACCTCTGTGTGTGAAACTGCGTACCCAACATGGCGGCAGAGAGCCTGATTCTCTCTGTGCAGGTTTAATGCTGTCGTTCAGAAAACAGCTTGAGAATCCATACAATTCTCGCCCTTACCTCTGAGAGAGTTCTCATTGCAGTAGCCCTTGGCACTTTGTAGAAATCCGCAGCCAAACACTTCTCCAAATAGGCCTGGGTCCTAGTTCGGAGGAACAGGCAATGGTGGAACTGAGGCCAGTAAGGCAACAGTCAGGTTTCACACACTCTGGCAGCCTGCTCCTCCAGGGACAGTAAGGCCTCTTTTTCTCTGCAGGAGATTCGCTTGCCTTACTTCCTGTGAACAGCGTTTCCCAGCCTCAGCGAAGCGGTTCCTGGAGATCTTATCTCAGGGACAGTTTCCCCGGAGGTGTGGTGGACCTCGGGGACCCAACTCACAGGGGAAGGAAAAACCACATGGAAAGGTCTATACTCTGTAGGAGAGGTTTAGTGAACCTAATCTCTCAGGAACATTCTTGGCTCCTATAGAGACAACTCTGTGTGTGAAGCTACACTCCCAACATTGGGGAACAGGGATCTTGGTTCTCTCCGTGGGGTGCTGATGCTTTGTAGCAAAGCACCTGCTTGAGAATCCGTCCTCTTAGGCTTCCCTCACCTTGACAGAGGTCTCATTGCTGTAGCCCTTGGCAGTTTCAAAGAAGAAGACCCTTACACTTCATAAAGTAGGCCCTTGTCCTAGTTTGAATGGAAAGGCAATAGCTGAGCTGAGGCCAATAAGGAGCCAGTCCCCTCTGGCACATTCCCGAACCCTGCTCCTTCATGGAATATAACTCTAGAATCTTGGAATGTCTTTGCAAGGCTGGCAAAGGGCAGTCAGGAACCAGCACCCTGCCTCTGGAATTACCGACTTCTGAGCAGATCTGGAGGTCTCCTTTAGGAGAAGCTAACCCATTCCTTCCAAATAGAGGCTTCAAAACACAGGCAGGTTGGCGGCCTTTCGTGCCCCAAGGAGGCTTGCTTTTCTCTCCTCCTATGAACCCCAGTTCCCAGCCTCTGGGAAAAGCGTATCTTGAAGATATTTTCTCAGGGGTTGTTTCCACGGAGCTGGGGCCGAGCCCGGGGCCCAAAGGCACAGGGGAAGGCAAGACCACATGGACAGGTCTATGCTCTGTAGCAGACCTCTAGTGAACCTCATCTCTCAGGAGCATTCTTGGCTCCTATAGAGACACCTCTGTGTGTGAAGCTGCGTACCTAACATAGGGGCAAAGAGAGCCTGATTCTCTCTGTTCATTTTGACGCTGTCGTTCAGAAAACAGCTTGAGAATCCATAAAATGCTCTCCCTTACCACCGAGAGAATTCTCACTGCTGTAGCCCTTGGCACTTTGTAGAAATCTGCACCCAAACGCTTTTCCAAGTAGGCCTGGGTGCTAGCTCGGATGAACAGGCAATGGCGGAGCTGAGGCCAGTAAGGCAACAGTCAGGTTTCACACACTCTGGCAGCCTGCTCCTCCACGGACTGTAAGGCCTCTTTTACTCTGCAGGAGATTCGCTTGCCTTACTTCCTGTGAACAGCATTTCCCAGCCTCGGCGAAGCGGTTCCTGGAGATCTTTTCTCAGGGACAGTTTCCCCGGAGGTGTGGCGGACCTCGAGGACCCAACTCACAGGGGAAGGCAAAACCACATGGACAGGTCTATGCTCTGTAGGAGAGGTTTAGTGAACCTAATCTCTCAGGAACATTCTTGGCTCCTATAGAGACAACTCTGTGTGTGAAGCTACACTCCCAACATTGGTGCACAGGGAGCTTGATTCTCTTCGTGGGGTGCTGATGCTTTGTGGCAAAGCACCTGCTTGAGAATCCATCCTCTTAGGCTTCCCTCACCTTGACAGAGGTCTCATTGCTGTAGCCCTTGGCAGTTTGCAAAGAAGAAGACCCTTTCCCTTCATAAAGTAGGGCCTTGTCCTAGTTTGAATGGAAAGGCAATAGCTGAGCTGAGGTCAATAAGGAGCCAGTCCCGTCTGACACATTCCCGAAGCCTGCTCCTTCATGGGAAATAACTCTAGAATCTAGGAATATCTTTGCAAGGCTAGCAAAGGGCAGTCAGGAACCAATACCCTGCCTCTGGAATTACCGACTTCTGAGCAGATCTGGAGGTCTCCTTTAGGAGAAGCTAACCCATTCCTTCCAAATAGAGGCTTCAAAACACAGGCAGGTGGACTGCCTTTTCGTTCCCGATGGAGGCGTGCTTTTCTCTCCTCCTACGAACCCCGGTTCCCAGACACTGGGAAAAGTGGATCTTGAAGATATTTCCTCAGGGGTTGTTTCCACGGAGCTGGGGCCGAGCCTGGAGACCCAAAGGCACAGGGGAAGGCAAGACCACATGGACAAGCCTTTGCTCTTTAGTATAGCTCTAATGAACCTCACTCTGTCAGGATCTTTCTTGATTCCTATGGAGACACACCTGTGTGTGAAGCTGCGGCCACAGAGAGCCTGATTACCCCTGTGCAGCGCTGAGTCTGGGCGGCTAAACAACAGCTTGGGAATGCAGCCTGGGGCGCTTCCCTTCCCTCTGACAGAGCTCTCCTTCGGTCCCTAAGCCCTCTGCAAGGAGGCATGGATCATAGGTGCAAAGGGAAAGGAAGAGCGGAGTTGAGGCCAGTAAGGCACCCGCCAGTCACGTCTCCCCCACTTCCGCAGTCTGTTCCTTCCCCTGCGCGAAAGCTAGAAGCTGGGAAGGGCTTGGCGAGGCTCGCCCAGGCAGAGCAGCCTCTAGGCCGGGGCTCTGCGATATCGCGCCTGGGTGCAGATCTGGAGCTCCGCCGGAGTGGAAGCTCATTCGGTCCTTCCCAATACAGGCTTGCAAGCACCCGACGGCGGCCTGACTCTATTCTCCCTCGTGCTGGGAGTGGGCTTCCAATCCAGAGCACAGAGCACTGCCTGGAGCTCTCTGCTCAGGGGCTGGTTCCCCTGCGCTGGGACTGTGCTAGGGAGCCCAAAGTCACAGGGGAAGGCCCCAAACCACATGCACATGACTCTGCTCTGGAGCTGAGCTCTGGGGAAGCCCAGTCTGTAAGGCGGTTTCTGAACACAAACGGAGGAACACTCTGGCTGTGGAGCTCCCTCCCCACGACAGGGGCACTGGGACCCTGATTCCCTCCGTTCAGCGCTGAGTCTGGGCTACCAAGCAACAGCTTGGGAATGCAACCTGGGGCATTTCCCTTCCCTCAGACAGAGGTCTCCTTGCGGGAGGCTTTCGCAGTTTGCACACCCCCGTGCCCTAAGCCGTCTGCAAGGAGGCCTGGCTCCTAGGTCCAAAGGGAAGGCAAGAGCGGAGCTGAGGCCAGTCAGGAGCCAGTCATGTCGCCCACACTCCCGCAGCCTGCTCCTTTGCAGGCGCAAAAGCTAGAAGCTGGGAAGGGCTTGGCGAGGCTCGCCCAGGCAGAGCAGCCTCTCGACAGGGGCTCTGTCCTATCCCACCTGGGCGCAGGTCTGCAGCTCCGCCGGTGTGGAAGCTCACTCGGTCCTTTCCAATACAGGCTTGCAAGGACCCGCCGGCAGCCTAACTCATCTCTCCCGCGTGCTGGGACTGGGCATCCAGGCCTGGCACAAAGCACTGCCTGGAGCTCTTTGCTCAGGGGCTGGTTCCCCTACGCTGGGGCTGTGCTAGGGAGCCCAAAGGCACATGTCAAGGCCCCAAAACACATCCACACGTCTCTGCTCTGCAACAGAGCTCCGGGGAAGCCCAGTCTGGCAGGCGCTTTCTGGGCACAAAGGGAGGAACACTCTGGCTGTGGAGCTTCCTCCCCAAGACAGGGGCACTAGGACCCTGATTCCCTCCGTTTACCGCTGAGTCTGCATTGCCAAGCAACAGCTTGGGAACGCAGCCTGGGGCGCTTCCCTTCCCTCGGACAGAGCTCTCCTTGCGGTAGGCCTTGGTAGTTTGCATACAATGGGGCCCTAAGCCCTCTGCAAGTTGCCCTGGCTCCTAGGTCCAAAGGGCAGGCCAGAGCGGAGCTGAGGCTGTCAGGCTCCAGACACATCTCCCATACTCCTACATCCTGCCCTACCCGGGCGTGAACGCTAGAAGCTGGGAAGGTACCTGGACCGTGCAGGGCCGGGGTGAACGCGGGCGGCGTGGGGCGGGAGTCGGCTTCTGGCGGGGGTGGGGGCGGGCTTCCCAGTTGTGCTCTCGGAGGTGGACACTGAGGCTGAAAACGCGCCGGGAGCGCGGCAGGGGCGGGGCTAACCCTGGCGGCGCGGGGCAGGGGTCGGCTCATGGGGGTATGGGGAGGGGTTCCCAGTTGCGCTCTCGGGGGTTGCAACTGCGGCTGGGAACTCCCATTCGTCCACTCCTGGGTCCCCAAGGATCGCCATCCCATGGGTGCAGCGGAGGGCTGCGGACCACAGGTAAGGGAACTGGGACTGCGTGGAGCAGGGAACCAAGTATTCCGCCGTCTGTTGGCACATTCTCGGAGCTCCCCAAACTGGCGGTCGCAGAAAGGCCTTGCCTTTGGGGTCAAGGCCTTTACCGCTCCACCCCTCTGCTGAAAAATCTCAGAGTCTGCGCGGTTCTTCCAAGCAGCCTAGTGTCCGCTGGAAGTCCAAGGGACAGAACACTGAATTCTTGCCGGCTGGCCCAGCCCTGCTTCTGGCACTTTGTAAGCCAGCGGGCCCTTGAGCACCTGCTGGGATGGGAAAGGGAAGGGTCCACGAATTGCACCCTAGAAACTTAGTAGGGTGCATGGATTTCAAACCCTGGTGGCCGCCCAGGCAGCAAAGAAGGGGGGAGGGCACCTTGCTGCCCTTTCATGGCAGAATATGTGGTTGTCCAGCTGCGTGGGCCTTTTCATGAGGACCCTGTGCAATAAAAGTTTGGTGTTTTGGAACTGAATAATTAGAACGTGTAAAAGCTTTAAATTATGTGGTGGTGTAATTAAAAAACAAAACAAAACAAAACCAAGCTCCAAGTGTTTTGCAAATGGAGGTTTAAATATTGAAGGACTGTATTCCTTGCACTGTGGCATTCTATCAAGAAGTGTGCAGGATTTTTTTTTTTTTTTTAAGAAAAGTGTTCGAAGTGAGGGAAACAGGAAACCCAGAGGTGCCCCTGTATTTTGGGGAAGGCATTAGGAGGTCACTTGGAAATGCTGCTGGCTGTGCGGGAGGGCGGCAGATGGGCTGTGCAGGCTTGTCCTTTGCATGGATGTTCTTGTGTGTGGAAACCCAGCTCGGAGCCATCTCCTGATGTGTAAGAATTTCGCAGACAAACCTTGAGCTAAGCAATGCATTTTTTCCTAAGAAAATGTTTGTCTTAAGCGATGTAAATATCCTATGTATTTCCGCTAGACTCTGGCTTCAGGTCGGTTCCCCAAAAAGGCTCATAAGCGATTTGAACAAAACAGCATGTTTTTCTCCTAGCTTGTTCTCCTTATCTATGTTAAGGAAATGATATATTTGCCTGCAATACTGCCTTTCTTCAAGATTCATGTCAATCAAGTTTTGGCCCGGGATGACTCACCTGCTGCCAATATTATCTCAATGCATGTCGTGGGGGAGGTGCCTGGTGCCATTCCCTGAAACAGTTCATTTCTTTCCTTAGCTGACTGCTAGTGCCTGTAGAATATCTGGCTAAAGACCAGCAGGGGGTACTCTTACTACCCCCCCACCCCGCCTTGAGTCTAAGTCAGCAGCTTTCTCTATCTCTTTCATACTTTAATAACACTTGATGACACAAAAGCTCTGAGCGATCAAATCATATCAAATCTTCATTTCAGATTGAAGATGCATTCCATGGTATTGCCATCTTAAGTCTTTCCATCGTTATGGAATATCTGTCCATGTATTCAGGATAGTTTTCAGCCAGGGTGTATAATTTCCAGTGTGCCAGTCTTGTCATCCTCGTTACATCCATGGCAAAGTGTTTTTTTCATGTTGATATTATTGAAAGGGAATTTTTTAAAATTCCTTTTCAGATTATTATCTGCTAATGTATACAGATAAAACTGTGTAATCATTCATTTTTATCAGTTTGGACAGCTTGATAGTTGTCTTTAATTTCTTTACTTTCTGACACTTTAAGATTATCCTGGG
The DNA here is from genome assembly GCF_029407905.1 of Bubalus kerabau. Taxonomy (NCBI): domain Eukaryota; kingdom Metazoa; phylum Chordata; class Mammalia; order Artiodactyla; family Bovidae; genus Bubalus; species Bubalus kerabau. The sequence goes on from NW_026577938.1 coordinate 42,535, forward strand.
ACACATATGTAATGCCTCACCCCTAAATTCAGACATGTGTTCAAAGAACTTCTGTCCTTTTATTTATTTATTTATTTATTTATTTATTTATTTATTTATTCTTTAACATTGAAATCGTTTTGACTATGCTGGGTGTTTGTTGCTAGATGGAAGTAGCTAGGACCTCTGGACTGCAGTCTCTCATCTCTTGCTGACCTCTTGTTGACCTCTGCAGAATCCTGGTAGGTGGGAGCTTGTTAGTTCCTTGTTCCTTATCAGAACCTCCTGTGGTAAGTGTTTTTCTCTTCTCTGTTGCCTGGTAAGGGCGGGTGGTCATGGGCATCCCAAAGTTGGCTAGAAGTCAATTATTTAGGCAGGCTTGTGCACAGATATGGGAGAAGGCAATGGCACCCCACTCCTGGAAAATCCCAAGGATGGAGGAGCCTGGTAGGCTGCAGTCCATGGGGTGGCTAAGAGTCGGACACCACTGAGTGACTTCATTTTCACTTTTCACTTTCATGCATAGGAGGAGGAAATGGCAACCCACTCCAGTGTTCTTGCCTAGAGAACCCCAGAGACTGCGGGGCCTGGTGGGCTGCCATCTATGGCGTGCAACAGGGTCGGCCTCAACTGAACCACTTAGCAGCTGCAGCAGCAGCAGCAGCAGTGCATAGATATCAAAGGGGATGAGAACAGTCAGGTAGGATCACATATGTCATCGTGAAACAATACTTCTCCTCTTAGCCAAAGCTAACGAAAGATTTCTGTTCTAGGTCAACCTAGAAGAGATCACTTAAGAGGTAAAGAAACTTAAACTCCATTAGCAAAGGCAGTTCAACATCTCAAGAAAACTTGTGCTAGGCACAAAACTCTTTTCTGGGGGCCTACTTTCCCTACAACCTCCTTATCCCATTCTGTACCCATTCCTTTGCTTCTCCCGTCCTGAAAATGCCACCTCTAAGACAGAACTACTTCGTTTTCCTTTTTAAAGTGTGATTGCATTCCATACATTCTTGTAATAACAAGTCATACATTTCCCTTCAGCAACCAAGAACTGACTCTTATATTGGCATTTGATAGATTGGTGAGCATACCTATCAGTGATAATAGCGCCCACCCCGCTTCCTGCAAGAACAGAACAAAACAAAACAAAACAAAAAAATTGCTTTCTTACATTTAATATGTTCGGATGGTGCCAGTCACTATTCATGCAGAGTCAAAAATCTCTTTTGTTTCTGTGTAAAAGGGAGGTCCTTTCAAGTCGTGAATGTTTAAGAAGTTTCATTTATTTGGAAGTGACCTAGCTATTCAATACACTGTCGTCACTTAGTTTAGCACCAGGATAGAAACTCAGGTAACCAAAACACCTGGAGGAACGATTGTAAGTTCAGTTCAGTTCAGTTGCTCAGTCGAGTCTGACTCTTTGTGACCCCGTGGCCTGCAGGACGCCAGGCTTCCGTGTCCATCACCAACTCCAGGGGCTTGCTCAAACTCATGTCCATCGAGTCAGTGATGCCATCCAACCATCTTATCCTCTGTCATCCCCTTCTCTGCCTTCAATCAAGACTAGGAGAGGCAGATATTTTAGAGTATAATTATTGTTAAGAGTTTATCTAAAAGCTCATATCACATTTACATATTTTACATTGGTTGTTGCTGTTTCCAGGTACTTTCTTGCTGACAAGCTTGTGAAACATATATCAATAGAGCAATTTTTACCTCAAAAGAAACCTAGGCACTATGAACATGTTGTGCTTAATGTTGTTGACTCTTAGACATGTCTATAGTGGAGGAGCAAAACCAAAAATACTAGATATTTAATATTGACTAGTTCCCAGTTCACGGGACTCTGACATTCATTTAGGTCAATGTTTTCTTGTATTTCCAGCAGTTTGATTTGGAAGGGCTGCCTTGTCTTGAGACCACTGAAATCAGAACTCAGAACTTGAGCAATATTATCAAAAAACACAAGGCTCACACTGACATATACCTTAATCCAGACAGTCAGACAAGACATCTTCCAGTTTTCCGCCTGAGATTTAAAATATTTCTTTGAGCCGTTTTCCTGGGAAGTGGTGGTGGGGGGGGGAGTGGGGGTGGCAGCGAGGCAGGCTTGGGTAACAAGCTAATTGTTGGTCATTGCATATGCAAAGAACCAGCTTTCCAGGTTCCAAGGAAAAAGGTTTCCTTGGTACCCAATTTTGTTTGGATCTATAGACTCTCATGGCCCTCCTAGGTCAGGACATCTTTCCTTTTTGTAGTCCTCGTTTTATCCCTAAATCATAGACAGCTTGGATTGTCTCTGTGGGGTGGATGTATTGTCCTTGTGTTTGACCTGGCGGCAGAAGCGAGGTCCGAGAGCCTCTCCTGGAACCGGGCGTGGGGACGGGGCTCACCGGGAGCCCCTGGTGGAAGTGGGCAACGCGCCGGGAGCGCGCCAGGGGTGGGGCGATCCCGGGCGGCGCGGGTCGGGGTTCCGGTCGGGAGGGGGTGGGGGGCGGTAACAGTTGTGCTCTCGGGGGTCCCCACTGCAGCTGGAAACGCGCTGGGAGTGCGGCAGGGGCGGGGTGAACCCGGGTGGCGCGGGGCGGGGTTCGGCTCCTGGCGGGGGTAGGGGAGGGCTTCCCAGTTGTGCTCTCGGTGGTGGCCACTGCGGCTGGAAATGTGCCGGGAGCGCACCCGGGGCGGGGTAAACCTGGGCTGCGCGGGTCGAGATTTCGATGGCTGTGGGTGGGGGGTTGGTCCCAGTTGTGCTCTCGGGGGTCGACACTGCGGCTAGGAACGCCCATTTCCTACGCTCCTGTGTCCCCAAGGATCTAGTGGGTGCAGTGGAGGGCTGCGGGCCACAGGTCAGGGAACTGGGACTGCTTGGAGCAGGGAACCACGTATTCCGCCCTCTGTTGGCACATTCTTGGAGCTCTCCAACCTGGCGGTTGCAGAAAGGCCTTGCCCTTGGTGTCAAGGCCTTTACTGCTCTACCCCTTTGCTGAAAAATCTCAGTCTGCACGGTTTTCCCAAGCAGCCTAGTGTCCCCTGGAAGTCCAAGGGACAGAACCCTGAACTCTGGCCGGCTGGCCCAGCCCTGCTTCTGGCACTTTGTAGGCCAGCGGGCCCTGGAGCACCTGCTAGGATGAGAAAGGGAAGGGTCCGCGAATTGCACCCTAGAAAGTTAGTAGGGTGCATGGATTTCAAACCCTGGTGGCCGCCCAGGCAGCAAAGAAGGGGGGAGGGCACCTTGCTGCCCTTTCATGGCAGAATCTGTGGCTGTCCTGATGCGTGGGCCTTTTCAAGGGGACCTTGTGCAATAAAAGTTTGGTGTTTTGGTACAGAATAATTAGAAATTGTAAAAAGTTTAAATTATGTGGTGGTGTAATTAAAAAACAAAACAAAACAAAACCAAGCCCCAAGTGTTTGGCACAGGGAGGTTTAAGTATTGAAGGCCTGTTTTCCTTGCACTGTGGCATTCTATCAAGAAGTGTGCAGGATTTTTTTTTTTTTTTTAAGAAAAGTGTTCGAAGTGAGGGAAACAGGAAACCCAGAGGTGCCCCTGTATTTTGGGGAAGGCCTTAGGAGGTCACTTGGAAATGCTGCTGGCTGTGGGGAAGGGGGGCAGATGGGCTGTGCAGGCTTGTCCTTTGCATTCATGTTCTTGTGTGTAGAAACCCAGCTCGGAGCCATCTCCTGACGTGTAAGAATTTCGCAGACAAACCTTGAGCTAAGCAATGCATTTGTTCCTGAGGAAATGTTTGTCTTAAGCGATGTAAATATCCTATGTATATCCGCTGGACTCTGGCTTCAGGTCGGTTCCCCCAGTAGGCTCAGAAGCGACTTGAACAAAACAGTATGTTTTCCTCGTACCTTGTTCTCCTAATCTATGTTAAGGAAATGATATATTTGCCTGGAATACTGCCTTTCTTCAAGATTCATGTCAATCAGTTTTTGGCCCAGGATGACTCACCTGCTGCCAATGTGACCTCAAGGCATGTCGTGGGGGAGGGGCCTGGTGCCATTCCCTGAGACAGTGCCTTTCCTTCCTTAGCTGACTGCTAGTGCCTGTAGAATATCTGGCTAGAGACCAGCAGGGCGTACACCCCGCCTCAAGTCTAAGTCAGCAGCTTTCTCTATCTCATTTATACTTTGATAACAATTGATGACACAAAAGCTCTGAGCGATCAAATCATATCAAATCTTCATTTCAGATTTAAGATGCATTCCATGGTATTGCCATCTTAAGTCTTTCCATTGTTATGAATATCTGTCCATGTATTCAGGATAGTTTTCAGCCAGGGTGTATAATTTCCAGTGTACCAGTCTTGTCATCCTCGTTACATCCATGGCAAAGTGTTGTATTCATGTTGACATTATTGAAAGGGAATTTTTTTAATTCCTTTTCAGATTATTATCTGCTAATATATACAGAAAAAACCGTGTAATCTTTCGTTTTTATCAGTTTGGACAGCTTGATAGTTGTCTTTAATTTCTTTCCTTTCTCATACTTTAAGATTTTCCGGGCACCATACATGTACTGCCTCACCCCTAATCTCAGTCATGTGTTCAAAGAACTTCTGTCCTTTATTTGTTTACTTATTTTTTGCAACATTGAATTCGTTTTGACTATGCTGGGTCTCTGCTGCAAGATGGAAGTTGCTAGGACCTCCGTACTGCAGTCTTCCATCTCTTACTGACCTCTTGTTGACCTCTGCAGAATCCTGGTTGGTGGGAGCTTGTTAGTTCCTTGTTCCTTACCAGGACCTCCTGTGGTAAGTGTTTTTCTCTTCTCTGTTGCCTGGTAAGGGTGGATGGTCATTGGCATCCCAAAGCTAGCTAGAAGTCAATTATTTAGGCAGGCTTGTGCATAGATATGGGAGAAGGCAATGGCACCCCACTCCAGTACTCTTGCGTGGAAAATCCCATGGATGGAGGAGCCTGGTAGGCTGCAGTCCATGGGGTGGTTAAGAGTCGGACACCACTGAGCGACTTCACGTTCACTTTTCACTTTCATGCATGGGAGGAGGAAATGGCAACCCACTCCAGTGTTCTTGCCTAGAGAACCCCAGGGACTGCGGGGCCTGGTGGGCTGCCATCTATGGGGTCGCACAGAGTCGGACACGACTGAAACGACTTAGCAGCAGCGGCGGCGGCAGCAGCAGCAGAAGCAAGGCATCGATATCAAAAGGGCTGCAAACAGTCAGGAAGGATCACATATGTCACCGTGAAACACTACTTCTCCACTTAGCCAAAGCTAACCAAAGATTTCTGTTCTAGGTCAACCTAGAAGAGATCACTTAAGAGGTAAAGAAACTTAAACTCCATTAGCAAAGGCAGTTCGACATCTCAAGAAAACTTGTGCTAGGCACAGAACTCTTTTCTGGGGGTCCACTTTCCCTACAACCTCCTTATCCCATTCTGTACCCATTCCTTTGCTTCTCCCATCCTGAAACTGCCACCTGTAAGACAGAACTACTTCGTTTTCCTTCCTCAAGTGCCATTGCATTCCACATACTTTCTTGATATAACAAGTCATACATTTCCCTTCAGCAACCAAGAACTGACTTTTATATTGGCATTGGCTATAGCCCGCCCCCCTCCCCCCACCCCCAAGAACAGAACAAAACAAAACAAAACAATTGCTTTCTTACATTTAACATGTCAGGATGGTGCCAGACACTATTCATGGAGAGTCAAAAATCTCTTTTGTTTCTGTGTAAAAGGGAGGTCCTTTCAAGTCGTGAATGTTTCAGAACTTTCATTTATTTGGAAATGACCTAGCTATTCAATACACTGTCGTCACAAGGATAGAAACTCGGGTAACCAAAACACCTGGAGAAACGTTTGTTAGTTCAGTTCAGTTCAGTTGCTCAGCCGTGTCTGATTCTTTGGGACCCCGTGGCCTGAAGGACGCTAGGCTTCCGTGTCCGTCACCAACTCCAGGGGCTTGCTCAAACTCATGTCCATCGAGTCAGTGATGCCATCCAACCATCTTATCCTCTGTCATCCCCTTCTCCTCTGCCTTCAATCAAGACTATGAGAGGCAGATATTTTAGAGTATAATTATTGTAAAGAGTTTGTCTAAAAGCTCATATCACATTTACATTTTTTACTTTTGTTGTTGTCATTTCCAGGTAGTTTCTTGCTGACAAGCTTGTGACAGATATAACAATAGAGCAATTTTTACCTCAAAAGAAACCTAGGCACTATGAACATGTTGTGCTTAATGTTGTTGACTCTTAGACATGTCTATAATGGAGGAGCAAAACCAAAAATACTAGATATTTAATATTGACTAGTTCCCAGTTCACGGGACTCTGACATTCATTTAGGTCAATGTTTTCTTGTATTTCCAGCAGTTTGATTTGGAAGGGCTGCCTTGTCTTGAGACCATTGAAATCAGAACACAGAACTTGAGCAATATTATCAAAAAACACAAGGCTCACACTGACACATACCTTAATCCAAACAGACAGACAAGACATCTTCCAGGTTTCCGCCTGAGATATAAAATATTTCTTTGAGCCAGTCTTCTGGGGAGTGGGGGGATGGGGGTGGAAGTAAGGCAGGCTTGGGTAACAAGCTAATTGTTGGTCATTGCATATGCAAAGAACCAGCTTTCCGGGTTCCAAGGAAAAAAGTTTCCTTGGTAACCAACTTTGTCTGGTTCTATAGAATATCATGGCCCTCCTAGGTCAGGTCATCTTGCCTTTCTGTAGTCCTCGTTTTATCCCTAAATCATAGACAGCTTGGATTGTCTCTGTGGGGTGTATGTATTGTCCTCATGTTTGACCTGGCGGCAGCAGCGAGGTCCGAGAGCCTCTCCTGGAACCGGGCGTGGGGACGGGGCTCACCGAGAGCCGCTGGTGAAGGTGGGCAGCGCCCCTGGAGCGTGGCAGGGGCGGGGCGAACCCGGGCGGCGCAGGGCGGGTGTCAGCTCCTGGCGGGGGTAGGGGAGGGCTTCCCAGTTGTGCTCTCGGAGATGGCCACTGCGGCTGGAAACGCGCCGGGAGCGCAGCCAGGGTGGGGTAAACCTGGGCTGCACAGGTCGAGATTCCCCTCGCTGTGGGTGGGGGGTCGGTCCCTGTTGTGCTCCCGGGGGTCGCCAATGTGGCTGGGAACCCGCCTGGAGCCCAGCAGGACCGGGGCAAAACCTGGCGGCCCGGGGCGGGGTGGGGGTCCTTTCGCAGCCGGGGTCGGCTCCTGGCGGGGGTGGGGGAGGGCTTTCCATATGTGCTGTTGGGGGTCGCCATTGCGGCTGGGAATGCCCATTTCGTGAACTCCTGGATCCCCAAGGATCGGCATCCATTGGCCACAGCGGAGGGGTGCGGAATACAGGTAAGGGAACGGGGACTGCGTGGAGCAGGGAACCATGTATTCCGCCCTGTGTTGGCACAGTCTCAGAGCTCCCCAACCTGGCGGTCGCAGGAAGGCCTCGTCTTTGGGGTCAAGGCCTTTACCGCTCCACCCCTCTGCTGAAAAACCTCAGAGTCTGCGCGGTTTTCCCAAGCAGCCTAGTGTCCGCTGGAAGTCCAAGGGACAGAACCCTGAATTCTGGCCGGCTGGCCCAGCCCTGCTTCTGGCACTTTGTAGGCCAGCGGGCCCTGGAGCACCTGCTATGATGGGAAAGGGAAGGGTACGCGAATTGCACCCTGGTGGCCGCCGAGGCAGCAAAGAAGGGGGGAGGGCACCTTACTGCCCTTTAATGGCAGACAGAATCTGTGGCTGTCCTGCTGCGTGGGCCTTTTCATGTGGACCTTGTGCAATAAAAGTTTACCGGTGACCTTAGGGAACTTCCCAGTGTGCTTCTGACAGATGAGGGGTGCTGTGGAGTTGGAGGGGCCTCTCAGGACTACGCTGGGTTTGGCGCAATGGAAGAGGGCCTCATCTCCAGGGAAGGCAGGAACCTCAGGCTTCCTCTCCGTTTCGGACTCCGAACGCAGGGTCCCTGCAGAGTTCGGACAGGAGAGTCAGGAATCGTCTTGTCTGAGGAAGGGAACTCCGCTTGCCTGTCGAGGTGTTCAGGGGGTCTCAGGCCCCTTGTTCAGCTGTGTGTGGAACCTGCGGGTGTTTCCGGATGATGCACGACGGTAACAGTGCCCCTTCGTGTTGTGCCTTCACCCACTGGGTTGCCTTCGAAGAGGTGTCCGGGCCTCGGGTTCTTTTCAAGAGCGGACAGGGAAATCGGGGTCTTTCGGCATGTGGGACCACCCACGGGGCTAGTCTCAAATTTCCTTAATGAGGCCAGCTACATCCTGAGGTATGCCGGGAAGGCCGGGGACCCTTCCAGATAACGCAGGGGGATCGACTCTCCTGTCGCCATCAGGAGGGGAGAAGGGGCTCAGAAGAAGTGGGGCCAGTACCCTCGGTGTTACCCTCGAGGGAACCCGGCGTGTCGAGGAACTTTTGGGGGTCGCATGAAGGCTGTAAGGGACCGTTTCGCCCTTCAGGGCGGAACAGGGGACTTCCCTTCAGACGCCGTGGTGGGCAAGGGCGTCATCTTGCGAAGACGTGGGAACCACGTGGTTTTTCTCGAGTTGCGGCGGATTCTTGAGTTACGACGGGGATCTCAGGCTTCCTCTTGGGTTGGCCCTGCGAAGCCCAATCTTCCCCTCGAGTTGCGAGGGAAAGCTGGGGGTTGCGCTCGAGTCACTGCAGGGCCCAAGACACCTCATCTAGGCGTGTGTCCGGGACCTAATATTCCTCTCCAGGGAAGGCAGGGATCTCGGGGTTGCATTCCAGGTTACCCCGGGGGGTCAGGGCTCATCTCGAGGGGAAGCCAAGGACTCCGCTCTCCCCTTGAGTCGCGACCCGGATCTCTTGGAGCCCCCTGAGCGGCCTCAAGGGAGTCCAGCCTCCTCTTCCGTTTGGAGAGAGGACCCGGGATTGCTCTGCAGGCCATGCAGGAAAAGAAGGCCCTCAGCTCGCGAGGACGGGGGCGTCTCAGGGGTTTCCTCGAGCTGCGGCGCCCGTGGGGGTTTTCTCCCGAGGCACGACGAGGATCTCAGGGAGCCTCTCGTGCGGCGCCAGGGAAGTCAGGTCTCCATCCGCGTGGCGAGGGGGAGCGCGTCATGGCTCTCGAGTCACGGGAGGGGACTAGGGCCTCGAGACGCGTTGAAGAAGGACTCTCGAGGTCTTTCTCGGGTGGCGGCAGGAAACCCTCGTTTCCCTCGCCTTCTGCCGGGGACCTTAGGGAACTTCCCAGGGTGCCTCTGAGAGGTGAGGGATCCTGTGGAGTTGTCGGGGCCTCTCGGGACTCCGCTGGGTCTGGCGCAACGGAAGAGGGCCTCACCTAGAGGGGAGGCAGGCACCTCAGGCTTCCTCTGCGTTTCGGACTCCGACCGCAGGGTCCCTGCAGAGTTGGGACAGGAGAGTCAGGCCTCGTGTTGTCTGAGGAAGGAAACCCCGCTGGCCTCTCGAGTTGTTCAGGGGGACTCAGGCCCCTCGTCGAGCTGTGTGTGGAACCCGCGGGTCTTTGCGGACGATGCACGGGGGTGTCAGTGCCCCTTCGTGTTGTGCCTTCACCCACAGGGTTGCCTTCGAAGAGGGGTCCGGGCCTCGGGTCCTTCTCAAAAGCGGACCGGGGAATCGGGGGCGTTCGGCATGTGACACCACCCACGTGGCTCGTCTCGAATTTCCTCGTGAGACCGGCCTCATACTGAGGTGCGCCAGGAAGCCGGGATCCCCTTCCGGACCACGCAGGGGAATTGACTCTCCTGTCGTGATCAGGAGGGGAGAAGGGGCTCAGATGAAGCGGTGCCGGGACTCTCGGTGTTCCCTTCGAGGGAACCCGGGGTGTCGGGGAACTTTTGGGGTTCTCACGAAGGGTGTCATGTACCGTTTCGCACTTCAGGGCGGAACAATGGACTTCCCTTGAGACGCCGTAGTGGGCAAGGGCCTCATCTTGCGAAGACGTTGGAACCACGTGTTTTTTCTCGAGTTGCAGCGGGATTGTCGAGTGACGACGGGGAATTCAGGCTTCCTCTTCAACTGGCCCAGGGAAGTCCAGTTTTCATTCGAATTGCGAGTTAGAACTGGGGATTGCTCTCGAGACACTGCAGGGCCAAATAGAGCTCATCTAGGCTTGTGTCCAGGACCTAATATTCCTCTGCTGGGGCGACAGCTATCTCGGCATTGCATTCTCGACTCACCCGGGGAATCAGGTCTCGTCTCGAGGGGAAGCCAAGGACACTGCTCTCCTGTGAAGTTGCGACGGGTATATCTTGGAGCTCACTGTGTGGCCTAAAATGAGTCAAGCCTCCTGTGGAGTTTGGAGAGAGGACTCAGGATTGCTCTCCAGGCCATACAGCAAAAGAAGGCCCTCATCTCGTGAGGACTGGGGTGTCTCGTGGGTATTCTCGAGCTGCGGCTCCAGTGTGGTGTTGCTCACGAGGTATAATGGGGAGCTCAGGGAGCCTCTCCTGTGGCGCCAGGGAAGTCAGGTTTCTATGCGCTTGGCTAGGGGGAGCGCGTCATTGCTCTCGAGTCATGGTAGGGGAATCGCACCTCAAGACGCGTTGAAGAAGGACTCTCGAGGTCTTTTACGGGTTGGGGCAGGAAACCCTTGGTTCCCTCGACTTGTGCCGGTGATCTCAGGAAGGTCTAAGGGTGCCTCTGAGAAGTCAGGGATACTGTGCAGTTGGGAGAGGCCTCTCGGGACTCCACTGGGTTTGGTGCAATGGAAGAGGGCCTCATCTCGAGTGGAGGCAGGAAATTCATGTTTCCTCTCCTGACTTCCCCTGGGCCAGATCTGACTCGGATCGCAGTTTTGCTGCAGAGTTCGAACAGGAGAGTCAGGCCTCGTCTTGTGTGGAGGAATGGAACTCTGCTTGCCTCTCCAGTTGTTCACGGGGTGACAGGTCACTTCTCGAGCTGTGTGTGGTACCTGCGGGTTTCTGCGGACGATACCCGGGGGTGTCAGTGCCCCTTCGTGTTGTGCCTTCATCAAAAGGGTTATCTTCAAAGAGGTGTCCGGGCATTGGCATCTTATCAAGAGCGGACCGGGAAATCGGGGTCTTTCGGCATGTGTCACCATCCACGAGGCTATGTCTCGAATATCCTCGTGAGACCGGCCTCATCCTGAGATGCACCGGGAAAGGCGGGAACCCCTTCAAGACAAAACAGGGGAATCGACCCTCCTGTCGCAATCAGGAGGGGAGAAGGGGCCCAGATGTAGTGGTGCCGGGAACCTCGGTGTTCACCTTGAGTCAGACTGGTGTGGCGAGGAACTTTTGAGGTCACATCAAGGGTGCCAATACCGTTTCGCACTTCAAGACGGAACGTGGGACTTCTCTTGAGACGCTGTGGGGGGCAAGGGCCTCATCTTGCGATGACGGGGGAACCACGTGGCGTTTCTCGAGTTGTGGCGGGATTCTCGAGTTTTGACAGGGAATACATTCTTCCTCATGTGTTGGCCCAGGGAAGTCCTATCTTCCATTCGAGTTTCAAGGGAGAGCTGGGGATTGCCCTCGAGTCACTGCAGGGCAAAATAGACCTCATCTAGGCTTGTGTCCAGGACTTAATGTTCGTCCCTAGGGGCGACAGGGATCTCGGGCTTGCATACCAGACTCACCCGGGGAATCAGGCCTCATCTCAAGGGGAAGCAAAGAACTCTGCTGTCCTTTTGGGTCGCGATGGGTATCTCTTGGAGCCCACTGTGTGCCATAAAGGGAGTCAAGCCTCCTGTGGTGTTTGGATAGAGGACTCGGGATTCCTCTCCAGGCCATGCAGGAAAAGAAGGCCCTCATCTCGCGATGACGGCGGCGTCTCGTGGGTTTTCTAGACTGCCGCGCTAGTGCTGGGTTTCTGATGAGGTACGAGAGGGAGCTCAGGGAGCCTCTCGTGTGGCGCCAGGGAAGTCAGGTCCCCATGAGATGGCTAGGGGGAGATCGTCATTGCTCTTGAGTCATGGTAGGGTAATCGGGTCTCAAGACGGGTTGAAGAAGGACTCTCGAGGTCTTTCTCGGGTCACTGCATAAAACCCAGGGTTCCCTTGACTTGTGCCTGCGACCTCAGGGAGCTTCTCAGAGTGCCTCTGAGAAGTCAGGGATACTGTGCAGTTTGGAGGGGCCTCTCGAGACTCCTCTGCATTTGGTGGAATGTAAGAGGGACTCATCTCCAGTTGAAGCAGGAACCTCAGTGTTCCTCTCCATTTCTGACTCAGATCGCAAGGTCCCTGCATGTTGGTACAGGAGAGTCAGGCCTCGTCTTTTCTGGAGGATGGGACTCCTCTTGCCTCTCGAGTTGTTCTCGAGGTGACAGGCCACTTGTCGAGCTGTGTGTGTAACCTGCCCGTTTTTCCGGATGATGCACAGGTGTGTTAGTGCCCCTTCGTGTTGTACCTTCATACTCAAGGCTGCCTTCCAAGAGGTGTCCGAGCATCGGATTCTTATCAAGAGCGGACCGGGAAATTGGAGTCTTTCAGCAAGCGGCACCACCCACAAAGCTACGTATCGAATTTCCCCATGAGACCGGCCTCATCCTGAGTTGTGCAGGGAAGGTCGGGCCCCCTTGCAGACAAAGCAGGGGAATCGACCCACTGGTCACGATCAGGAGGGGAGAAGGGGCTTAAATGAAGCGGTGCCGAGAACCTCGGTGTTCCCCTTGAGTGAGACCGGCGTGTTGGGGGACTTTTGGGGTCGCATCAAGGGTGCCAAGTACCGTTTCGCATTTCAAGATGGAACCTGGGACATCTTTTGAAACGCTGTAGCGGGCAAGGGCCTCATCTTACGATGACGGGAGAACCACGTGGTTTTGCTCAAGATGCGGCGGGATTCTCGAGTTATGACCGGGAATTTAGGCTTCCTCTTGTTGGCCTTGAAATCCAATCTTCCATTCAGGTTGCGAGGGGGAGCTGGGGATTGCGCTAGAGTCACTGCAGGGCAAAAGAGACCTAATCTAGGCTTGTGTCCAGGATCTAACGTTGCTCTCCAGGGGCGACAGGGATCTCGGGTTTGCATTCCAGACTCATCCGGGGAGTCAGTTCTCACCTCGAGGGTAAGCAAAGAATTCCGCTCTCGTCTCGAGTCGTGATGGGTATCTCTTGGAGCCCAATGTGTGTACTAAAGGGAGTGAAGCCTCCTGTGGAGTTTGGAGAGAGGACTCGGGATTGGACTCCAGGCCATGCAGGAAAAGAAGGCCCTCATCTCAAGATGACGGTGGCATCTCGTGGGTTTTCTCGAGCTGCGGCGCCAGTGTGGGGTGTCTCATGAAGTACCACGGGGATCTTAGGGAGCCTCTTGTGTAGCGCCAGGAAAATCCAGTATTCCATTCGAGTTGCGAGTTAGAACTGGGGATTGCTCTCCAGTCACTGCAGGGCAAAATAGATATCATCTACGCTTGTGTCCAGGACCTATTGTTCCACTACTGGGCCGACAGGGACCTCAGGGTTGCATTCTCGACTCACTCGGAGAGTCAGGCCTCGTCTTGAGGGGAAAAAAAGGACTCCGCTCTCCTGTCAAGTCGCGACGGGTATCTCTTGGAGCCCACTGCGTGGCGTAAAGGGAGTGAAGCCTCCTATGGAGTTTGGAGAGATGACTCGGGATTGTTTTCCTGGCCATGCAGGAATAAAGGCCCTCATCTTGCGATGACGGGGGTGTCTCGTGGGTTTTCTCCATCTGTGGCGCCAGTATCAGATTTCTCACGAGGTACAACGGGGAGCTCAGAGAGCCTCTCGTGTGGTGCTAGGGACGTCAGGTCTCCGTGCGTGTGGTGAAGGGGAGTGCGTGATTGCTCTCGAGTCATAGTAGGAGAATCGGGCCTCAAGACGCATTGAAGAAGGACTCTCGAGGTCTTTCTCGGGTTGCGGCAGGGAACCCTGGGTTCCCTCGAATTGTGTCGGTGACCTCAGGCAACTTCTCAGGGTGCCTCTGAGAAGTCAGGGACACTGTGGATTTGGGAGGGGCCTTTCGTTACTCAACTGGGTTTGGTGCAATTGAAGAGGGCCTCATCTCATATGCAGGCAGGAACCTCAGGGGTCCTCTCCATTTCTGACTCGGGTCGCAGAGTACCTGCAGAGTATGGACAAGAGAGTCACGCCTCGTCTTCTGTGGAGGAATGGATCTCCGCTTTCCTTGCGAGTTGTTCATGGAGTGACAGGCCTCTTGTTGAGCTGTGTGTGGAACCTGTGGGTTTTTCCGGATGATGCAGAGGGGTGTCAGTGCCCCTTCGTGTTGTGCCTTCATCCACAGGGTTGCCTTCAAAGAGGTGTCCGGGCATCGGGTTCTTTTCAAGAGCGTACCAGAAAATTGGGGTCTTTCAGCATGTGGTACCACCCACGAGGCTACATCTCGAATTTCCTCAGGAGACCGGCCTCATCCTGAGGTTCGCCGGGAAGGTAGGGAAACCCTTACAGACAAAGCACGGGAATCGACCTACCGGTCGCGATCAGAAGGGGAGAAGGGGATCAGATGAAGTGGTGCTGGGAACTTCGGTGGTCCCCTCGAGTGAGACCGGTATGTCACGGCACTTTTGAGGTCGCATCAAGGGTGCCAAGTACAGTTTCGCACTTCAAGACGGAACGTGGGAATTCTCTGGAGATGCTCTAGTGGGCAAGGGCCTCATATTGCGATGACGAGCGAAACACGTGGTTTTTCTCGAGATGTGGCGGGATTCTCGAGTTACGACGGGGAATTCAGGCTTCCTCTTGTGTTGGCCCAGCAAGTCCAATCTTCCATTCAACTTGTCAGAGAGAGCTGTGGGTTGCTCTCGAGTCACTTCAGGGCAAAGAGTCCTCATCTAGGCTTGGGTCCAGGACGTAGTATTGCTCTCCAGGGGCAACAGGGATATCGGGGTCGCATTCCAGCCTCACCCGGTGGGTCACGCCTCGTCTCGAGTGGAAGCAAAGGACTCCACTATCCTCTCGAGTCGCGACATGTAACTCTTGGAGCCCAATGAGTGGCCTAAAGGGAGTCAAGCGTCCTGTGTAGCTTGGACAGAAGGTTCACGCTTGATCTGCATACCATGCAGTTAAAGATGGCCCTCCTCTCGTGATGACGGGAGTGTCTCATGGGTTTTCTCGAGCTGCGGCGCCAGTGTGGGGTTTCTCACGAGATATGATGGGGAGATCAGGGAGCCTCTCGTGCAGCGCCAGAGAAGTCAGGCCTCCATGCGTGTGGCCAGGCAGATCGCGTCATTGCTCTGGAGTCATGGGAGGGACTAGGGCCTCAAGACGCATTTAAGAAGGACTCTCGAGGTCTTTCTTGGGTTGGGGTGGGAAACACTCGTTTCCCTCGACCTCTACCGGGGACCTTAGTGAACTTCCCAGGTGCCTCTGAGAGGTGAGGGATACTGAGGAGTTAGAGGGGCCTCTCGGGACTCCACTAGGTTTGACGAAATGAAAGAGGGCCTCATCTCGATTGGAGGCAGGAACCTCAGCTTCCTCTCCATTTCTGACTCCGACCGCAGGGTCCCTGCAGGGTTGGGACAGGAGAGTCAGGCCTCATCTTGTCTGAGTAATGGAACTCTGCTTGCCTCTCGAGTCGTTCAGTGGGTCTCAGGCCCCTTGTCGAGCTGTGTGTGGAACCTGCGGGTGTTTCCAGAAGATGCACGGGGGTGTCATTGCCCCTTCATTTTGTGTCTTCCCCCACAGGGTTGCCTTCAAAGAGGTGTCCGGGTATCGGGTTCATTTCAAGAGTGGACCGGGAAATCGGGGTCGTTCGGCATGTGGCACCACACACGTGGCTCATCTCGAATTTCCTCGTGAGACCAGCATCATCCTGAGGTGCGCCGGGAAGGCCGGGAACACCTTCCACACAAAGCATGGGAATCGAATCTCCTGTCGCGATCAGGAGGGGAGATGGGGCTCAGATGAAGTGGGGCCGGGACTCTAGGTGTTCCACTCGAGGGAACCCGGCGTTTCAGGGAACTTTAGGGGTCGCATCAAGGGAGCCAAGTACCGTTTCCCACTTCAGGACGGAACATGGGACTTCCCTGGAGACGATGTAGCGGGCAAGGGCCTCATCCTGTGAAGACGTTGGAACCACGTCGTTTTTCTCGAGTTGCGTCTGGATTCTCGAAA
The DNA here is from genome assembly GCF_029407905.1 of Bubalus kerabau. Taxonomy (NCBI): domain Eukaryota; kingdom Metazoa; phylum Chordata; class Mammalia; order Artiodactyla; family Bovidae; genus Bubalus; species Bubalus kerabau. The sequence goes on from NW_026577938.1 coordinate 58,520, forward strand.
ACGACGGGGATTTCAGGCTTCCTCTTGGGTTGGCCCTGGGAAGCCCAATCTTCCCCTGGAGTTGCGAGGGAAAGCTGGGGGTTCTGCTCGAGTCACTACAGGGCCAAAGAGACCTCATCGAGGCGTGTGTCCAGGACCTAATATTCCTCTCAAGGGAAGACAGGGATCTCGGGTTTGCATTCCAGACTCCCCCGGGGAGTCAGGCCTCGCCTCAAGGGGAAGCAGAGGACTCCGCTTTCCTCTCAAGTCGCGACACGGATCTCTTGGAGCCCAATGAGTGGACTCAAGGGTGTCGAGCCTCCTCTTCAGTTTGGAGAGAGGACTCGGGATTGCTCTCCAGGCCAGGCAGGAAAAGAAGGCCCTCAGCTCGCGAGGACGGGGGCGTCTCATGGGTTTCCTCAGGCTGCAGCGCCCGTGGGGGTTTTCTCACGAGGCATGACGAGGACCTCAGGGAGCCTCTCGTGCGGCGCCAGGGAACTCATGTCTCCATGCGCATGGCGAGGGGGAGCTGGTCATCACTCTCGAGTCATGGGAAGCGACTAGGGCCTCAAGACGCGTTGAAGAAGGACTCTCGAGGTCTTTCTCGGGTGGCGGCGGGAATCCCTCGTTTCCCTCGACTTCTTCAGGGGACTATAGGGAACTTCCCAGGGTGCCTCTGAGAGGTGAGGGATGCTGTGGAGTTGGCGGGGCCTCTCGGGACTCTGCTGGGTTCGTCGCAATGGAGGAGGGCCTCATCTCGAGGGGAGGCAGGAACCTCAGGCTTCCTCTCTGATTCTGACTCCGACTGCACGGTCCCTGCAGTGTTGGGACAGGAGAGACATGCCTCGTCTTGTCTGAGGAATGGAATTCTGGTTGCCTCTCGAGTTGTTCTGGGAGTCTCAGGCCCCTTGTCGAGCTGTGAGTAGACCCTGCGGGTTTTTCCGGATGATGCACGGGGGTGTCAGTGCCCCTTCGTGTTGTGCCTTCACTCACAGGGTTTCCTTCGAAGAGGTGTCCGGGCATCGGGTTCTTATCAAGAGCGGACCGGAAAATCGGGGTTGTTCGGCACGTGGCACCTCACACATGGCTAGTCTCGAATTTCCTCCTGAGACCGGCCTCATCCTGAGGTGCACCAGGAAGGCCGGGAACCCCTTCCAGAGAAAGCAGGGGAATCGACTCTCCTGTCGCGATCAGGAGGGGAGAAGGGGCTCAGATGAAGTGGTGCCGGGACCCTCGGTGTTCCCCTCGAGGGAACCCAGCGTGTCGGCGAACTTTTGCGGTCGCATCAAGGGTGTCAATTACCGTTTCGCACTTAAGGACGGAACATGGGACTTCCCTGGAGACTCCGGGAACTTCGGTGTTCCCCTGGACTGAGACCGGTATGTTGGGGAACTTTTGGGTCGCATCAAGGGTGCCAAGTAGCATTTCGAACTTTAAGATGGAACGTGGGACTTCTCTTGAGACTCTAGCTGGCAAGGGCCTCATATTGCGATGAAGGGGGAACCACATGGTTTTTAAGACTTGAGGCTGAATTCTCGAATTACGATGGGAAATTCAGACTTCCTCTTGTGTTGACCTTGGGAAGACCAATCTTCCATTCAAATTGTGAGGGAGAGATGGAGGTTGCTCTCGAGTCACTGTAGGGCAAAATAGACCTCATCTAGGCTTGTGTCTAGGACATAATGTTCCACTCCAGGGGCGACAGGGATCTCGGGGTTGCATTCCAAACTCACCCGGGGAGTCAGGCCTCGTCTCCAGGGAAGCAAAGGACTCCGCTCTCCTCTCGAGTCGCACCGGGTATTTCTTGGACCCAACTGAGTGGCCTAAAGGGAGTCAATCCTCCTGTGAAGTTTGGAGAGAGGACCAGGGATTGCTCTCCAGGTCAGGCAGGAAAAGAAGGCCCGCATCTCTCCTTGACGGGGGCATCTTGTGGTTTTTCTCGAACTGCGGCGCCACTGTGGGTTTTCTCAAGAGGTACGATGGGGTACTCAGGGAGCCTCTTGTGTGGTACTAGGGAAGTCAGTTTTCCTGCTTGTGGCGAGGGGAGCGCGTCCTTGCTCTGGAGACATGGTAGGGGAATCGGGCATCAAGAGACGTTGAAAAAGGACTCTCCAAGTCTTTCTCGGGTTACTTCAGGAAACTCTGGGTTCCCTCGACTTGTGCCAGTGACCTCAGGTAGCTTCTCACGGAGCCTCTGAGAATTCAGGGATACTGTGGTGTTGGGAGGGGCCTCTCGGGACACCACTGAGTTTGGTTCAATGGAAGAGGGCCTCGTCTCTAGTTGAGGCAGGAACCTCAGGGTTCCTCTCCATTTCTGACTCCGATCGCAGGGTCCCTGAAGAGTTGGGCCAGGAGAGTAAGGCCTCGTCTTGTGTGAAGGAATGCAACTTCACTTGCCTCTCGAGTTGTTCACGGGGTGACAGTCCACATTTGGAGCTGTGAGTGGAATCGGCGGGTTTTTCCAGACGATGCGTGGGGATGTCAGTGTCCCTTCGTGTTGTGCCTTCATCCACAGGGTTGCCTTCGAAGAGATGTCCGGGCGTCAGGTTCTTATCTAGAGTGGACCGGGAATTCGGGATCTTTCAGCATGTGGCACCAACCATGAGGCTACTTTTCGAATTTCCTCATGAGACCGGCCTCATCCGGAGGTTCGAGGGGAACGTCGGGAACCCCTTGCAGACAAAGCATGGGAATCGACCCTCCTGTCGCGATCAGGAGAGGAGAAAGGCCTCAGATGAAGTGGTGCCGGGAACTTCAGTGTCCCCTCTAGTGAGATCGGTATATAGGGGAACTTTTGGGGTCGCATCAAGGGTGCCAAGTACTGTTTTGCACTTCAAGACGGAATGTGAGACTTCTCTTGAGATGCTGTAGGGGGCAAGGGCCTCATCTTGCAATACGGGGAACCACATGATTTTTCTCGATTTGCGGCGGGTTTCTCGCATTACGACTGGAAATTCAGGCTTCCTCTTGTGTTGGCCCAGAAAGGCCAATCTTCTGTTCGAGTTGCAAGGGAAAGCTAGGGGTTGCGCTTGAGTCACTGCAAGGCCAAAGAGACCTCCTCTAGGCTTTTGTCCAGCACCTAAGGTTCCTCTCCAGGGGCGACAGGGATCCAGGGTTGCATTCCAGACTCACCCTCGTAGTCAGGCCTCATCTCGAGGGGAATCAAAGGACACCGCTCTCCTCCCGAGTATCGACGAGTATCTCTTGGAGCCCACTGAGTGACCTAAAGGGAGTCAAGCCTCCTTTGGAGTTTGGAGAGAGGATTCGGGATTGCTCTTCAGGTCATGCAGGAAAGAAGGCCCTCATTTCACCATGACAGGGGCGTCTCGTGGGTTTTCTCGAGCTGCGGCGCCAGTGTGGGGTTTCTCACGAGGTACGATGGGGAGCTCAGGGAGCCTCTCATGTGGTGCCGGGGAAGTCAGATCTTCATGCGCGTGGTGAGGGGGAGCGCGTCATTTTTCTCCAGTCATGGTAGGGAAATCGGGCATCAAGACGCGTGAAGAAGGACTCTCAAGGTTTTTCTCAGGTTATGGCAGGAAACCCTGGGTTCCCTCGACTTATGCCCGTGACCTCAGGGAGCTTCTCAGGGTGCCTCTGAGAAGTCAGGGATACTGTGCAGTTGGGAGGGGCCGCTCCGAACTCCACTGGGTTTGGTGCAGTAGAAGAGGGCCTTATCTCGAGTTGAGGCAGGAACCTCAGTGTTCCTCTCCATTTCTGAATCGGATCTCAGTGTCCATGCAGAGTTGGGACAGGAGAGTCAGGCCTCGTCTTGTGTGGAGGAATTGAACTCCTCTTGCCTCTCGAGTTGTTCATGGGGTGACAGGCCACTTGTCGATCTGTATGTGGAACTTGCGGGCTTTTCCAACGATGCACGAGGGTGTCAGACCCCTTCGTTTTGTGCCTTCGTTCACAGGATTGCCTTCGAAGAGGTGTCCTAGCATTGGGTTCTTATCAAGAGCAGACAGGGAAATCGGGGTCTTTCGGCGTGTGGCACCAACCACAAGGCTACGTCTTGAATTTCCTCGTGAGACCGGCCTCATCCTGAGGTGCGCCGGGAAGGTCCGGAACCCCTTCCAGACAAAGCAGGGTAATCGACCCTCCCATCGCGATCAGGAGGGAATAAGGGGCTCAGAACAAGTGGTGCACCGAACCTTGGTGTTCCCCTCGAGTGAGACCAGGGTGTCGGGGAACTTTTGTGGTAACATCAAGGTTGCCAATTATCGTTTTAAACTTCAAGATGGAACGTGGGGCTTCTCCTGAGACGCTGTAGCTGGCAAGGGCCTCATCTTGCGATGACGGGGGAACCACGTGGTTTTTCTCGAGTTGCGGCGGGATTTTCGAATTACGATGGGGAATTCAGGCTTCCTCTTGTGTTGTCCCAGGGAAGTCCATTCTTCCATTCGAGGTGCGAGGGACAGCAGGGGATTGCTCTCGAGTCACTTCAGGGCAAATGAGACCTCATCTATGCTTGTGTCTAGGACCTAATGTTCCTCTCCAGGGGCGACAGGGATCTCGGGGTTGCATTCCAGACTCACCTGAGGAGTCAGGCCTGGTATATAGGGGAAGCAAAGAATTCCGCTCTCCTCTTGAGTCCCAACGGGTATCTCTTGAGCCCACAGAGTGGCCTAAAGGGAGTCAGGCCTCCTGTGGAGTTTGAAGAGAGGCCTCGAGATGCTCTCCAGGCCATGCAGGAAAAGAAGGCCTTCATCTCGCGATGACGGAGGCGTCTCGTGGGTTTTCTCGAGCTGGGGAGCCAGTGTGGGATTTCTCACGAGGTATGACGGGGAGCTCAGGGAGCCTCTCGTGTGGCGCCAGGGAAGTCAAGTCTCCATGCGAGTGGCGAGGGGGAACGCGTCATTGCTCTTGAGTCATGGTAGGGGAATCGGGATTCAAGACGCGTTGAAGGAGGATTTTCGAGGTCTTTCTCGGGTTGCGTCAGGAAACCCTGTGTTCCCTCGACTTGTGCCGGTGACCTCAGGGAGCTTCTAAGGGTGCCTCTGAGAAGTCGGGATACTGTGGATTTGGGAGGGGCCTCTCGGGCCTCCACTATTTTTGGTGTAATGGAAGAGGGCCTCATCTCGAGTGGAGTCAGGAACCTCAGGGTTCCTCTCCATTTCGGACTCCGATTGCAGGGTCACTTCAGAGTTGGGAGAGGTGAGTCAGGCCTCGTCTTGTGTGCAGGAATGGACCTCCGCTTGCCTCTCGAGTTGTTCACTGGGTGACAGGCACTTGTTGAGCTGTAAGAGTAACCTGCGGTCTTTTCTGGACGATGCACGGGGGTGTCAGTGCCCCTTCGTGTTGTGCCTTCATCCACACTATCTTCGAATAGGTGTCTGGGCATCGCGTTCTTATCAAGAGCGGATCGGGAAATCGCGGTCTTTCGGCATGTGGCACCACCATCGAGGCTACATCACGAATTTCCTCATGAGACAGCCTCATCTGAGGTGCGCGGAGAAGGTCGGGAACCCCTTGCAGACAAAGCAGGGGAATCGACCCTCCTTTCGCGATCAGGAGGGGAGAAGGGGCTCAGATGAAGTGGTGCCAGGAACCTCGGAGTTCCCCTCGAGTGCGACCCATATGTCAGGGAACTTTTGGGGTAGCATTAAGGGTGCCAAATATCATTTCGCACTTCAAGACAGAACGTGGGACTACTCTTGAGACGCTGGAGCAGGCAAGGGCCTCATCTTGCAATGACGGGGGAATCACGTGGTTTTTCTCGAGTTGAGGCGGAATTCTCGAATTACTACTGGGAATTCAGGCTTCCTCTTGTGTTGGCCCAGGGAGGTCCATCTTCCATTCGGGTTGCGAGGGAAAGCTGGGGAGTGTTCTCGAGTTACTGCAGGGCAAAAGCGACCTCAGCTAGCCTTGTGTTCAGGACCCAATGATCCTCTCCAAGGGCGACAGGGATCTCGGGTTTGCATTACAGACTCACCCGGGGAGTTAGGCCTCGTATCGAGGGGAAGCAAAGGACTCGGCTCTCCTCTCGAGTTGCGACGCATATCTCTTGGAGCCCACTGAGTGGTCTAAAGGGAGTCAACCCTCCTCTTCAGTTTGGAGAGAGGACTCGGGATTGCTCTCCAGGCCATGCAGGAAAAGAAGGCCCACATCTCGAGATGACGGGGGCGTCTCGTGGGTTTTCTCGAGCTGTGGCGCCAGTGTGGGGTTTCTCACGAGGTACGACGGGGAGTTCAGGTAGCCTCTCGTGTGGCAACAGGGAAGTCAGGTCTCCATGGGCGGGGCAAGGGGGAGCTCGTCATTGCTCTCCAGTCAGGGTAGGGGAATCGGGCCTCATGACGGGTTGAAAAAGGACTCTCGATGTCTTTCTAGGGTTGCGGCAGGAAACCCTGGGTTCCCTTGACTTGTGCCGGTGACCTCAGGGAGCTTCTCAGGGTTCCTCTGAGAAATCAGGGATACTATGGATTTGGGAGAGGCCTCTCGGGACTCCTCTGGGTTTGGTGCAATGGAAGAGAGCCTCATCTCGAGTTGAGGCAGGAACCTCAGGGTTCTGCTCCTGACTTCCTGGAGCCGGATCTGACTCAGATTGCAGGGTCCATGCTGAGTTTGCTCAGGAGTGTCAGGTCTCGTGTTCTGCGGAGAAATGGAACTCCGCTTACATCTCAAGTTGTTCAATGATGACACCACTTTTCGTGATGTGTGTGGAACCTGCGGGTTTTTCGGAGATGCACGGGGGTGTCAGTGCTCCTTCCTGTTGTGCCTTCATCCACAGGGTTGCCTTTGAAGAGGTGTCCGGGCATCGGGTTCTCCTCAAGTGCGGACCGGGAAATCGGGTTCTTTCAGCATGTTGCACCACCCACGAGGCTACATCTCGAATTTCCTCGTGAGATCGGCCTCATCCTGAGGTGCGCAGGAAAGTCCGGGAACCCTTTCCAGACAAAGCAGGGGAATCGACCCTCCTTTCGGGATCAGGAGGAGAGAAAGGGCTCAGATGAAGTAGTGCCGGGAACCTCGGTGCTCCCCTTGAGTGAAACTGGTAAGTCGGGTAACTTTTCGGGTTGCATCAAGGGTGCCAAGTACCGTTTCGCACTTCAAGACGGAACCTGGGTCTTCTCTTGAGACTCTGTAGTGGGCAAGGGCCTCATCTAGCGCTGACGGGGGACCCACGTGTTTTTTCTCGAGTTGCGGCAGGATTCTTGAGTTACAACGGGGAATACAGGTTTCCTCTTGTCTTGGCCCAGGGAAGTCCAATCTTCCATTCGAGTTGCGAGGGAGAGCTGGGGATTGCACTTGAGTCAATGCAGGACAAAAAAGACCTCATTTAGGCTTGTGTCCAGGACCGAGTTTTCCTCTACAGGGGCGACACGGATCTCGGGATCCCATTCCAGACTCATCCAAGTAGTCAGGCCTCAGCTCGAGGGGAAGCAACGGACTCCGCTCTCCTCTAGAGTAGCGACGTGTATCTCTTGGAGGCTACTGAGTGGCCTAAAGGGAGACAGGCCTCCAGTGGAGTTTGGAGAGTGGACTCGGGATTGCTCTCTAGGTCATGTAGGAAAAGAAGGCCCTCATCTTACGATGACGGGGGCGTCTCATGTGTTTTCTCGAGCGGCGGTGCCAGTGTGGGGTTTTCATGAGGTAGGACGGGGAGCGCAGGGAGCCTCTCGTGTGGCGCCAGGGAAGTTAGGTTTCAATGGGCGTGGCCAGGGAAATGCGTCATTGCTCTCCAGTCATGGTAGGGTATCGGGCCTCAAGACGCGGTAAAGAAGGACTCTCGAGGTCTTTCTCAGAATGCAGCAGGAAACCCTGTGTTCACTCGACTTGTGCCAGTGACCGCAGAGAGCTTCTGAGGGTGCCTCTGAGAAGTCAGGGATACTGTGGGGTTTTAGGGGCCTCTCGGGACTCCACTGGGTATGGCGCAATGGAAGAGGGCCTCATTTCGAGTTGATGCAGGAACGTCAGGTTTCATCTACATTTCTGACTCCGATCGCACGGTCCCTGCAGGGTTGGGAAAGGAGAGTCAGGCCTTCTCTTGTTTGGAGGAACGGAACTCCGCATGCCGCTCTAGTTCTTCAAGGGATGACAGGACACTTGTCGATCTGTGTTTGGAATCTACGTGTTTTTCCGTACTATGCATGGGGATGTCAGTACTCCTTCGTGTTGTGCATTCATCCACAGGTTTGCTTTCGAAGAGGTGCCCCGGCATCGTGTTCTTATTAAGAGCGGACCGGGGAATCGGGGGCGTTCGGCATGTGGCACCACCCACGTGGCTCCTCTCGAATTTCCTCGTGAGACCGGCCTCATCCTGAGGTGCGCCGGGAAGGCTGGGAACCCCTTCCGGACCACGCAGGGGAATCGACTCTCCTGTCGCGATCAGGAGGGGAGAAGGGGCTAAGATGAAGTGGTGCCGGGACCCTCGGTGTTCCCCTCGAGGGAACCCGGCGTGTCGGGGAACGTTTGGGGGTCGCAGGAACGCTGTCAGGGACCGTTTCGCCCTTCAGGGCGGAACAGGGGACTTCCCTTGAGACGCCATCACGGGCAAGGGCCTCATCTTGCCAAGAGGTGGGAACCACGTGATTTTTCTCGAGTTACGGCGGGATTATCGAGTTACGACGGGGATCTTAGCCTTCCTCTTGGGTTGGCCCTGGGAAGCCCAATCTTCCCCTCGAATTGCGAGGGAAAGCTGGGGGTTGCGCTCGGGTCACTGCAGGGCCGAAGAGACCTCACCTAGGCGTGTGTCCGGGACCTAATATTCCTCTCCAGGGAAGGCAGGGATCTCGGGGTTGCATTCCAGGCTACCCCGGGGAGTCAGGCCTCGTCTCAAGGGGAAGCCAAGGACTCCGCTCTCCTCTCGAGTCGCGACGCGGGTCTCTTGGAGCCCCCTGAGCGGCCTCAAGGGAGTCCAGCCTCCTCTTCCGTTTGGAGAGAGTACCCAGGATTGCTCTCCAGGCCATGCAGGAAAAGAAGGCCCTCAGCTCGCGAGGACGGGGGCGTCTCAGGGCTTTCCTCGAGCTGCGGCGCCCGTGGGGGTTTTCTCCCGAGGCACGACGAGGATCTCAGGGAGCCACTCGTGCGGCGCCAGGGAAGTCAGGTCTCCATGCGCGTGGCGAGGGGGAGCGCGTCCTGGCTCTCGAGTCACGGGAGGGGACTAGGGCCTCGAGACGCGTTGAAGAAGGACTCTCGAGGTCTTTGTCGGGGGGCGGCGGGAAACCCTCGTTTCCCTCGCCTTCTGCCGGGGACCTTAGGGAACTTCCCAGGGTGCCTCTGAGAGGCGAGGGATCCTGTGGAGGTGGCGGGGCCCCTCGGCACTCCGCTGGGTCTGGCGCAACGGAAGAGGGCCTCACCTCGAGGGGAGGCAGGAACCTCAGGCTTCCTCTCCGTTTCGGACTCCGACCGCAGGGTCCCTGCAGAGTTGGGACAGGAGAGTCAGGCCTCGTCTTGTCTGAGGAAGGGAACCCCGCTGGCCTCTCGAGTTGCTCAGGGGGTCTCAGGCCCCTTGTCGAGCTGTGTATGGAACCCGCGGGTCTTTGCGGACGATGCACGGGGGTGGAAAGCCCCTTCGTGTTGTGCCTTCGCCCACAGGGTTGCCTTCGAAGATGGGTCCGGGCCTCGGGTCCTTCTCAAGAGCGGACCGTGGATTTGGGGGCGTTTGGCATGTGGCACCACCCACGTGGCTCGTCTCGAATTTCCTCGTGAGACCGGCCTCATCCTCAGGTGCGCCAGGAAGGCCGGGAACCCCTCAGGTCCACGCAGGGGAATCGACTCTCCTGTCGCGATCAGGAGGGGAGAAGGGGCTCAGATGAAGCAGTGCCGGGACACTCGGTGTTCCCCTCGAGGGAACCCGGCATGTCGGGGAACTTTTGGGGGTCGCAGGAAGGCTGTCAGGGACCGTTTCGCCCTTCAGGTCGGAACAGGGGACTTCCCTTGAGACGCCGTCGCGGGCAAGGGCCTCATCTTGCCAAGAGGTGGGAACCACATGGTTTTTCTCGAGTTGCGGTGGGATTCTCGAGTTACGACGGGGATCTCAGGCTCCCTCTTGGGTTGGCCCTGGGAAGCCCAATCTTCCCCTCAAGTTGCGAGGTAAAGCTGGGGGTTGCGCTCGGGTCACTGCAGGGCCGAAGAGACCTCACCTAGGCGTGTGTCCGGGACCTAATATTCCTCTCCAGGGAAGGCAGGGATCTCGGGGTTGCATTCCAGGCTCCCCCGGGGAGTCAGGCCTCGTCTCGAGGGGGAGCCAAGGACTCCGCTCTCCTCTCGAGTCGCGACACGCGTCTCTTGGAGCCCCCTGAGCGGCCTCAAGGGAGTCCAGCCTCCTCTTGCGTTTTGAGAGAGGACCCGGGATTGCTCTCCAGGCCATGCAGGAAAAGAAGGCCCTCAGCTCGCGAGGACAGGGCCGTCTCAGGGGTTTCCTCGAGCTGCGGCGCCCGTGGGGGTTTTCTCCCGAGGCACGACGAGGATCTCAGGGAGCCTCTCGTGCGGCGCCAGGGAAGTCAGGTCTCCATGCGCGTGGCGAGGGGGAGCGCGTCCTGGCTCTCGAGTCACGGGAGGGGACTAGGGCCACGAGACGCGTTGAAGAAGGACTCTCGAGGTCTTTCTCGGGGGGCGGCGGGAAACCCTCGTTTCCCTCGCCTTCTGCCGGGGACCTTAGGGAACTTCCCAGGGTGCCTCTGAGAGGCGAGGGATCCTGTGGAGGTGGCGGGGCCCCTCGGCACTCCGCTGGGTCTGGCGCAACGGAAGAGGGCCTCACCTCGAGGGGAGGCAGGAATCTCAGGCTTCCTCTCCGTTTCGGACTCCGACCGCAGGGTCGCTGCAGAGTTGGGACAGGAGAGTCAGGCCTCGTCTTGTCTGAGGAAGGGAACCCCGCTGGCCTCTCGAGTTGCTCAGGGGGTCTCAGGCCCCTCGTCGAGCTGTGTGTGGAACCCGCGGGTCTTTGTGGACAATGCATGGGGGTGGCAGTGCCCCTTCGTGTTGTGCCTTCACCCACAGGGTTGCCTTCGAAGAGGGGTCCGGGCTTCGGGTCCTTTTCAAGAGCGGACCGGGGAATCGGGGGCGTTCGGCATGTGGCACCACCCACGTGGCTCGTCTCGAATTTCCTCGTGAGACCGGCCTCATCCTGAGGTGCGCCGGAAAGGCTGTTAACGCCTTCCGGACCACGCAGGGGAATCGACTCTCCTGTCGCGATCAGGAGGGGAAAAGGGGCTAAGATGAAGTGGTGCCGGGAACTTCGGTGTTCCCCTCGAGGGAACCCGGCGTGTCGGGGAACTTTTGGGGGTCGCAGGAAGGCTGTAAGGGACCGTTTCGCCCTTCAGGGTGGAACAGGGGACTTCCCTTGAGACGCCGTCGCGGGCAAAGGCCTCATCTTGCCAAGAGGTGGGAACCACGTGGTTTTTCTCGAGTTGTGGCGGGATTCTCGAGTTACGACGGGGATCTCAGCCTTCCTCTTGGGTTGGCCCTGGGAAGCCCAATCTTCCCCTCGAGTTGCGAGGGAAAGCTGGGGGTTGCGCTCAGGTCACTGCAGGGCCGAAGAGACCTCAACTAGGCGTGTGTCCGGGACCTAATATTCCTCTCCAGGGAAGGCAGGGATCTCGGGGTTGCATTCCAGGCTCCCCCGGGGAGTCAGGCCTCGTCTCGAGGGGAAGCCAAGGACTCCGCTCTCCTCTCGAGTCGCGACGCGCATCTCTTGGAGCCCCCTGAGCGGCCTCAAGCGAGTCCAGCCTCTTCTTCCGTTTGGAGAGAGGACCCGGGATTGCTCTCCAGGCCATGCAGGAAAAGAAGGCCCTCAGCTGGCGAGGACGGCGGCGTCTCAGGGGTTTCCTCGAGCTGCGGCGCCCGTGGGGGTTTTCTCCCGAGGCACGACGAGGATCTCAGGGAGCCTCTCGTGCGGCGCCAGGGAAGTTAGGTTTCCATGCGCGTGGCGAGGGGGAGCGCATCATGGCTCTTGAGTCACAGGAGGGAACTAGGGCCTCGAGACGCGTTGCAGAAGGACACTCGAGGTCTTTCTCGGGGGCGGCGTGAAACCCTCGTTTCCCTCGCCTTCTGCAAGGGGTCTTAGGGAACTTCCCAGGGTGCCTCTGAGAGGCGAGGGATCCTGTGGAGGTGGCGGGGCCCCTCGGGACTCTGCTGGGTCTGGCGCAACAGAAGAGGGCCTCACCACGAGGGGAGGCAGGAACCTCAGGCTTCCTCTCCGTTTCGGACTCCGACCACAGGGTCCCTGCAGAGTTGGGACAGGAGAGTCAGGCCTCGTCTTGTCTGAGGAAGGGAACCCTGCTGGCCTCTCGAGTTGCTCAGGGGGTCTCAGACCCCTCGTCGAGCTGTGTGTGGAACCCGCGGGTCTTTGCGGACGATGCACGGGGGTGGCAGTGCCCCTTCGTGCTGTGCCTTCACCCACAGTGTTGCCTTCCAAGAGGGGTCCGGGCCTCGGGTCCTCCTCAAGAGCGGACCGGGGAATCGGGGGCGTTCGGCATGTGGCACCACCCACGTGGCTCGTCTCGAATTTCCTCGTGAGGCCGGCCTCATCCTGAGGTGAGCCGGGAAGGCCGGGAAACCCTCCCAGACCACGCAGGGGAATCGCCTCTCCTGTCGCGATCAGGAGGGGAGAAGGGGCTCAGATGAAGCGGTGCCTGGACACTTGGTGGTCCCCTCGAGGGAACCCGGCGTGTCGGGGAACTTTTGGGGGTCGCAGGAAGGCTGTAAGGGACCGTTTCGCCCTTCAGGGTGGAACAGGGGACTTCCCTTGAGACGCCGTCGCGGGCAAGGGCCTCATCTTGCCAAGAGGTGGGAACCACGTGGTTTTCTCGAGTTGCGGCGGGATTCTCGAGTTACGACGGGGATCTCAGGCTCCCTCTTGGGTTGGCCCTGGGAAGCCCATTCTTCCCCTCGAGTTGCGAGGGAAAGCTGGGGGTTGCGCTCGGGTCACTGCAGGGCCGAAGAGACCTCACCTAGGCGTGTGTCCGGGACCTAATATTCCTCTCCAGGGAAGGCAGGGATCTCGGGGTTGCATTCCAGGCTCCCCCGGGGAGTCAGGCCTCGTCTCGAGGGGGAGCCAAGGACTCCGCTCTCCTCTCGAGACGCGACGCGGGTCTCTTGGAACCCTCTGAGCGGCTTCAAGGGAGTCCAGCCTCCTCTTCCGTTTGGAGAGAGGACCCGTGATTGCTCTTCAGGCCATGCAGGAAATGAAGGCCCTCAGGTCGCGAGGACGGGGGCGTCTCAGGGCTTTCCTCGAGCTGCGGCGCCCGTGTGGGTTTTCTCCCGAGGCACGACGAGGATCTCAGGGAGCCTCTCGTGCGGCGCCAGGGAAGTCAGGTCTCCATGCGCGTGGCGAGGGGGAGCGCCTCATGGCTCTCGAGTCACGGGAGGGGACTAGGGCCTCGAGACGCGTTGAAGAAGGACTCTCGAGGTCTTTCTCGGGGGGCGGCGGGAAACCCTCGTTTCCCTCGCCTTCTGCCGGGGACCTTAGAGAACTTCCCAGGGTGCCTCTGAGAGGCGAGGGATCCTGTGGAGGTGGCGAGGCCCCTCGGGACTCCGCTGGGAATGGCGCAATGGAAGAGGGCCTCACCTCGAGGGGAGGCAGGAACCTCAGGCTTCCTCTCCGTTTCGGACTCAGACCGCAGGGTCACTGCAGAGTTGGGACAGGAGAGTCAGGCTACGTCTTTTCTGAGGAATGGAACTCCGCTTGCCTCTCGAGTTGTTCATGGGGTTTCAGGCCCCTTGTCAAACTGTGTGTGGAATCTGCAGGTTTTTCCAGACGATGCACGGGTGTGTCAGTGACCCTTCGTTTTTGTCTTCATCCACAGGGTTGCCTTCGAAGAGCTGTCCGGGCATCGAGTTCTTATGAAGAGCGGACCAGGAAATCGGGGTCGTTCAGGATTTGGCACCACCCACGTGGCCAGTCTCGAATTTCCTTATGAAACCGGCCTCATCCTGAGTTGTGCCGCGAAGGTCATGAAACCCTTCCAGACAAAGCAGAGGAATCGACCCTCCTGTGGCGATCAGGAGGGGAGAAGTGGCTCAGATGAAGTGCTGCTTGGAACCTCGGTGTTTCCCTCAATTGAGACAGGTATGTCGGGTAACTTTTGGGGTCGCATAAACCGTTCCAAGTACCGTTTCGCTCTTCAAAATGGAACGTGGGACTTCTCTTGGGGTGCTCCAGCGGGCAAGGGCCTCATCTTGGAATGACTGGGGAACCACTTGGTTTTTCTCGAGTTGCGGTGGGATATTTGAGTTACCACAGCGAATTCATGCTTCCTCTTGTGTTGGCCCACAAAAGTCTTATCTTCCATTCGAGATTCGAGGAAGATCTGGAGGTGCGCTCTAGTCACTGCAGGGCAAAGGAGACCCCACCAAGGCTTGTGTCCAGGACCTAATGTTCCTCTCCAAGGGCCACAGGGATCTCAGGTTTGCATTCCAGACTCACCCAGGGAGTCAGGCCTCGTGTCGAAGGGAAGCAAAGGACTCCGCTCTCCTTTCGAGTCGCGACGGGCACCTCTTGGAACCCACTTTGTGGCCTAAAAGGAGTCAAGCCTCCTGTGAAGTTTGGAGAGAGGACTTGGGACTGCTCTCCAGGCCATGCAGGAAAAGATGGCCCTCATCTCGCGATGACGGAGGGGTCTTGTGGGTTTTCTCGAGCTGCGGCGCCAGTGTGGGGTTTCACACGAGCTACGACAGGGAGCTCAGGGAGCCTCTCGTGTGGCGCCAGGGAATTCAGGTCTCCTTGTGCGTGGCGAGGGGGAGCGGGTTATTGCTCTCGAGCCATGGTAGGGGAATCTGACCTCAAGACGCATTGAAGAAGGACTCTCGAGGTCTTTCTTCGGTTGTGGCAGGAAACCCTTATTTCCCTCGACGTTTGCCGGTGGCCTCAAGGAGCTTCTCAGAATGCCTAGGAGAAGTCAGGGATACTGTGGAGATTGGAGGGGCCTCTCGGGACTCCACTGGGTTTGTTTTAATGGAAGAGGGCCTCATCTTGGGTTGAGGCAGGAACCTCAGGTTTCCTCTCCATTTCTGACTCAGATCGAAGCGTGCCTGCAGAGTTGGGATTGGATACTCAGGCCTCGTCTTGTCTGAGGAAGGGAACTCCGCTTGCCTCTCTCGTTGTTTAAGGGGTGACAGGCCAGTTGTGGAGCTGTATGTGGATCCTGCGGGATTTTCTGGACGATGAACAGGGTTGCCAGTGCCCCCTCGTGTAGTGCCTTCATCCACAGGGTTGCCTTAGAAGAGGTGTCCGGGCATCGGGTTCTTATCAAGAGCAAGACCGAGAAATCGGGGTCTTTCGGCACGTGGTACCAACATGAGGCTACATCTCGAATTTCTTCGTGAGACTGGCCTCATCCTGAGGTGCACCATGAAGGTTGTGAACCCCTTCTAGACAAAGCAGGGGAATCGACCTTCCTGCCGTGATCAGGAGGGGAGAAGGGGCTCAAATGAAGTGGTGCCAGGAACTTTGGTGTTCCCTTGGAGTGAGACCGGTATATTGGGGAACTTTTGGGGTCGCATCAAGGGTGCCAAGAAGCATTTCGAACTTTATGACGAAACATGGGACTTCTCTTGAGATTCTGTAGCGGGCAAAGGCCTCATATTGCGATGAATGGGGAACCACGTGGTTTTTAAGAGTTGCGGCGGGATTCTCGAGTTACAACGGGAAATTCAGACTTCCTCTTGTGTTGGCCCAGTGAAGACTAATCTTCCATTCGAATTGCGAGGGAGAGATGGGTGTTGCTCTCGAGTCACTGTAGGGCAAAATAGACCTCATCTAGGCTTTTGTCCAGGACATAATGTTCCTCTCCAGGGGCAACAGGGATCTCGGGGTTGCATTCCAGACTCACCCGAGGTAAGGCCTCATCTCGAGGGGAAACAAAGTACTCTGCTCTCCTCTCAAGTCGCGACAGGTATCTCTTGGAGCCCATTGAGTGGCCTAAAGGGAGTAAAGCCTCCTGTGAAGTTTGGAGAAAGGACCAGGGATTGCTCTCCAGGTCAGGCAGGAAAAGAAGTCCCCAATCTCGCGATGACGGTGGCGTCTCGTGGGTTTTCCCGAGCTGCGGCGCCAGTGTGGGGTTTCTCACGAGGTATGACGGGGAGCTCAGGGAGCCTCTCATGTGGCGCCAGGGAATTCAGGTGTCCATGCGCATGGTGAGGGGGAGCGTGTCATTGCTCTCGAGTCATGGTAGGGGAATCCGTCCTCAAGACGCGTTGAAGACGGACTCTTGAGGTCTTTCTCGGGTTGCGGCAGGACACCCTGTGTTCCCTCGACTTGTGCCGGTGACCTCAGGGAGTTGCTCAGGGTGCCTCTGAGAAGACACTGATACTGTGGTGTTGGGAGGGGCCTCTCGGGACTCCACTGCGTTTGGTGCAATGGAAGATTGCCGGGAGCCAGTGAGAGACATTCCACTCGTGACAAATGTCATGAGGAAAGAGTCTCGGCATACGCAAAGGCGGGATCGAGCCTCCGGGAGTTCCCCCGTATATTCTTCAGCATCTACCCCCAAAAACCAAAGTCTACCTTCTTTATTGCTTTGTTCTCTCACCTCTGACATTACTGGGGATGTCCCCCACCACCATCTCACTCTCTCTGTCAAAGAGCTAACTTACAGCTCCAACTAATAATGTTCCTGTGCAATTAGTAGTGTTTAAATCCAAACCCCTCAGATGGTTTTCTAACTCGCCTGACAAGTTTACCCGGTCTCCTACAGCTATGCATACGATTGTGTACAGTCTCCCAGCCTCGAGACGCATGGGAAGTTTAAGATATTCAAATAGCTTAGAGCCTCTCAGAGAGTTAGTAACTGTCAGAATAAAACTAGTAAAAGATTTCATTGATGAACCAGTGCTTTTTGCCAAGTTTCCGCATCCCCTGAATTGTATCCTTGAATGTGTGTTAATTAATATAGTTGGTATGTAGAAAAAATAAGTAGTGGCCTTGATGTTGGTAACTTTAGACCCTTAAGGTAATAAATTCTTTTCTTTGTTGTAAACCCATTACACATCCGCCCTATAGGAATGCAATTTTATCTTCGAAAGATGGCGCCAAACCTTAAACAATTACTCTTAGAGAAAATAACTCTTATGGTTGATAAGTCTTTGTCAAGAGTCATAAAATGTTAATAGGTCTTCTGGCCAGAAGATGATGTAAATCATCTAAACCATTTTTATACGATAAATCTGCAGAAAAGAAACCCTGGTTTTTGATAAGGATTAAAGACTGCTGACTTTGCATCCCCTATTATCCTCTATGTGTAACTTAGGGTATTAAAACCTGTGTTGAAAATAAAGCTACGGGCCCTGCTCGCCAACGCTTGGTCTCCCCATGTCATTATTCCCCTCAATTTTCAGATGAGTGTCCATCTGGAGCGCGGATATCCTCTGCGGCCATTTATTTGCCTGGGCTTCGAAGACCCACTCGATAAGGTGTCTAAGGTGGGGCACCTTCCTCTATTCTAGAGGGCACTTGCAGCCTCCGTGGTCAGAGCTAACCTGGTGTCACGGGTTATATTGATTTTCCGCGTAAACCAAGCTACTCAGCTGCTTTTCTCCACTGAATTTTCCTACTGAGCTATCCTCATTCTATTACTCTTTATATCTTTGATGAATAAATAAATAAATACATAGGTCGCCTACTCCATCTTCCCTTCGAATACCCTGGATCAGCTGGGGCTGGACCTCTGCAGGTGGCGCCCGAGACAGGCATTTCGAAGGTAAATCCCCAACCCCATTCCCCCAGTGTTCAGTTTTCGGGACAGATAGGATCCCACTTAGGGGGCTGCAGATCCCCCTGTAGAATAGACAGGGCGAGAGGAGTGGGAAGTGTTGAAGAGTTAGAGAGAAAAAACGGTTTCTAAAAAGGCTGACAAAAAAGGCCTAATCTTTAGATAGCTAAAAGCAAAATCTTTTACTATCCTTAATTTTCTGACATGGGCAACACTGAATCAAATGAAAGACAGCTCTTTATAGGAGTAATTTTACAGTTATTAAGTAAAAGAAGAATCAAGGTTAAAACATCTTCCATTCAATCATTTTTTACATTTGTACAAGACCACTGCCCTTGGTTTCTACAACAAGGCACTGTTAACCTAGGTATCTTGAAAAAACTAGGAAGACAGCTAAGAGCTTATTGTGCTCAGCAAGGTTTGGAAAAAATCCCTACTTACACCTTTCCTCTGTGGAATATGACTAGAGATGTTTTAGATCCAGCTCATGAATTTGAAAAGGTACCTGTTAAAGAGGAAAGTAAAGTTGGAAAAGTACCTGTTAAACAAAAAAGCAAATCTGAAAAGGTACCTGTTATAAAGAAAAGTGAAAATGAAGAGGCTATACCTAGCTATCGACAGCTAAATGAATGGCTAGCCGCTATGACTGCCAATGAGCATGTAAAAGATAGGGATGAAAAGAAAGATCAGCTCTCCCCTCAATTTGAAAAAGGTTTAGAGGAAAGAGCAGCTCGATGCCATTCTGATGAGGATTGTTTTTTTTTTTAGCTAAAGATGCTCCTAAAAGTTTAAGAAAACATCCCTAATCAGACCATCCGCTCCTAGGAGGTTGAGGGAAACATCCCCGATCAGACAGTTCGTAAGATTTAGTTACCAAACAGTTAAAGGATCTCCGGAACAGAAGAGGAAAACTTCGGGACGCTCCCATCCCCCTATGCCTCCTCCTCCATGTCAGGGTAAAGGGCCACCGCTAGGTGTTTCCCGGAGAAGGATTTTCTCTAGTCCCAAGGATGAACTTGATCCTCACCTTGAGGCTTCTTTTCTAGTCCCCTCTGCAGTTTAGCCAGGGTAAAGAGGTTACAAAATAAATAAAAATATTCTCTCAAATTAAAAAAAAATTAAAAATGGATTTCTCTGCATCAAAGAATAGACAAATATTTATTGACTGTTGAATATGATTAGAAATGTCCTGGACCTCCGTCACGAGGCTGTTAAATAGCCTATGGGGGAGGCTATAGAGGTGGATGGATGGTGGTGAGTCTCCATTTACTGCACAGATCATATTTTCTGCCATTGAAAAAAAAAAAAAAAAGGAGGGAGAAAGTGGTCTACCTCCCGAGGAAGGAGAGGGCTTACAGGACGCTGCGGCCGAGAGCCCTGGCGAGCTCCCTCCCCCTCTGCGCAAACCTTTAAAAAACTTATCCACCACTTTCTGATTTAAGGAGACCGCCACCGCCTTCGATTGTGCCTCCCAGGACCCAGGAGTTCCCCACTTTGCCCCAAATGCCTCCCAAAGTGTTGCCTAAGACTGAGGAAGATAAAAAGTTTTTTAAACAAAGGAGCTTTTAGTACACAATATTCAGAGCGTGCTCCTTGGAGAAAACTCCCTCAGGGGGGTCTCACCCAGGCTAGGAGAAAAGCGAAAAGGCAAGGAGATTTAATAGCAATATTAACCCCTGATGTGCCGCTTACTCCAATTCCAACCGGAGTGGCTGGCCCCCTATCTGAGGACATTGTAAGATTTGTCCTGGGGCGTAGCTCGCTTTCTTTAAAAAAAAAAATTAAACAAAAAAAAAAAAAAAGAAAGAAAAGAAATTTCACTGGTGCATGGTGTAGTAGATTCTGATGATATTGAGAAATTAAAGTCTTGATCTCACTGCCTATCAAAACTGTACAAATTAATAAAGGTCAAAGAGTAACACAGCTTTTACTTTTACCTTACTATCAGACAAGGAAAAACTTGACTTCTCAAGCTAAGAGCCACAAAACATTTGGATCTAGTGATCTAGCCTTTTGGGTGCAGGAAATTACAGTTCCAAGGCCTTTAAAAGATCTTTTACTTCAAGAGAATAAAACGCCAGGGCTATTAGACACAGGAACAGACGTCTCTTAACATTGCTGGGAAAGACTGGCCCAGCTCCTGGCCAACACATAATACTGAAAATGAGTTGGTGGGATTAGAGAAAGTGGTATGTGGGGTGGAGATGCTGTACAGGTGGTACACTTAACAATACATTATATATTTTTATAAATACATAATATAAATATATTTGCCTAATTACAGTTTGCCTAATTAGGTATGGGTATAAATAAAATATAATAAAGGTATACCTAATTCTATTTATAGATCTATACTTAATTAATTTGTATATAAATTAATATGTATACTATATACACACACATATATATATACTGTATAATTAAATATATATGGCAGTAATATAATGTGTGTGTGGCTGATATTAATTGGTATGGATTGATGTGCTGTGATGATATATGTTCTATATACTGTATAATTATAAATGTGTGACATGTATTATTACAGTATATTGGCTTGTGTTGGTTGGTATTAGCTGTGTATGTGTTGTATTGCTGTAATATATATTAATTAATATATTAATTATAAAGATTAATTCAAGTATATTGATTTATATATATTATATGTCAATAACTTTATACTTGTTGCCATATATAAATACATATATAAATGCATTTTGCATTTAGGTATATCTGTATACCTGTATACCAAAATGAGATAAGGAGGTTATACATTTATTACTTAAATTTATACAGAGACCTAAACTAAACATTAGACCTAAATTAACATATCCATAGGGAAACAGCTAGACAAATAGTGAAGTTATGTTCCAATTGTAATTAATCACTTAAACGTAAACACACAGGGGCAGACTACAATGATGAGACACTAGATGCCTGAATTACAGGCTACGACTTGGCCCCTGGTCAAGTAAAAAGGCCTCCTTACGGGAGAGTGAAAAAGCCAGATGTGTTGCTAACTTGTGGGAGAGGGTATGCTTGTATATTTCTACAGAATGCAGATTCTCCGGTTTGGATCTCAGACAAATTCGTCATGTCACATTCCCCAAAGACCAGGTTCGCGGCGTGCGCACTCACTTGCTCCCCCTCCCCCAGCCAGCTCTCGCCTCCATGCCACCAGCAGCGCCTCGCACCCTCCTCGCTGCACCCCGTGACCTAGAGCAAAGAAGTCTGTGCAGCGAGTGAGGGCCAGAGAGGAAAGCGCGCCTGCGGAGTGCCATCCAGACCAGCGTGGCCCCACTGGCAAGAGGGGACCGCCTTGAGCCCAAGCGGTGGCGGCTAGCCCTAAGCCATGAACCCTGCCCCTCCGCCCGCCATAGGCGTCTTGGCCCACAGCCTGCCGCTCGCGTTCTGCCTCCTGATGCTGGGGACACTGCTCCCCCAGGCCGACGCCTACAGCTGCTCCCTGGTTCATCTTGTTTAAACCCTCAATATAATGTTTGCTCCTTTGTAATGCTACAACATCCACCTTATCTTATGATGTAACCACTTATTGAATTATGGTCTTGCTGTATTACAACAACTACAGGATTTAATGCAAACACGACGGTTTGTGGGCTTACTTATCTTGGGAACAGCAGCTTTGATAAGTGCAATCACTTCTGTTACTGTGGCAGCAATATCATTGACTCAACAAGTACATACTGCTCAATATGTTGATTCTATGTCCAAAAATGTTTCTTTAACATTGGCAACACAGAAAGCTATAGAGAGAAAATTAGAAATGAGGGTAGATGCCCTAGAGGAAGCAGTAATACATATTGGGACTGAATTGCAGGCTTTAAAGGTGAAAATGGCATTGTCTTGTCATGCTGACTATCGGTGGATATGTGGAACACCCCTGAAAGTAAATGAGACAGATTTTGAATGGGAAAAGGTTAAAAACCATATTTCAGGTATCTGGAACAGCTCTGACATTGGTTGAGACGTAGGGAAACTTCACTATCAAATAGCAACCATGGAGCACTCCCGATTAGATTTTACTGCTGCTGGAACAGCAAATGATTTCTTCCATACTTTCCCTAACTACATCTCAGGAAAGAATATTCTGTCTAATGTCTTTAGCTATGCTGGGGTGGCTGCTTTAATTCTGCTTCTCATAATCATTCTTCCTTGTATTGTCAGGATTCTTCAGCAGAGTATTCAGAGGTTCGCGACTGAGCTACATCTGGCTGTTTTAAGAAATAAAAAACGGGGAGATGCCGGGAGCCGGCGAGAGACATTCCACTCGTGACAAAGGTCATGAGGAAGGAGGCTGGGCATACACAAAGGCGGGATCGAGCCTCGGGAGTCCTCCAGGATATTCTTGAGCATCTACCCCCCAAAACCAGAGTCTGCCTACTTTATTGCTTTGTGCTCTCACCTCTGACTTTCCTGGGGGCTGTCCCCCACCACCATCTCCCTCTTTCTGTCAAAGAGCTAACTTACAGCTCCAATTAATAAAGTTCCTGGGCAATTAGGAGTGTTTAAATCCAAACACGTCAGATGGCTCTCTAACTCGCCTGACAAGTTTACCCGGTCTCCTACAGCAAGGCATACAATTGTTTACAGTCTCCGAGCCTCGAGAGGCACGGGAAGCTTAAGATATTCAAATAGCTTAGAGCCTCTCAGAGAGTTAGAAACTGTCAGAATAAAACTAGTAAAAGATTTCATTGATGAACCAATGCTTGTTGCCAAGTTTCCACATCCCCTGAATTGTATCCTTGAATGTGTATTAATTAATATAGTTGGTATGTAGAAGAAATAAGTAGTGGCCTTGGTGTTACTAACTTTAGACCCTTAAGGTAATAAATTCTTTCCTTTGTTGTAAACCCATTACACATCCGCCCTATAGGAATGCAATTTTATCTTCGAAAGATGGGGCCAAACCTTAAAATAATTACTCTTAGAGAAAATAAGTCTTACGGTTGATAAGTCTTTGTCAAGAGTCATAAAATGTTAATAGGCCTTCTGGCTAGAAGATGATGTAAATCACCTAAACCATTTGTATATGATACATTTGCAGGAAAGAAACCCTGGTTTTTGATAAGGATCAAAGGCTGCTGACTTTGCATCCCCATTATCCTCTATGTGTAACTTAGGGTAAAAAAAAACCCCTGTTGAAAATAAAGCTACGGGCCTTGATTGCCAACGCTTAGTCTCCTAATGTCATTCTTCCTCTCAATTTTCAGATGAGTGTCCATCTGGAGCGCGGATATCTTCTGCGACCATTTATTTGCCTGGGCTTCGATGACCACTTGAGAAGGTGTCTAACGTGGGGCACTTTTCGCTATTCGAGAGGGAGCCTGCGGCCTCCGTGGTCAGAGCTAACCTGGTGTCACGGGTTATACTGATTTTCCGCATAAACCAAGCTACTCAGCTTCTTTTCTCCACTAAATTTTCCTACTGAGATATCCTCATTCTATTACTCTTTATATCTTTGATAAATAAATCAATAGGTCGCCTACTCTGTCTCCCCTTCAAAAACCCTGGACCAGCCGAGGCTGGACCTTGTCAGAAGAGGGCCTCATCTCGATTTGAAGCAGGAACATCAGGGTTGCTCTCCATTTCTGACTCTGAACACAGAGTCCCTACAGAGTTAGGACAGGAGAGTCAGGCCTCGTCTTGTGTGGAGGAATGGAACTCCACTGGACTCTCGAGTTGTTCACCGGATAACAGGCCACTTGTCGAGCTGTGTGTGGAACCTGCGGTTTTATCCGGACGATGCATGGGGGTGTCAGTTCCCCTTTGTTTTTTGCCTTCATACACAGGGTTGCCTTCGAAGAGGTATCCAGCCTTCAGGTTCTTATCAAG
Source organism: Bubalus kerabau (assembly GCF_029407905.1). Lineage (NCBI taxonomy): Eukaryota > Metazoa > Chordata > Mammalia > Artiodactyla > Bovidae > Bubalus > Bubalus kerabau. Next base: position 81,997 of record NW_026577938.1, read on the forward strand.
AGCAGACCAGGAAATCAGGGTCTTTCGGCATGTGGCACCACCCACAAGCCTACGTCTCGAATTTCTTCTTGAGACGGACCTCAACCTGAGGTGCACCAGGAAAGTCGGTAACCCTTTCAGACAAAGCAAGTGAATCGACCCTCTTGTCCCGATCAGGAGGGGAGAAGGGGCTCAGATGAAGTGGTGCCAGGAACCTCGATGTTCCCCTCGAGTAAAACTGGGATGTCGGGGAACTTTTGGGGTCGCATGAAAGGTGCTAAGTACCGTTTCAAACTTCAAGACGGAACGTGAGATTTCTCTTGAGACGCTGTAGCTGGCAAGGGCCTCATCTTGTGGTGACGGGTTAACCACGTCGTTTTTCTCGAGTTGTGGCGGGATTCTCGAGTTAGGTCAGGAAATTCAGGCTTCCTCTTGTGTTGGCCCAGGGAAGTCCAGTCTTCCATTCGAGTTGCGAGGGTGAGCTAGGGATTGCGCTTGAGTCACTGCAGGGCAAAAGAGACCTTATCTAGGCTTGTGTCCAGGACATAATGTTCGTCTCCAGGGGGGACAGGGATCTCGGGGTTGCTTTCCTGATGCACCCGGGGAGTCAGTCCTTTTCTCGAGGGGAAGCAAAGGACTCGGCTCTCCTCTCGAGTTGCGACGGGTATCTCTTGGAGCCCACTGAGTGGCCTAAAGGGAGTCAAGCCTCCTGTGGAGTTTGGAGAGAGGACTCGGGATTGCTCTCCAGGCCATGCAGGAAAAGAAGGCCATCATCTCGCGATGAAGGGGGCATCTCGTGGGTTTTCTCGAGCTGCAGCGCCAGTGTGGGGTTTCTCATGAGGTACTACGGGGAGCTCAAGGAGCCTCTCATGTGGCGCTTGGGAAGTCAGGTCTCCATGCGCATTGCGAGGGGGAGCGCGTCATTGCTCTAGAGTCATGGTAGGTGTATCGGGCCTCAAGAACCATTAAAGAAGGACTTTCAAGGTGTTTCTTGGGTCACGGCAGTAAACCCTGGGTTCCCTCGACTAGTGCCGGTGGCCTCAGGGAGCTTCTCAGTGTGCCTCTGAGAAGTCAGGGATACCCTGGAGTTGGGAGGGCCCTCTCGGGACTCCACTGGGTTTGGTGCAATAGAAGAGGGCCTCATCTCGAGTGGAGGCAGGAACCTCAGGGTTCGTCTCCATCTCTGACTCTGATCGCAGGGTCCCTGCAGAGTTGGGACAGGACAGTCATGCCTCGTCTTGTAAGGAGGAATGGAACTAGGCTTGCCTCTCGAGTTATTCACGCGGTGACAGGCAACTTGTCGAACTGTGTTTGGAATCTGCGGGTTTTTCCAGACGATGCACGAGGGTGTCAGTGCCCCTTCGTGTTGTGCCTTCTTCCCCAAGGCTGCCTTTGAAGAGGTGTCCAGGCATCGGGTTCTTATCAAGAGCGGACCGGGGAATTGGGGTCTTTCAGCATGTGTTACCACCCATGAAGCTACGTCTCAAATATTCTCGTTAGACCGGCCTCATCCTGAGGTGCGCCGGGAAGGTTGGGAACCCCTTCCAGACAAAGCACGGGAGTCGACCCTCCAGTCGCAATCAGGAGGGGAGAAGTGACTCAGATGAAGTCGTACCGGGAACCTCGGTGTTCCCCTCGAGAGAGACCAGGGTGTCGGGGAACTTTTGGAATCGCATCAAGGGTGCCGAGTTTTCACACTTGAAGTGTGAAAACACTTCAAGAAGAAACGTGGGACTTCTCTTTAGACGCTGTAGCGGGCAAGGGCCTCATCTTGCGATGACGGGGTAAACATGTGGTTTTTCTCGAGTTTCGGCAGGATTCTCGAGTTACGATGGGGAATTCAGGCTTCCTCTTGTGTTGGCCCAGGGAAGTCCAATCTTCCATTCGAGTTGCGAGAGAGAGCTAGGGATTGCTCTCGAGTCACTTCAGGGCAAAAGAGACCTCATCTAAGCTTGTGTCCAGGACCTAATGTTCCTCTCCAGGGGCGACAGAGATCTCGGGGTTGCATTTTAGACGCACCCGAGGAGTCAGTCCTCATCTCGAGAGGAAGGAAAGGACTCTGCTCTGCTCTCGAGTCCCGACGGGTATTTCTTGGAGACCACTGAGTGGCCTAAAGGGAGTCAAGCCTCCTGTGGATTTTTTTTTTAATTTTATTTTATTTTTAAACTTTACATAATTGTATTAGTTTTTCCAAATATCAAAATGAATCCGCCTCAGGTATACATGTGCTCCCCATCCTGAACCCTCCTCCCTCCTCCCCCCCATAGCATCCCTCTGGGTCGTCCCAGTGCACTAGCCCCAAGCATCCAGTATCATGCATCAAACCTGGACTGGCAACTCTTTTCATACATGATATTTTACATGTTTCAATGCCATTCTCCCAAATCTTCCCACCTTCTCCCTCTCCCACAGAGTCCATAAGACTCTTCTATACCTCAGTGTCTCTTTTGCTGTCTCGTACTCAGGGTTATTGTTACCGTCTTTCAAAATTCCATATATATGTGTTAGTATACTGTATTGGTGTTTTTCTTTCTGGCTTACTTCACTCTGTATAATAGGCTCCAGTTTCATCCACCTCATTAGAATTGATTCATTCTATTCTTTTTAATGGCGGAGTAATACTCCATTGTGTATATGTACCACAGCTTTCTTATCCATTCATCTGCTGATGGACATCTAGGTTGCTTCCATGTCCTGGCTATTAGAAACAGTGCTGCGATGAACATTGGGGTACACGTGTCTCTTTCCCTTCTGGTTTCCTCAGTGTGTACACCCAGCAGTGGGATTGCTGGATCATAAGGCAGTTCTATTTCCAGTTGTTTAAGGAATCTCCACACTGTTCTCCATAGTGGCTGTACTAGTTTGCATTCCCACCAACAGTGTAAGAGGGTTCCCTTTTCTCCACACCCTCTCCAGCGTTTATTATTTGTAGACTTTTGGATTGCAGCCATTCTGACTGGCGTGAAATGGTACCTCATAGTGGTTTTGATTTGCATTTCTATGATAATGAGTGATTTTGAGCATCTTTTCATGTGTTTGTTAGCCATCTGTATGTCTTCTTTGGAGAAATGTCTATTTAGTTCTTTGGCCCATTTTTTGATTGGGTCATTTATTTTTCTGGAGTTGAGCTGTAGGAGTTGCTTGTATATTTTTGAGATTAGTTGTTTGTCAGTTGCTTCATTTCCTATTATTTTCTCCCATTCCGAAGGCTGTCTTTTCACCTTGCTAATAGTTTGCTTTGATGTGCAGAAGCTTTTAAGGTTAATTAGGTCCCATTTGTTTATTTTTGTTTTTATTTCCAATATTCAGGGAGGTGGGTCATAGAGGATCCTGCTGTGATGTATTTCAGAGAGTGTTTTGCCTATGTTCTCCTCTAGGAGTTTTATAGTTTCTGGTCTTACGTTTAGATCTTTAATCCATTTTGAGTTTATTTTTGTGTATTGTGTTAGAAAGTGTTCTAGTTTCATTCTTTTACAAGTGGTTGACCAGATTTCCCAGCACCACTTGTTAAAGAGATTGTCTTTAATCCATTGTATATTTTTGCCTCCTTTGTCAAAGATAAGGTGTCCATATGTGTGTGGATTTATCTCTGGGCTTTCTATTTCGTTCCACTAATCTATATTTCTGTCTTTGTGCCAGTACCATACTGTCTTGATAACTGTGGCTTTGTAGTGGAGCCTGAAATCAGGTAGGTTGATTCCTCCAGTTCCATTCTTCTTTCTCAAGTTTGCTTTGGCTATTCGAGGTGTTTTGTATTTCCATACAAATTGTGAAATTATTTGTTCTAGCTCTGTGAAGAATACTTTTGGTAGCTTGATAGGGATTGCATTGAATCTATAAATTGCCTTGGGTCGTATACTCATTTTCACTATATTGATTCTTCCAATCCATGAACATGGTATATTTCTCCATCTATTAGTGTCCTCTTTGATTTCTTTCACCAGTGTTTTATAGTTTTCTATGTATAGGTCTTTAGTTTCTTTAGGTAGGTATATTCCTAAGTATTTTATTCTTTCCATTTCAATGGTGAATGAAATTGTTTCCTTAATTTCACTTTCTGTTTTCTCATTATTAGTGTATAGGAATTCAAGGGATTTCTGTGTGTTGATTTTATATCCTGCAACTTTACTATAGTCATTGACTAGTTCTAGTAATTTTCTGGTGGAGTCTTTAGGGTTTTCTATGTAGAGGATCATGTCATCTGCAAACAGTGAGAGTTTTACTTCTTCTTTTCCAATTTGGATTCCTTTTGTTTCTTTTTCTGCTCTGATTGCTGTGGCCAAAACTTCCAAAGCTATGTTGAATAGTAATGGTGAAAGTGGGCACCCTTGTCTTGTTCCTGACTTTAGAGGAAATGCTTCCAATTTTTCACCATTGAGGATAATGTTTGCTGTGGGTTTGTCATTTATAGCTTTTATTATGTTGAGGTATGTTCCTTCTATTCCTGCTTTCTGGAGAGTTTTTATCATAAATGGATGTTGAATTTTGTCAAAGGCTTTCTCTGCATCTATTGAGAAAATCATATGGTTTTTATTTTTCAATTTGTTAAGGTGGTGTATTACATTGATTGATTTTTGGATATTGAAGAATCCTTGCATCCCTGGGATAAAGCCCACTTGGTCATGGTGTATGATCTTTTTAATGTGTTGTTGGATTCTGATTGCTAGAATTTTGTTAAGGATTTTTGCATCTATGTTCATCAGTGATATTGGCCTGTAGTTTTCTTTTTTTGTGGGATCTTTGTCAGGTTTTGGTATTAGGCTGATGGTGGCCTCATAGAATGAGTTTGGAACTTTACCTTCCTCTGCAATTTTCTGGAAGAGTTTGAGCAGGATAGGTGTTAGCTCTTCTCTAAATTTTTCGTAGAATTCAGCTGTGAAGCCGTCTGGACCTGGGCTTTTGTTGGCTGGAAGATTTTTGATTACAGTTTCAATTTCCGTGCTTGTGATGGGTCTGTTAAGATTTTCTAGTTCTTCCCTGGTCCAGTTTTGGAAAGTTGTACTTTTCTAAGAATTTGTCCATTTCTTCCACGTTGTCCATTTTATTGGCATATAATTGTTGATAGTAGTCTCTTATGATCCTTTGTATTTCTGTGTTTTCTGTTGTGATCTCTCCATTTTCATTTCTAATTTTATTGATTTGATTTTTCTCCCTTTGTTTCTTGATGAGTCTGGCTAATGGTTTGTCAATTTTATTTATCGTTTCAAAGAACCAGCTTTTGGTTTTGTTGATTTTTGCTATGGTCTCTTTTGTTTCTTTTGCATTTATTTCTGCTCTAATTTTTAAGATTTCTTTCCTTCTACTAACCCTGGGGTTCTTCATTTCTTCCTTTTCTAGTTGCTTTAGGTGTAGAGTTAGGTTACTTATTTGACTTTTTTCTTGTTTCTTGAGGTGTGCCTGTATTGCTATGAACTTTCCCCTTAGGACTGCTTTTACCGTGTCCCACAGGTTTTGGGTTGTTGTGTTTTCATTTTCATCCGTTTCTATGCAAATTTTTATTTCTTTTTTGATTTCTTCTGTGATTTGTTGGTTATTCAGCAGCGTGTTGTTTAGCCTCCATATGTTGGAATTTTTAATAGTTTTTCTCCTGTAATTGAGATCTAATCTTACTGCATTGTGGTCAGAAAAGATGCTTGGAATGATTTCTATTTTTTTGAATTTACCAAGGCTAGCTTTATGGCCCAGGATGTGATCTATCCTGGAGAAGGTTCCATGTGCACTTTAGAAAAAGGTGAAATTCATTGTTTTGGGATGAAATGTCCTATAGATATCAATTAGGTCTAACTGGTCTATTGTATCATTTAAAGTTTGTGTTTCCTTGTAAAATTTCTGTTTAGTTGATCTATCCATAGGTGTGAGTGGGGTATTAAAATCTCCAACTATTATTGTGTTAGTGTTAATTTCTCCTTTCATACTTGTTAGCATTTGTCTTACATACTGTGGTGCTCCCGCGTTGGGTGCATATATATTTATAATTGTTATATCTTCTTCTTGGATTGATCCTTTGATCATTATGTAGTGACCTTCTTTGTCTCTTTTCACAGCCTTTGTTTTAAAGTCTATTTTATCTGATATGAGTATCGCTACTCCTGCTTTCTTTTGGTCCCTATTTGCATGGAAAATCTTTTTCCAGCCCTTCACTTTCAGTCTGTATGTATCCCCTGTTTTGAGGTGGGTCTCTTGTAGACAACATATGTAGGGGTCTTGTTTTTGTATCCATTCAGCCAGTCTTTGTCTTTTGGTTGGAGCATTCAACCCATTTACGTTTAAGGTAATTACTGATAAGTATGATCCCATTGCCATTTACTTTATTGTTTGGGGTTTGAATTTATACCCCGTTTTTGTGTTTCCTGTTTAGTATTTGTTGGAGAGCTGGTTTGGTGGTGCAGAATTCTCTCAGCTTTTGCTTGTCTGAAAAGCTTTTGATTTCTCATTCATACTTGAATGAGATCCTTGCTGGGTACAATAATCTGGGCTGTAGGTTATTTTCTTTCATCATTTTAAGTATGTCTTGCCATTCCCTCCTTGCTTGAAGAGTTTCTATTGAAAGATCAGCTGTTATCCTTATGGCAACTCCCTTGTGTGTTATTTGTTGTTTTTCCCTTGCTGCTTTTCATATTTGTTCTTTGTGTTTGATTTTTGTTAATGTGATTAATATGTGTCTTGGGGGGTTTCGCCTTGGCTTTATCCTGTTTGGGACTCTCTGGGTTTCTTGGACTTGAGTGGGTATTTCCTTCCCCATTTTAGGGAAGTTTTCAACTATTATCTCCTCAAGTATTTTCTCACGGTCTTTCTTTTTGTCTTCTTCTTCTGGGACCCCTATGATTCGAATGTTGTAGCGTTTAATATTGTCCTGGAGGTCTCTGAGATTGTGCTCATTTCTTTTAATTCGTTTTTCATTTATCCTCTCTGATTCATTTATTTCTACCATTCTATCTTCGAGTTCACTAATCCTATCTTCTGCCTCTGTTATTCTACTATTTGTTGCCTCCAGAGTGTTTTTAATTTCATTTATTGCATTATTCGTTATATATTGACTCTTTTTTTTTTCTTCTAGGTCCTTGTTAAACCTTTCTTGCATCTTCTCAATCCTTGTCTCCAGGCTATTTATCTGTGATTCCATTTTAATTTCAAGATTTTAGATCCATTTCACTCTCCTTATTCGGAATTCTTTATCAGGTAGATTCCCTATCTCTTCCTCTTTTGTTTGGTTTGGTGGGCATTTATCCTGTTCCTTTATCTGCTGGGTATTCCTCTGTCTCATCTTGTTTAAATTGCTGAGTTTGGGGTGTCCTTTCTGTATTCTGGCAGTTTGTGGAGTTCTTTACTGTGGCATTTCCTCGCTGTGTGTGGGTTTGTACAGGTGTCTTGTCAAGATTTCCTGGTTAGGGAAGCTTGTGTCCGTGTTCTGGTGGGTGGAGCTGTATTTCTTCTCTCTGGAGTGCAATGAAGTGTCCAGTAATGAGTTATGAGATGTCTGTGGTTTTGGGGTGACTTTGGGCAGCCTGTATCTTGAAGCTCAAGGCTGTGTTCCTTTGTTGCTGGAGAATTGGCTTGGTATGTCTTGCCCTGGAACTTGTTAGCCCTTGTGTGGTGCTTGATTTCAGTGTCGGTATGGAGGCATTTGATGAGCTCCTGTCAATTAATGTTCCTTGGAGTCAGGAGTTCCCTGGAGTCAGGGTTTGGACATAAGCCTCCTGCTTCCAGTTATCTGTCTTACTTTTACAGTAGTTTCAAAACTTCTCCTTCTATACAGCACCATTGATAAAACATCTACGTTAAAGAAGAAAAGTTTCTCTACTGTGAGGGCCACTCAGAATGGTTCACAGCGTTACATGGAGAAGAGAAGAGGGAGGAGGGAGTTAGAGGTGACCCAAATGAGATCAGGTGGAATCAATAGTGGAGAGAGTGGGCTGGCCAGTAGTCACTTCCTTATGTGCACTCCACAACTGGACCGCTCAGAGATGTTCACAGAGTTATACAGAGACGAGAAGAAGGAGGAAGGAGACAGAGGTGGCCAGAAGGATAAAAGGGGGGAATGAAAAGGAGGGAGACAGATCCAGCCAGTAATTAGTTCCCTAAGTGTTCTCCACCGTCTGGAATACACAGAAATTCACAGAGTTGGGTAGAGTAGAGAGGAGTTAGGGAGGAGACACAGGCGACCCGGTGGAGAAAAAGGAGAGTCCAAAGGGAGAGAGAGCAGTCAAGCCAGTAATCTCGCTCCCTAGTGAAAAATGGGTACTGAAGATTGGGTTCTTAAAGGTACAAAATTGGTAACAAATACATAAAAGCAAAAATTAAAAATCTAGAGTAGAATTTGGAATTTCAAAAATACGATGTTAAAGAAAAGAAGAAGGAAAAGAAAGAGAGAAAAATCGAACAAAGAAAAACAAACAAGGTCGCAAAAATTATCAAGAAAATACAGGTACAAAATTGATAACTAATATCAAAAAGCAAAAATTAAAAATCTAGAGTAGAGTTTGGAATTTCAAAAATACAATGTTAAAAAAAAGGAAGAAGAAAACTAAAGAGAAAACAAACAAACAAAAACAAGCAATGTCGCAAAAATTATAAAGAAACTACAGGTACAAAATTGATATCAAATACCAAAAAGCATAAATTAGAAATCTAGAATAGAGTTTGGAATTTCAAAAATACAATGTTAAAAGAAGAAAAAAAAAAACAAAAAAACAAGGTCAAAAAATTATTATATATATATATATATATATATATATATATATATATATATATGAAGTCTGCTGAAGAAGAAAAAAATAGGGTCTTTTTTTTTGCAAAGTAATAGGTTATAAAAGTGAAAATTAAAGGAACAATAGAGGACTTAAAATTAAAAAAATTAAAAAAAAGAAAGAATGATCATAAAAATATATCTAGGACTTTCTCTGGTTTTGTTGTGAATATCGTGGGTTCAGTTCATTTTTGGCTAGTTCCTTGGTCCGACTTATATTTCTCAAGATCTATAGGCACCTTCCTATGTAGTCCTAGTAACCACAGGGTTTTAATCTATTGCCTGTAGCTTCCAAGGCGATTCCCTCTGTTATAGCTTCTTTTGTTTGCTGGTCTCTTCAGTGTCTGGTTTACGCCCTGACACAAAGGGGACGGTGGAGGACACTTTTTTTTTAGGCTCACTTGTTCAGTTGCACTGTGGGGAGGGAGGGAGGGATGATGCAAACAAATAACAGTGGCGTGCGGTCACAGTGCCTCAGCCACACTGGGTCTGCCCCCGCTCACGGCGCGTGTAGCCTCCCTGCCCACACTGCTCGGGCTCTAGGTTGTTCCACCGGGAACAATCCGAGGCTGGCCCTGGGCTGCATGCACCTCCCAGGTCCAAGCCACTCAGGTTCAGGCACTCGAGTAGTCCTCAGAGGCACAGGCTCGGTTGGGCCTGCGTTTTGTGCTCTTCCCAGGTCCGAGCAGCTCAGGTAATGAGATGTTTGGCGAGCGCCAATGTTGTGACTTATCGCCTCCCTGCCACTCGGTTATCTGGGTGTAAAACAGGCGCACCTTCTCAGGCAGATGTTGACCGTCCAGATCCCCAAGAAGTTTTAGTTAGCAAAGAAGCCTGCTTACAGTTTTATAGATAATGTCTCTCTGGGGCTGCGATTGCCCCCTTCCAGCTCTGGCTGCCTGTCACCAGAGGGGGAAGGTCTGCAGCCGGCTATCTCTGTTCAGTCCTTTGTTCCGTGCACGGGCCTGGCGGTGTCTTAGGTTAGGGCTGGCTTTTTGCGTGGTAGATATCCCAGAGTCTGGTTTGCTAGCCCAAGTTATTTCGTTCAGATAGCGCTCAGGGTATTCAGGCCAGATTCTTACTCTAAGCGATGCAGCCCGCGCCGCGCCTCCCTGCCCAGCCCCTGCTTGCTAATGGTGTGAGCAGGCGTCTGCACTGCTTCGCGGCTGGGGGAGTTACCGTAGGGCTTGCAATCTGCGAGTTTTAATTGTTTATTTATTTTTATCCCCCTTATGTTGCCCTTTGTGCTTCCAAAGCTTGGCAAAGATTTGGCAGTGAAAAGCTTTCCTGGTGTTTGGAAACTTTTCTCTTTTTAAGACTATCTTCCCGGGACGGAAATCCCTCCCTCCCTCTTTTGTCTCTTTTTTTGTCTTTTATACTTTTTCCTACCTACTTTCCAAGAGTTGGGTTGCTTTTCTGGGTGCCTGATGTCCTCTGGCAGCATTCATAAGTTGTACTGTGGAATTTACTCGACGTTTAAATGCTCTTTTGATGAAATTGTTTGGGGGGGAAAAGAGTTCTCCCCGTCCTACTCCTCAGCAATCTTGGCTCCTCTCTTGTGGAGTTTGGAGAGAGCACGCGGGATTGCTCTCCAGGCCATGCAGGAAAAGAAGGCCCTCATCTCGCGATGTCGGGGGAGTCTCGTGGTTTTTCTGGAGCTGCGGTGCCAGTGTGGGGTTTCTCACAATGTACGACCGGGAGCTCAGGGAGCCTCTCGTGTGGTGTCAGGGAAGTCAAGTCTCCATACGAGTGGCGAGGGGGCACACGTCATTGCTCTCAAGTCATGGTAGTGGAATCAGGGCTCAACGCAATGAAAAAGGACGCTCGAGGTCTTTCTCGGGTTGCGGCAGGAAACCCTGGGTTCCCTCGACTTGTGCCTGTGACCTCAGGTAGCTTCTCAGGGTGCCTCTGAGAAGTCAGGGATACTATGGAGCTGGGAGAGGCCTCTTGGGACTCCACTGGGTTTGCTGCAATGGAAGAGGGCCTAATCTCGAGATCAGGAAGGAACCTCAGGGTTCCTCTCCATTTCTGACTCAGATCGCAGGGTCCCTGCAGAGTTGGGACAGGAGAGACAGGCCTCGTCTTGTGTGGAGGAATGGAACTCCGCTTGCCTCTCGAGTTGTTCAAGGAGTGACAGGCCACTTGTCGAGCTGTGTGTGGAACCTGCGGTTTTTTCCAGACAATGCACGGCGGTGTCAGTGCCCCTTCGTGATGTGCTTTCATCCACAGGGTTGCCTTCGAAGTGGTGTGCGGGCATCGGGTTCTTATCAAGAGCGGACCGGGAAATCGGGGTCTTTTGGAATGCGGCACCACACACGAGGCTACGTCTCGAATTTCCTCGTGAGACGGGCCTCATGCTGAGGTGTCCCTGGAAGGTCGGGAAAGCCTTCCAGACAAAGCAGGTTAATCGACCCTACTGTCGTGATCAGGAGGGGAGAAGGGGCTCAGATGAAGTGGTGCCGGGAACCTCGGTGTTCCCCTCGAGTGAGACCGGTATGTCAGGGAACTTTTGGGGTCTCATGAAGCTTGCCAAATACTGTTTCAAACTTCAAGACGAAACGTGGGACTTCTCTTGAGACGCTGTGGTGGGCAAGGGCCTCATCTTGTGATGAAGGGGAAACCACGTGGTTTTTCTCGAGTTGCGATGGGATTGTTGACTTACGACGGGGAATTCAGGCTTCCTCTTCTGTTGGCCCAGGGAAGTCCATTCTTCCATTCGAGTCGCCAGGGAGAGCTGGGTGGGAATTGCTCTCGAGTCACGGCAGGTCAAAATAGACCTCATCTAGGCTTGTGTCCAGGACCTAATGTTCCTCTCCAGGGGCGATAGGGATCATGGGGACGCATTCCAGACTCACCCAGTGAGTCAGGCCTCGGCTCGAGGGGAAGCAAAGGATTCTGATATCCTCCTGGGTCGCGATAGGTATCCCTTGGAGCCCACTGAGTGGCCTCCAGGGAGTCAAGCCTCCTGTGGAGTTTGGAGAGAGGACTCCGGATTGCTCTCCAGGGTATGCAATAAAAGAAAGCCCACATCTCGCGATGACGTGGACGTCTCGTGGGTTAAATCCAGCTGGGGCGCCACGTTGTGTTTCTCACGAGGTACGATGGAGAGCTCAGGGGGCCTCTCGTGCAGCACCAGGGAAGTCAGGTCTCCATGCCCGTGGTGAGGGGGAGCGGGTAATTGCTCTCGAGTCATGTTAGGGGAATCCGGCCTCAAGACGCGTTGAAGAAGATCTTTCGAGGTCTTTCTGGGGTTGTGGCAGGAAACCCTGGGTTCCCTCAACTTCTGCCGGTGACCTCAGAGAGCTACTCAGGTTGCCTCTGAGAAGTCAGGGATACTGTGGAGTTGGGAGGGGCCTCTCGGGACTCCACTGGGTTTGGTGCAATGGAAGAGGGCCTCATTTAGAGATGATGCAGGAACCTTACTGTTTCTCTCCATTTCAGACACCGATTGCAGCGTCCCTGCTGAGTTGGGACAGGAGACTCAGGGCTCGTGCTGTGTGGAGGAATGGAACTCTGCTTGCCTCCCAAGTTGTTCACGAGGTGACAGGCCACTTGTCGAGCTGTATGTGGAACCTGTGGGTTTTTCCAGATGATGCACGGGGTTGTCAATGCCCCTTCGTGTTGTGACTTCATCCACAGGGTTGCCTTCGAAGAGGTGTCCGGGCATGGGTTCTTGTGAAGAGAGGACCAGAGAATCGGGGTCTTTTGGCATGTGGCACCACACACGAGGCTACCTCTCGAATTTCCTCTTGAGACTGGGCTCATCCTGAGGTGCGCTGGGAAGGTCGAGAAAGCCTTCCAGACAAAGCAGGTTAATCGACCCTCCTGTCGCGATCAGGAGGGGAGAAGGGGCTCAGATGAAGTGGTGCTGGGAACCTCGGGGTTCCCCTCGAGTGAGACCGGTATGTCAGGGGACTTTTGGAGTCTGATGAAGGGTGCCAAGTAATGTTTCAAACTTCAACATGAACGTGAGACTTTTCTTGAGACGCTCTAACGTGAAAGGGCTTCATCTTGAAATGAGTGGGGAACTACGTGGTTTCCTTCGAGTTGCAGCAGGATTCTCGCGTTACAACGGGGAATTTGGGCTTCCTCTTGTGTTGGTCCAGGGAAGTCCAATCTTCCATTCGAGTTTCGAGGGAGAGCTGGGATTTCTCTCGAGTCACTGCAGGGCAAAATATACTTCATCTAGGCCTGTGCCCAGGACTTAATTTTCCTCTCCAGGGGTGACAGGGATCTCGGAGTTGCATTCCAGACTCACACAGGGAGTCAGGCCTCTTCTCGAAGGAAAGCAAAGGACTCCAGTCTCTTCTCGAGTCGCGTCGGGTATGTCTTGGAGCCCACTGAGTGGCCTACTCGGAGTAAAGCCTCCTGTGGAGTTGGAGAGAGGACTCGGGATTGCTCTCCAGGCCATGCAGGAAGAGAAGGCCCTCAGCTCGCAATGACGGGGGCGTCTTGTGGGTTTTCTCGAGTTGGGGCACAATTATGAGTTTTCTCACGAGGTACGACGGGGAGCTCAGGGAGCCTCTCGTGTGGCGCCAGGAAAGTCAGGTCTCTATGTGTGTGACGAGGGGGAGCCCATAAATGTTCTCGAGTCATGGTAGGGAAATCAGGACTCAAGACGCGTTGAAGAAGGAGTCTCGAGCTCTTTCTCAGGTTGCGGCAGGAAACCCTGGGTTCCCTTGACTTGTACCGGTGACCTCAGGGAGCTTCTCAGGGTGCCTCTGAGAAGTCAGGCATACTGTGGACTTGGGAGGGGCTCTCGGAACTCCACTGGGTTTGGTGCAATGGCAAAGGTTCTCATCTCGAGTTGAGGCAGGAACCTAAGGGTTCCTCTCCATTTCAAACTCCGACCACAGGGTCCCTGAAGAGTTGGGACAGGAGAGTCAGGCCTCGTCTTGTGTGGAGGAATGGAACTCCGCTTGCCTCTCGAGTTGTTCACAGGATAACAGACCATTTGTCGAGCTGTGAGTGGAATCTTCGTTTTTTTCCGTAAGATGCATGAGGGAGTCAGTGCCCCTTCGTGTTGTGCCTTCATCCACAGGGTTGCCTTCAAAGAGGTGTCCGGACATCGGGTTCTTATCAATAGCAGAGCAGGAAATCGGGGTCTTTCAGAACGTGGCACCATCCATGAGGCTACGTCTCGAATTTCTTCATTAGACTGGTGTCATCCTGAGGTGCACCATGAAGATCGGGAACCCCTTCCAGACAAAGCAGGGGAATCGACCATCTTGTCGCGATCAGGAGGAGTGAAAGGGCTCAGTTGAAGTCGTGCCGGGAACCTCGGTGTTCCCCTCGAGTGGGACCGGTGTGTCGGGAAACTTTTGGGGTCACTTCAAGGGTGCCAAGTACCGTTTTGCACTTCAAGACGGACTTGGGGCTTCTCTTGAGACGCTGTAGAGGGCAAGGGCCTCATCTTGGGATGATGGGGGAATCACGTGGTTTTTCTCAAGGTGCGGCGGGATTCTCGAGTTACGACGGGGAATTCAGGCTTCCTCTTGTGTTAGCCCAGGGAAGACCAACCTTCCATTCGAGTTGCGAGGGATAGCTGGGGGTTGCGCTCGAGTCACTGCAGGGCAAAAGAGACCTCATCCAGGCTTGTGTCTAGGACCTAATGTTCCTCTCAAGGGATGACTGGGAACTTGGGGTTGCATTCCAGACTCACCCGGGAGTCAGGCATCGTCTCGAGGGGAAACAAAGGCCTTCTCTCTCTTCTCGAGTCGCGACGGGTATTTCTTGGAGCCCACTGAGTGGACTAAAGGGAGTCAAGCCTCCTCTGGAGTTTGGAGAGAGGACTCGGGATTGCACTCCAAGACATGCAGGAAAAGAAGACCCTCATCTCACGAAGACAGGGGGGTCTCGGTGGTTTTAACGAGCTGCAGCGCCTGTGTTGGTTTCTCAGGGGGTACGACGGGGAGCTCAGGGAGCCTCTTGTGTGGCGCCAGGGAAGTTAGGTCTCGATGCGTGTGGCGAGGGGGAGCGCGTCATTGCTCTCGAGTCATGGTAGGGGAATCAGGCCTCTAGACGCGTTGAAGAAGGACTCTCAAGATCTCTCTCAGGTCTTGGCAAGAATACCTGGGTTCCCTCGACTTGTGCCGGTGACCTCAGGGAGATTCTCCGGGTGCCTCTGAGAAGTCAGGGATACTGTGGAGTTGGGAAAGACCTCTCGGGACTCCACTGGGTTTGGTGAAATGGAAGGGGGCCTCATCTCGAGGGGAGGCAGGAACCTCAGGGTTCCTCTCCATTTCTGATTCCGATCGCAGCCCCCTGCATAGTTGGGAGAGGTGAGTCAGGCCTCGTCTTGTGTGCAGGAATGGACCTCCGCTTGCCTCTCGAGTTGTTCACTGGGTGACAGGCACTTGTTGAGCTGTATGAGTAACCTGCGGTCTTTTCCGGACGATGCACGGGGGTGTCAGTGCCCCTTCGTGTTGTGCCTTCATCCACACTATCTTCGAATAGGTGTCTGGGCATCGTGTTCTTATCAAGAGCAGATCGCGAAATCGCGGTCTTTCGGCATGTGGCACCACCATCGAGGCTACGTCTCGAATTTCCTCGTGAGACAGCCTCATCTGAGGTGCGTGGAGAAGGTCGGGAACCCCTTGCAGACAAAGCAGGGGAATCGACCCTCCTTTCGCGATCAGGAGGGGAGAAGGGGCTCAGATGAAGTGGTGCCAGGAACCTCGGTGTTCCCCTCGAGTGCGACCCGTATGTTGGGGAACTTTTGGGGTAGCATTAAGGGTGCCAAATATCATTTCGCACTTCAAGACGGAACGTGGGACTACTCTTGAGACGCTGGAGCGGGCAAGGGCCTCATCTTGCAATGACGGGGGAACCACGTGGTTTTTCTCAAGTTGAGGCGGAATTCTCGAATTACTACTGGGAATTCAGGCTTCCTCTTGTGTTGGCCCAGGGAGGTCCAATCTTCCATTCGGGTTGCGAGGGAAAGCTGGGGAGTGCTCTCGAGTTACTGCAGGGCAAAAGCGACCTCATCTAGCCTTGTGTTCAGGACCCAGTGATCCTCTCCAAGGGCGACAGGGATCTCGGGTTTGCATTACAGACTCACCCGGGGAGTTAGGCCTCGTATCGAGGGGAAGCAAAGGACTCGGCTCTCCTCTCGAGTTGTGACGTGTATCTCTTGGAGCCCACTGACTGGTCTAAAGCGAGTCAAGCCTCCTCTTCAGTTTGGAGAGAGGACTCGGTATTGCTCTCCAGGCCATGCAGGAAAAGAAGGCCCACATCTCGAGATGATGGGGGCGTCTCGTGGGTTTTCTCGAGCTGTGGCGCCAGTGTGGGGTTTCTCACGAGGTACGACGGGGAGTTCAGGTAGCCTCTCATGTGGCAACAGGGAAGTCAGGTCTCCATGGGCGGGGCAAGGGGGAGCGCGTCATTGCTCTCAAGTCAGGGTAGGGGAATCGGGCCTCATGACGGGTTGAAAAAGGACTCTGGATGTCTTTCTAGGGTTGCGGCAGGAAACCCTGGGTTCCCTTGACTTGTGCTGGTGACCTCAGGGAGCTTCTCAGGGTGCCTCTGAGAAGTCAGGGATACTGTGGATTTGGGAGAGGCCTCTCGGGACTCCTCTGGGTTTGGTGCAATGGAAGAGAGCCTCATCTCGAGTTGAGGCAGGAACCTCAGGGTTCTGCTCCTGACTTCCTGGAGCCGGATCTGACTCAGATTGCAGGGTCCCTGCTGAGTTTGCTCAGGAGTGTCAGGTCTTGTGTTCTGCGGAGGAATGGAACTCCGCTTACATCTCAAGTTGTTCAAGGATGACACCACTTTTCTTGATGTGTGTGGAACCTGCGGGTATTTCGGAGATGCACGGGGGTGTCAGTGCTCCTTCCTGTTGTGCCTTCATCCACAGGGTTGCCTTCGAAGAGTTGTCCGGGCATCGGGATCTCCTCAAGTGCGGACCGGGAAATCGGGGTCTTTCAGCATGTTGCACCACCCACGAGGCTACGTCTCGAATTTCCTCGTGAGACCGGCCTCATCCTGAGGCGCGCAGGAAAGTCTGGGAACCCTTTCCAGACAAAGCAGGGGAATCGACCCTCCTTTCGGGATCAGGAGGAGAGAAAGGGCTCAGATGAAGTAGTGCCAGGAACCTCGGTGCTCCCCTTGAGTGAAACTGGTAAGTCGGGTAACTTTTCGGGTTGAATCAAGGGTGCCAAGTACCGTTTCGCACTTCAAGACGGAACCTGGGACTTCTCTTGAGACGCTGTAGTGGGCAAGGGCCTCATCTAGCGCTGACGAGGGACCCACGTGTTTTTTCTCGAGTTGCGGCAGGATTCTTGAGTTACGACGGGGAATACAGGTTTCCTCTTGTGTTGGCCCAGGGAAGTCCAATCTTCCATTCGAGTTGCAAGTGAGAGCTGGAGATTGCTCTCGAGTCACTGCAGGGCAAAATAAAGCTCATCTAGGTTTGTGTCCAGGACCGAGTTTTTCTCTCCAGGGGCGACAGGGATCTCGGCGTTGCATTCCAGACTCACCCGGGGAGTCAGGCCTCATCTCGAAGGGAATGAATGGACTCTGCTCTCCTCTCGAGTCGTGACGGGTATCCTTTGGAGCCCAAGAGTGGCCTAAATGGAGTTAAGCCTCCTGTGGAGTTTGGAGAGAGGACTCGGGATTCCTCTCTAGGCCATACAGGAAAAGAACGCCCTCATCTCGCGATGACGGGGCGTCTCGTGGGTTTTCTCAAGGTGCAGTGCCTGGTTGGGCTTTCTCACGAGATAGGACGGGGAGCTCAGGGAGACTCCTGTGGTGCCACGGAAGTCAGGTCTCCATGGACATGGCGAGGGGGAGCGCCTCATTGCTCTCGAGTCATGGTAGGGGAATCGAGCCTCAAGACGCTTCGAAGAAGAACTCTCGAGGTCTTTCTCGGGGTGTGGCAGGAAACCCTGGGTTCCCTTGACTTGTGCCCATGACCTCAGGGAGCTTAGCGGGGTTCCTCTGAGAAGTCAGGGATACTGTGGAGTAGAGAGGGGCTTCTCGGGACATCACAGGGACTGGTGCAATTGAAGAGGACCTAATCTCGGATTGAGGCAGTAACGTCAGGGTTCCTCTCCATTTCTGACTCGGATAGCAGGGTCCCTGCAGAGTTGGGACAGGAGAGTCAGACCTCGTCTTGTGTGGAGTAGTGGAACTCTGCTTGCCTCTCGAGTTGTTCACGGGATGACAGGCCACCTATCGAGTTGTATGTGGAACCTGCGGTTTTGGGGGACGATGCACAGGGGTGTCAGTGCCCCTTCGTTTTGTGCCTTCATCCACAGGGTTACCTTCAAAGAGGTAACCAGGCATCGGGATCTTATCAATAGCGGACCAGGAAATTGGGGTCTTTCGGCATGTGGCACAACCCACGAGGCTACGTCTCGAATTCCCTCGTGAGACTGGCCTCATCCTGAGGTTCGCCGGGAAGTCTGGGAACCCCTTCCAGACAAAGCAGGGGAATTGACCCTCCTGTCGCCATCAGGAGGGGAGAAGAGGCTCAGCTGAAGCTGTGCTGGGAACCTCCATGTTCTCCTCGAGTGAGACCAGGGTGTCAGGGAAATTTGGGGGTCGCATCAAGGGTGCCAAGTACCGTTTCACACTTCAAGACGGAACATGGGACTTCCCTGGAGACGCTATAGCTGACAGGGGCCTCATATTTCGATGACAGAGGAACCACGTTGTTTTTCTCCAGTTGCCACGGGATTCTCGAATTACAACGGGGAATACAGGCTTCCTCTTGTGTTGGCCCAGCGAAGTCCAATCATCCATTCGAGTTGCGAGGGAGAGCTGGGGATTGCACTTGAGTCAATGCAGGACAAAAAAGACCTCATTTAGGCTTGTTTCCAGGACCGAGTTTTCCTCTACAGGGGCGACACGGATCTCGGGATCCCATTCCAGACTCACCCAAGTAGTCAGGCCTCGGCTCGAGGGGAAGCAACAGACTCCGCTCTCCTCTAGAGTAGCGACGTGTATCTCTTGGAGGCTACTGAGTGGCCTAAAGGGAGTCAGGCCTCCAGTGGAGTTTGGAGAGTGGACTCGGGATTGCTCTCTAGGTCATGTAGGAAAAGAAGGCCCTCATCTTACGATGACGGGGGCGTCTCGTGAGTTTTCTCGAGCGGCGGTGCCAGTGTGAGGTTTTCATGAGGTAGGACGGGGAGCGCAGGGAGCCTCTCGTTTGGCACCAGGGAAGTTGGGTTTCCATGGGCGTGGCGAGGGGAATGCGTCATTGCTCTCCAGTCATGGTAGGGTATCGGGCCTCAAGACGCGGTAAAGAGGGACTCTCGAGGTCTTTCTCAGAATGCAGCAGGAAACCCTGGGTTCACTCGACTTGTGCCAGTGACCGCAGAGAGCTTCAGAGGGTGCCTCTGAGAAGTCAGGGATACTGTGGAGTTGGGAGGGGCCTCTCGGGACTCCACTGGGTATGGCGCAATGGAAGAGGGCCTCATTTCGAGTTGATGCAGGAACGTCAGGTTTCATCTACATTTCTGACTCCGATCGCACGGTCCCTGCAGAGTTGGGAAATGAGAGTCAGGCCTTCTCTTGTGTGGAGGAACGGAACTCCGCATGCCTCTCTAGTGCTTCAAGGGGTGACCGGACACTTGTCGATCTGTGTTTGGAATCTGCGTGTTTTTCCGTATTATGCATGGGGATGTCAGTACCCCTTCGTGTTGTGCATTCCTCCACAGGTTTGCTTTCGAAGAGGTGTCCGGGCATTGGGTTATTAAGAGCAGACCGGGAAATCGGGGTCTTTCCGCATGTGGCACCACCCACCAGGCTACGTCTCGAATTTCCTAGTGAGACCGGCCTCATCCTGAGGTGCGCTGGGAAGGTCGGAACCCCTTGCAGACAAAGCAGGGGAATCGACCCTCCTGTCTCGATCAGGAGGGGAGAAGGGGCACAGAGGAGGTGATGCCGGGAACCTCGGTGTTCCCCTCCAGTGAGACCAGTGTGTTGGGGAACTTTTGGTGTCGCATCAAAGGTGCCAAGTACCGTATCGCACTTCAAGATGGAACGTAAGACTTCTTTTGAGACGCTGTAGCGGCAATGGCCGCATCTTGCGATATAGAGGGAATGACGTGGTTTTTCTCGAGTTGTGGCGGGATTCTTGAGTTACAACGGGAAATTCAGGCTTCCTCTTCTGTTGGCCCAGGGAAGTCCAGTCTTCCATTTGAGTTGCGAGAGAGAGTTGGGGATTGCTCTCGAGTCACTGCAGGAAAAAAGAGACCTCATCTAGGCTTGTGTCCAGGATCTAATGTTTCTCTCCAGGGGCGACAGGGATCTCCGGTTCCCATATCAGACTCACCCGAGGAGTCAGGCCTCGCCTCGAGGGGAAGGAAAAGACTCCGCTCTCCTCTCGAGTCGCGACGGGTATGTCTTGGAGTCCACTGAGTGACCAAAAGGGAGTCAAGCCTACTGTGGAGTTTGGAGAGAGGACTCAGGATTGCTCTCCAGGCCATGCTAGAAAAGAAGGCCGTCATGTCGCGAAAACGGGGGCGTCTCGTGGGTTTTCTCTATCTGCGGCGCCAGTGTGGGGTTTCTCACGAGGTATGACGGGGAGCTCAGGGAGCCTCTCGTGTGGCGCCAGGGAAGTCAGGGCTTCATGAGTGTAGCAGAGGGAGCGCGCCATTGCCCTCGAGTCATGGTAGGGGAATCAGGCCTCAAAGCGCGTTGAAGAAGGACTCTTGAGTTCTTTCTATGGTAGCGGCAGTAAACCCTGGGTTCACTCGAATTGTGCTGGTGGCCTCAGGGAGCTTCTCAGGGTGCCTCTGATAAGTCAGGGATACTGTGGAGCTGGGACGCGTCTCTCGGGACTCCACTGGGTTTCATGCAATGGAAGAGGTCCTAATCTCGAGTGGAGGCAGGAACCTCAGCGTTCCTCTCATGACTTCACTGGCGCTGGTCTGAATCAGATTGCAAAGTCCCTGCAGAATTGGGACAGGAGGGTCAGGCCTCGTCTTGTGTAGAGGAATGAAACCCCACTTGCCTCTCAAGTTCTTCAGGGGTGACAAGCCACTTGTTGAGCTGTATGTGGAACCTGCGGGTTTTTCCGGACGATGCACGAGGGTCTCAGTGCCCCTTTGTGTTGTGCCTTCATCCACAGGGTTGCCTTCGAAGATGTGTCCAGGCATGAGGTTCTTATGAAGAGCGTACCGGGAAATCATAGTCTTTTGGCATGTGGCACCACCCGCGAGCTACGCCTCGAATTTCCTCGTGAGACCGGCCTCATCCTGAAGTGCCCCGTGAAGGTCGGGAACCCCTTACAAACAAAGCAGGGGAAGTGACCCTCCTATCACGAACAGGAGGGGAGAAGGGGCTCAGATAAACTGGTGCCGGGAACCTCAGTGTTCACCTCGAGTGAGACCGATATTTCGAGGAACTTTTGGGGTCACATCAAGGGTGTCAAGTATCCTTTCGCACTTCAAGACGGAACGTGGGACTTTTCTTGAGAAGCTGTAGCGGGCAAGGGCCTCATCTTGCCAAGAGGTGGGAACCACGTGGTTTTTCTCGAGTTGCGGCGGGATTCTCGAGTTACGACGGGGATCTCAGGCTTCCTCTTGGGTTGGCACTGGGAAGCCCAATCTTCCCCTCGAGTTGCGAGGGAAAGCTGGGGGTTGCGCTCGGGTCACTGCAGGGCCGAAGAGACCTCATCTAGGCGTGTGTCCGGGACCTAAGATTCCTCTCCAGGGAAGGCAGGGATCTCGGGGTTGCATTCCAGGCTCCCCCGGGGAGTCAGGCCTCGTCTCGGGGGGAAGCCAAGGACTCCGCTCTCCTCTCGAGTAGCGACGCGCATCTCTTGGAGCCCCCTGAGCGGACTCAAGGGAGTCCAGCCTCCTCTTCCGTTTGGAGAGAGGACCCGGGATTGCTCTCCAGGCCATGCAGGAAAAGAAGGCCCTCAGCTCGCGAGGACGGGGGCGTCTCAGGGGTTTCCTCGAGCTGCGGCGCCCGTGGGGGTTTTCTCCCGAGGCACGACGAGGATCTCAGGGAGCCTCTCGTGTGGCGCCAGGGAAGTCAGGTCTCCTAGCGTGGCGAGGGGGAGCGCGTCATGGCTCTCGAGTCACGGGAGGGCACTAGGGCCTCGAGACGCATTGAAGAAGGACTCTCGAGGTCTTTGTCGGGGGGCCGCTGGAAGCCCTCGTTTCCCTCGCCTTCTGCCGGGGACCTTAGGGAACTTCCCAGGGTGCCTCTGAGAGGCGAGGGATCCTGTGGAGATGGCGGGGCCCCTCGGGACTCCGCTGGGTCTGGCGTAACGGAAGAGGGCCTCACCTCGAGGGGAGGCAGGAACCTCAGGCTTCCTCTCCGTTTTGGACTCCGACCGCAGGGTCCCTGCAGAGTTGGGACAGGAGAGTCAGGCCTCGTCTTGTCTGAGGAAGGGAACCCCGCTGGCCTCTCGAGTTGCTCAGGGGGTGTCAGGCCCCTCGTCGAGATGTGTGTGGAACCCACGGGTCTTTGCGGACGATGCCCGGGGGTGGCAGTGCCCCTTCGTGTTGTGCCTTCTCCCACAGGGTTGCCTTCGAAGAGGGGTCCGGGCCTCGGGTCCTTCTCAAGAGCGGACCGGGGAATCGGGGGCGTTCGGCATGTGGCACCACGCACGTGGCTCGTCTCGAATTTCTTCGTGAGACCGGCCTCATCCTGAGTTGCGCCGGGAAGGCCGGGAACCCCTTCCAGACCACGCAGGGGAATCGACTCTCCTGTCGCGATCAGGAGGGGAGAAGGGGCTCCGATGAAGCGGTGCCGGGATACTCGGTGTTCCCCTCGAGGGAACCCGGCGTGTCGGGGAACTTTTGGGGGTCGCAGGAAGGCTGTCAGGGACCGTTTCGCCCTTCAGGGCGGAACAGGGGACTTCCCTTGAGACACCGTCGCGGGCAAGGGCCTCATCTTGCCAAGAGGTGGGAACCACGTGGTGTTTCTCGAGTTGCGGCGGGATTCTCGAGCTACGACTGGGATCTCAGGATTCCTCTTGGGTTGGGCCTGGGAAGCCCAATCTTCCCCTCGAGTTGTGAGGGAAAGCTGGGGTTTGCGCTCGAGTCACTGCAGGGCCGAAGAGACCTCACCTAGGCGTGTGTCCGGGACCTAATATTCCTCTCCAGGGAAGGCAGGGATCTCGGGGTTGCATTCCAGGCTCCCCCGGGGAGTCAGGCCTCGTCTCGAGGGGAATCCAAGGACTCCGCTTTCCTCTCGAGTCGCGACGCAGATCTCTTGGAGCCCCCTGAGCGGCCTCAAGGGGGTCCAGCCTCCTCTTCCGTTTGGAGAGAGGACCCGGGATTGCTCTCCAGGCCATGCAGGAAAAGAAGGCCCTCAGCTCGCGATGACCAGGGTGTCTCATGTGTTTCCTTGAGCTGCCACGCCAGTGTGGGTTTCTTCACGAGGTATGATGAGGATCTCAGGGAGCCTCTTGTGCATTGCCAGGTTAGTCAGGTCTCCATGCGCGTGGTGAGGGGGAGCGTGTCATGGCTCTCGAGTCATGGTAGGGGAATCGCGACTCAAGACATTTTGAAGCACTCTCGAGGTCTTTCTCGAGTTGCGGCAGAAAACCCAGGGTTCCCTCAACTTGTGCCTGTGACCTCAGGGAGCTTCTCATTGTGCCTCTGAGAACTCAGGGATGCTGTGGAGTTGGTAGGGGCCTCTCGGGACTCCACTGGGTGTGGTGCAATGGAAGAGGGCCTCATCTCGAGTGGACGCAGGAACCTCAGGCTTCCTCTCCGTTTCTGACTCGGATCCCATGGTCCCTGCAGAGTAGGTACAAGAGAGTCACACCTAGTCTTCTGTTGAGGAATGGACCTTCGTTTGCCTTTCGAGTTGTTTACAGGGTGACAGGCCACTTGTCGAAATGTCTGTGGGAACTGCGGGTTTTTCTGGATGATGCACACGGGTGTCAGTGCCCCTTCGTCTTGTGCCTTCATCCACAGGTTTTCCTTCAGAGAGGTGTGCTGGCATCGGGTTCTTTTCAAGAGTGGACCGTGAAATTGGGGTCTTTCGGCATGTGGCACCACCCACGAGGCTACGTCTCGAACTTCCTCATGAGACCGGCCTCATCCTGAGGTGCGCCCGGAAGGTCGGGAACCCCTTGCAGACAGAGAAGGGGAGTCGACCCTCCTGTCGCAATCAGGAGAGGAGAAGGGGCTCAGATGAAGTGGTGCCGGGAACCTCGGTGTTCCCCTTGAGTGAGTCTGGTATGTCGCGGAACTTTTGGGGTCGCATCAAGGGTGCCAAGTACCGTTTCGCACTTCAGGATGGAACGTGGGACTTCTCTTGAGATGCTGTAGCGGACAAAGGGCCTCATCTTGCGATGACGAGGGAAGCACGTGGTTTTTCTCGAGTTGCGGTGGGATTCTCGAGTTACGACGGGGAATTCAGGCTTCCTCTTGTGTTGGCCCAGGAAGTCTAATCTTCCATTCGAGTTGCCAGGGAGAGCTGGGGATTGGGCTCCATTCACTGAAGTGCAAACTAGACCTCATCTAGGCTTGTATCCAGGACTTAATGTTCCTCTCCATAGGCGACAGGGATTTGGGGTTGCATTCCATACTCACCCGGGGAGTCAGGCCTCATCTCGAGGAGAATCAAAGGACTCCACTCTTTCTCGAGTCGCGACAGGTATCTCTTGGAGCCCACTGAGTGGTCTTTGCTCTGTAGGAGAGCTCTAGTGTACATAAGCCTGTACATAAGTGAACACAGACACTCTGTGTGCATGTTGCTGCGTACCCAAAATAGGGCCACAAGGAGCCTCATGCTCTCCATGCGGCGCGGAAGCTGTGCAGCCACGCAGCAGCTGAAGAATCCAACCAATTGCTCTTTTCTTACCTCTGACAGAGCTCGCATTGCTGTAGCCCTTGGCAGTTTGGAAACACTGGACCCTAACCCCTCTCAAAGTAGGCCTGGGTTCTAGTTCGAATAGAAAGTCAATAGCGGAGCTGAGGACAGGAACGCGGCAGTCATTTATCACATGCTCCTGCAGCCTGCTACTACAGGGACACTAACGCTAGAAGCTAGGAATGTCTTTGCAAGGTGCGCAAAGGACAAGGGAGAACCTCGACCCTGACTCTAGTATTTCAGTCCCCTGAGCAGATCTGAGGTTCTCCCGCTGTAGAAGCTAACCCATTCCTTTCAAATACAGGCTTCCTAACACAGGGCCAGTTGGCTGCTTGCTCTTCCACGAAGCAGGCTTCCTTAACTTGCAAACTGCGAATTCCGCTTAACAGCCTGGAGGAAAATCGCTTCTTGGAAGATTTTTTTCAGAGGCTGTATCCCCGGAGCTGGGGCCAAGCTAGGGGACCCATACTGACAATGGAAGGCAAAACCACATCCAATGTCTTTGCTCTGGAGGACAGCTTTGGTGAGCCTAAGTCTTTCAGGTATATTTCTGGCTCCAACAGAGTCAAATTCTGTGTGTGAAGCTGCACAGCCAAAATAGGAGAACAGAGAGCCTGATTCTCTCTGTGTAGCTTTGAAGCTGTCATTCAAACAACAGCTTGAGAATCCATACAATGCTCTCCCTTACTGCTAAGAGAATTCTCATTGCTGTCGTCCTTGACAGTTTGTAGAAATCCGCACCCTAACCCTTCTCCAAGTAGGCCTGGGTCCTAGCTCGGAACAACAGGCAACGGCAGAGCTGAGGCCAGTAAGGCACAAGTGAGGTCTCACACACTCTTGCAGCCTGATCGTCCAGGAGCAGTAAGGCCTCTTTTTCCCTGCAGGAGGCTCGCTTGCCTTGCCTCCTGTGAACTGCATTTCCCAGCCTGGGCGCAAAGCTGTTCCTGGAGATTTTTTCTCAGGGGCTGTTTCCCTGGAGCTGGGTCGGACCTCGGGGGCCCAACTCACAGGGGAAGACAAAACCACATGGACAGGTCTATGCTCTGTAGGAGAGCTCTAGTGAACCTCATCTCTCAGGAACATTCTTGGCTTCTACAGAGACACCTCTGTGCATGAAGCTACACACCCAACATAGTGGCAAAGGGAGTCTGATTCTCTCCGTGGGTGATGATGCTTTGTGGCAAAGCACCTGCTAAGAATCCATCCGCATAGGCTTCCCTCACCTTGACAGAGGTCTCATTGCTGTAGTCCTTGGCAGTTTGGAAAGAAGCAGACCCTTACCCTTCACCAAGTAGGCCCTTGTCCTTGTTTGAATGGAAAGGCAGTAGCTGAGCTGAGGCCAGTAAGGCGCCAGTCAAGTCTGACATATTCCCGATGCCTGCTCCTTCATGGAAAATAACGTTAGAATCTGGGAATGTCTTTGCAAGGCTGGCAAAGGGCAGTCAGGAACCTCGACCCTGACTCTGGAATTTCTATCTTCTCAGCACATCTGGCGGTCTCGGTCAGGAGAAACTAACCCATTCCTTGCAAATATAGGCTTCCAAACACAGGCCGGTTGGCTGTCTCTTCTTGCCGAAGGAAGCTTGCTTATCCCACCTCCTGCGAACTCCGCTTCCCAGCCTGGGGGTTAAGAGGTTCTTGGAGATCTTTTCTCAGAGGCTGTTTCCACGGAGCAGGGGCTGATCCCGGAGACCCACACGCACAGGGGAAGGGAAAACCGCATGGATAAGTCTTTGCTCTCTAGGAGTTCTCTAGTGAATCTCACTCTGTGGGGAATGTTCTTGGCTCCAACGGGGACATCTCTGTGTGGGAAGCTGCATAGCCAACATAGAGACACAGAGACCTGATTCTCTCTGTGCAGCTTTGACGCTGTCGTTCAAACAACAAATTGAGAATCCACACAATGCTCTCCCTTACCACTGAGAGAGTTATCATTGCTGTAGCCCTTCGCAGTTTCTGGAAATCGGCACACAAAGACTTCTCCAAGTAGGCCTGGGTTCAAGTTCAGATGAACATGCAATAGCGGAGCTGAGGCCAGTAAGGCACCAGTCAGGTGTCACACACTCTGGCAGCCTGCTCCTCCAGGGACAGTAAGGCCTCTATTTCCCTTCAGGAGGCTCGCTTGCCTTACTTCCTGTGAACAGCGTTTCCCAGCCTGGGCGGAAAGCAGTTCCTGGAGATCTTTTCTCAGGGGCTGTTTCCCCGGAGTTGGGGCGGACCTCGGGGACCCAACTCACAGGGGAAGGCAAAACGAAATGGACAGGTCTATGCTCTGTAGGAGATCTCTAGTGAACTGCCGGGGTCCAGCCCCAGCTGATCCAGGGTATTCGAAGCAGAGACGGCGTAGGCGAGGGTCAGGGAACAACTGCTTAATTAAACGTTAATTAAGGATATAAAGTGTAATAAAATGAGGATAGCTCAGTAGGAAAATTCAGTGGAGAAAAGAGGCTGAGTAGCTTGGTTTACGCGGGGGACCAATAAAACTTCAAGACAAGAAGCTTGCACCACTTACGTAGGCCGCAGGCGTCCTTCCGTTCTCCCGAAGGAGAGGAGACACTGAGGCCTCCCCGGTCGCATCTTAGAAGCCCAGGCAAAATTAGTAAGCTTGGTGGGTTCCGCGCTCCAGATGGAGACTCAAGCAGAGTGAGAGAGAGAGAGAGAGACATGGGGAGACCAGTCTTTCGAGAAACTGATCCCAATTCTTTATTTCCCATGGTCTACTTTTATACACTGAGATGTTATGCAAAAGTCACGTGGGGTCAGCAGTCCTGACTTTTATCAAAGTCAGGTGCTTCATACAAAAGTATACAGAGGTCTTAGGGGTGTTACATCATCTTCTGGCCGGGGTCCTGCTGACAATTTACGACCCTCTCCTTGTGACAGCGGTCAGTCAACCAGGACACTTATTTCTCCAGGGGTGATTATTCTTAAAACAGACGCCACCCAAATAAAGTTACATTCCTATAGGGTGAGGGTGTAGTGGGTTTTAGTTAAGGAAAGAATTTACTTAGCCTAAGGTCTAACGTGATTTATATCAAAGGTTAATACTTATTTCTTCTATATATTCATTAATGTGTATAAGGGCAGGGGATGTGGAGACTTAGCAGTAAACATCAGCTCAACAAATGAAAAACCCTTCACCAATATGATTTCTAATCAGCCCATTATACTTATACTAATAATTTTCTAACTTTTCTAAGGAACCTGTTTTTAGAAGGTTTAAAGCATCTCGTGCCTCTCATGGTTGGGAGGCTGTGAGCAATCACATGTGGCCGGACAAGCCTTTCAGGCAGGCTAGAGAACCTTCAGAGGAGTTTGTAGGTTAAAACACTCTTGTCACACCCAGGGGTTTTTCTCAACTGGAGCTCTAGGTTAACTCCTTCTCCGAAAGAGGTGGTGGGGGACAGCCCCCCGTAAAGTCAGAGGTGTAGGTGAGAGCACAAAATAGTAAGGTAGGCAGGCTCTGGTGGTGGGGGTAGATGCTCGAGGATTTCCAGGGGGACTCCTGAGGCTCGATCCCGCCTTTGCGTATGTCGAGCCTCCTTCCTCATGACCTTTGCCATGGGCGGAGTGCCTCACTCTGGCCCCCAACAGTGAACCTCCTCTCTCAGGAACATTCTTGGCTCCTATCGAGACACCTCTGTGTGTGTAGCTACACACGCAACGTAGGGGCAAAGGGAGCCAGATTCTTTCCGTGGGGTGCTGATGCTTTGTGGCAAAGCACCTGCTTGAGAATCCATCAGCTTACGCTTCCCTCGCCTTGACAGGGGTCTCATTGCTGTAGCCCTTGGCAGTTTGGAAAGAAGAGGACCCTTACCTTTCATAAAGTGGGCCCTTGTCCTAGTTTGAAAGGAAAGGCAAGAGCTGAGCTGAGGCCAATAAGGCGCCAGTCAAGTCTGACATATTCCCGAAGCCTGCTCCTTCATGGAAAATAACGCTGGAATCTAGGAATGTCTCTGCAAGGCTGGCAAAGGGCAGTCAGGAGCCTGCACCCTGCCTCTGGAATTACCGATTTCTGAGCAGATCTGGAGGTCTCCTTTAGGAGAATCTAACTCATTCCTTCCATATTGAGACTTCCAAAAACAGGCCGGTCGGCTGCCTCTTCGTACCCGAAGGAGGCTTGCTTTTCCTGCCTCCTATGAACCCAGCTTCCCAGGCTCTGGGAAAAGCGGATCTTGAAGATCTTTTCTCAGGGGTTGTTTCCACGGAGCTGGGGCTAAGCCTGGAGACCCAAACTCACAGGGGAAGAAAAACCACATGGACAAGTCTTTGCTCTCTAGGAGAGCTCTAGTGAACTTCACTCTGTCACGAACATTCTTGATTCATATGGAGACACCCCTATGTGCGAAGCTGCGTACCCAACATGGGGGCACAGAGAGCCTGATTCTCTCTGTGTAGCTTTAAAGATGTCGTTCAAAAAACACCTTGAAAATCCATACAATGCTCTTCCTTACCCGTGACAGAGTTCTCATTGCTGTAGCCCTTGGCAGTTTTTAGAAATCCGCACCCAAACCCTTCTCCAAGTAGTCCTGGGTCCTAGTTCGGAGGAACATGCAATGGCAGAGCTGAGGCCAGTAAGGCACCAGTCAGGTTTCACACACTCTGGCAGCCTGATCGTCCAGGGACAGTAAGCCCTCTTTTTCCCTGCAGGAGGCTCACTTGACTTCCCTCCTGTGAGCTGCATTTCCCAGCCTGGGGGAAAAGGGGTCCCTGGAGATCTTTTCTCAGGGGCTCCTTCCCCGGAGCTGGGGAGGACCTCGAGGACCCAACTCACAGGGGAAGGCAAAAGCACATGGACAGGTCTATGCTCTGTAGGAGAGCTCTAGTGAACCTCATCTCTCAGGAACATTCTGGCCTCCTATAGAGACACCTCTCTGTGTGAAGCTACACACCCTACATAGGGGCAAATGGAGCCTGATTCTCCCCGTGGGGTGCTGATGCTTTGTGGCAAAGCACGTGCTTGAGAATCCATCCACTTAGGCTTCCCTCGCCTTGACAGAGGTCCCATTGCTGTAGCCCTTGGCAGTTTGGAAAGAAGAAGACCCTTACCCTTCATAAAGTAGGCCTTTGTCCTAGTTTGAATGGAAAGGTAATAGCTGAGCTGAGGCCAATAAGGTGCCTGCCAAGTCTGACATACTCCCGTAGCCTTCACCTTCATGGAAAATAACTCTAGAATCTGGGAATGTCTTTGCAAGGCTGGCAAAGGGCAGTCAGGAACCAGCACCCTGCCTCTGGAATTACCGACTTCTGAGCAGATCTGGAGGTCTCCTTTAGGAGAAGCTAACCCATTCTTTCCAAATAGAGGCTTCCAAACAGGCCGGTTGGCTGCCTCTTCGTGCCCGAAGGAGGCCTGCTTTTCTCGCATCCTATGAAGCCCTGTTCCCAGCCTCTGGGAAAAGCGGATCTTGAAGATATTTTCTCAGGGGTTGTTTCCATGGAGCTGGGGCCGAGACCAGAGACCCAATCGCACAGGGGAAGGAAAACCACATGGACAAGTCTTTGCTCTCCAGGAGACCTCTAAGTGAAACTTACTCTGTCAGGAACGTTCTTGACTCCTATGGAGACACCCCTGTGTGTGAAGCTGCGTACCCAACAAGGGGGCACAGAGAGACTGATTCTCTCTTTGCAGCTTTGAAGCTGTCGTTCAAACAACAGCTTGAGAATCCATACAATGCTCTCCCTTACCTCTGAGAGAGATCTCATTGCTGTAGCCCTTGGCAGTTTTTTAGAAATCCGCACCCAAACCCTTCTCCAAGTAGGCCTGGGTCCTAGTTCGGAGGAACATGCAATGGCGGAGCTGAGGCCAGTAAGGCACCAGTCAGGTCTCACACACTCTTGCAGCCTGCTCCTCCAAGGGGCAGTAAGGCCTCTTTTTCTCTGCAGGAGGCTCGCTTGCCTTGCCTCCTGTGAACTGCGTTTCCCAGTCTGGAAGAAAAGCAGTTCCTGGAGGTGTTTTCTCAGGGGTTTCTTCCTCGGAGCTGGGGCGAACATCGGGAACCCAACTCACAGGGGAAGGCAAAACCATATGGACAGGTCTATGCTCTGTAGCACAGCTCTAGTGAACCTCATCTCCCAGGAACATTCTTTGCTCCTATAGAGACACCTCTGTGTTTGAAGCTACACACCCAACATAGGGGCAAATGCAGCCTGATTCTCTCCGTGGGGTGCAGATGCTTTGTGGCAAAGCACCTGTTTGAGAGTCCATCCACTTCCACTTCCCTCTCTTTGACAGAGGTCTCTTTGCTGTAGCTTTGGCAGTTTGGAAAGAAGCAGAGCCTTACCCTTCACCAAGTAGGCCCTTGTCCTAGTTTGAACGGAAAGGCGATAGCTGAGCTGAGGCCAGTAAGGCGCCAGTCAAGTCTGACAAATTCCTGAAGCCTGCTTCTTCATGGAAAATAACGCTAGAATCTAGAAATGTCTTTGCAAGGCTGGCAAAGGACAGTCAGGAACCTCGACACTGCCTCTGGAATTTCCGTCTTCTGAGCAGATCTGGAGGTCTTCTTTTGGAGAAGCTAACCATTCCTTCCAAAGAGAGGCTTCCAAACACAGGCTAGTTGGCTGCCTCTACTTGCCCGAAGGAGGCTTGCTTGTTCCGCTTCCTGTGAACTCCGCTTCCCGCCTGGGGGAAAAGTGGTTCTTGGAGATCTTTTTTCAGGGGCTATTTCAACGGAGTTGGAGCCGAGCCCGGAGACCCACATGCACAGAGGAAGGCAAAACCACATGGACAAGTCTTGCTCTGTAGGAGAACTCTAGTTAACCTCAGTATGTGAGGAAAGTCTTGGATTCCACGGGGATACCTCTGTGTGTGGAGCTGCGTACCCAACAAGGGGGCACACAGGGCCTGATTCTCTCTTTGCAGCTTTGAAGCTGTCGTTCAAACAACAGCTTGAGAATCCATACAATGCTCTCCCTTACCTCTGAGAGACTTCTCATTGCAGTAGCCCTTGGCAGTTTTTACAAATCCGCACCCAAACCCTTCTCCAAGTAGGCCTGGGTCCTAGTTTGGATGGCCATGCAGTGGCGGAGCTGAGGTCAGTAAGGCACCAGTCAGGTGTCACACATTCTGGCAGCCTGCTCCTCCAGGGACAGTAAGGCCTATTTTTCCCTGCGGGAGGCTTGCTTGCCTTGCCTCCTGTGAACTGCGTTTCCCAGCCTGGGCAAAAAGCGGTTCCTGGAGATCTTTTCTCAGGGGCTCTATCCCCAGAGCTGGGGTGGACCTCGGGGACCCATCTCACAGGGGAAGGAAAAACCACATGGACAGGTCTATGCTCTGTAGGAGACGTTAGTGTGTCTCATCTCTTAGGAACATTCTTGGCTCGTACAGAGACACCTCTGTGTGTAAAGCTACACACCGAACATAGGGGCACAGGGAGCCTGATTCTCTCTGTGGGGTGCTGATGCTTTGTGGCAAAGCACTTGTTTGAGAATCCATCCGCTTACGCTTCCCTCGCCTTGACAGAGGTCTCATTGCTGTGTCTCTTGGCACTTTGGAAAGAAGCAGACCCTTACCCTTCACCAAGTAGGCCCTGATCCTAGTTTGAAAGGAAAGGCAATAGCTGAGCTGAGGCCAGTAAGGCACCTGTCAACTCTGACATATTCCCGATGCCTGCTCCTTCATGGAAAATATTGCTAGAATCTAGGAATGTCTTTGCAAGGCTGGCAAAGGGCAGTCAGGAACCTCGACCCTGCCTCTGGAATATCTATCTTCTGAGCAGATCTGGAGGTCTCCTTCTGGAGAAGCTAACCCATTCCTTGCAAATAGAGGCTTCCAAACACAGGCCGGTTGGCTGCCTCTTTTTGCCTGAAGGAGGCTTGCTTTTCCTGCCTCCTGTGATCCCTGGTTCCCAGCATGGGGGAAAAGCAGATTCTTGGAGATCTTTGCTCAGGGGTTTTTTCCACGGAGCTGGGGTTGTGCCCAGAGACCCACACATACAGGGGAAGGCAAAACCACATGAACAAGTCTTTGCTTTCTAAGAGAGCTCTAGTGAACCTCAGTCTTTGACGAACGTTCTTGGCTCCTATGCTGACACCTCTGTGTGTGAAACTGCGTACCCAACATGGCGGCAGAGAGCCTGATTCTCTCTGTGCAGGTTTAATGCTGTCGTTCAGAAAACAGCTTGAGAATCCATACAATTCTCGCCCTTACCTCTGAGAGAGTTCTCATTGCAGTAGCCCTTGGCAGTTTGTAGAAATCTGCACCTAAACCCTTCTCCAAGTAGGCCTGAGTCCCAGTTCGGAGGAACAAGCAATGGCGGAGCTAAGACCAGTATGGCACCAGTCAGTTTTCACACACTCTGTCAGCCTGCTCCTCCAGGGACAGTAAGGCTTCTTTTTCTCTGCAGGAGGCTCACTTGCCTTACTTCCTGTGAACAGCTTTTCCCAGCCTGGGCGAAAAGCGGTTCCTGGAGATCTTTTCTCAGAGGCTGTTTTCTCGGAGCTGGGGCGGACCTCGGGGACCCAACTCACAGGGGAAGGCGAAACCACATGTACAGGTGAGCACTCTGTAGGAGAGCTCTTGTGAGCCTCATCTCTCAGGAACATTCTTGGCTCCTGTAGAGACACCACTGTGTGTGAATCTACACACCCCACATAGGGGCAAAGGGAGCCTGATCCTCTCCGTGGGGTGCTGATGCTTGGTGGCAAAGATCCTTCCTGATAATCCATCCGCTTATGCTTCCCTCTCATTTACGGAGGTCTCATTGCTGTAGCCCTCGGCAGTTTGGAAAGAAGAAGACCCTTACCCTTCATAAACTAGGCACTTGTCCTACTTTGAATGGAAAGGCAATAGCTGAGCTGAGGCCAATAAGGCGCCAGTCAAGTCTGACATATTCCCAAAGCCTGCTTCTTCAGGAAGATAACTGTAGAATCTAGGAATGTCTTTGCAAGGCTGGCAAAGGGCAGTCAGGACCCTGCACACTGCCTCTGGAATTACCGACTTCTGAACAGATCTGGAGGTCTCCCTTAGGGGAAGCTAACCCATTCTTCCAAATAGAGGCTTCCAAACGCAGGCCGCTTGGCTGCCTCTTGCTCTCTGAAGGAGGCCTGCTTTTCCCGCCTCCTATGAACCCCACATCCCAGCCTCTGGGAAAAGCGGATCTTGAAGATCTTTTCTCAGGGGTTGTTTCCACGGAGCTGGGGCCGAGCCTGGAGCCCCAAACGCACAGGGGAAGAAAAA
Organism: Bubalus kerabau; assembly: GCF_029407905.1. NCBI lineage: Eukaryota > Metazoa > Chordata > Mammalia > Artiodactyla > Bovidae > Bubalus > Bubalus kerabau. Next base: position 115,680 of record NW_026577938.1, read on the forward strand.
CCACATGGACAAGTCTTTGCTCTCTAGGAGACTCTAGTGAACCTCACTCTGTCAGGAACGTTCTTGTTTCCTATGGAGACACCCCTGTCTGTGAAGCTGTGTACCGAACATGGAGACACAGAGTCTGATTCTCTCTGTGCAGCTTTGAAGCTGTCGTTCAAACAACAGCTTGAAAATCCATACAATGCTCTTCCTTACCCGTGACACAGTTCTCATTGCTATACCCCTTGGCAGTATTTAGAAATCCATACCCAAACCCTTCTCCTAGTAGGCCTGGGTCCTAGTTCGGAGGAACATGCAATGGCGGAGCTGAGGCCAGAAAGGCACCAGTCAGGTCTCACACACTCTGGCAGCCTGATCGTCCAGGGACACTAAGGCCTGTTGTGCCTTGGAGGAGGCTCGCTTGCGTTACCTCCTGTGAACTGCGTTTGCCAGCCTGCGGGAACAGCGGTCCCTGGAGATCTTTTCTCAAGGGCTCCTTCCCCTGAGCTGGGGCGGACCTCGGGGACCCAACTCACAGGGCAAGGCAAAACCATATGGACAGGTCTATGCTCTGTAGCAGACTTCTAGTGAACCTCATCTCTCAGGAACATTCTTGGCTCCTATAGAGACATTTCTGTGCTTGAAGCGGCGTACCTAACATAGGGGCACAGAGAGCCTGATTCTCTCAGTTCATTTTGACGCTGTCGTTCAGAAAACAGCTTGAGAATCCATAAAATGCTCTCCCTTACCGCTAAGAGAATTCTCACTGCTGTAGCCCTTGGCACTTTGTAGAAATCTGCAGCCAAACGCTTCTCCAAATAGGCCTGGGTCCTAGTTCGGAGGAACAGGCAATGGTGGAACTGAGGCCAGCAAGGCAACAGGAAGGTTTCACACACTCTGGCAGCCTGCTCCTCCAGGGACAGTAAGGCCTCTTTTTCTCTGCAGGAGATTCGCTTGCCTTACTTCCTGTGAACAGCGTTTCCCAGCCTCAGTGAAGCGGTTCCTGGAGATCTTTTCTCAGGGACAGTTTCCCCGGAGGTGTGGCGGGGTTTGGGGACCCAACTCACAGGGGAAAGAAAAACCACATGGACAGGTCTATGCTCTGTAGGAGAGGTTTAGTGAACCTAATCTCTCAGGAACATTCTTGGCTCCTATAGAGACAACTCTGTGTGTGAAGCTACACTCCCAACATTGGGGAACAGGGATCTTGGTTCTCTCCGTGGGGTGCTGATGCTTTGTAGTAAAGCACCTGCTTGAGAATCCGTCCTCTTAGGCTTCCCTCGCCTTGACAGAGGTCTCATTGCTGTAGCCCTTGGCAGTTTCAAAGAAGAAGACCCTTACCCTTCATAAAGTAGGCCCTTGTCCTAGTTTGGATGGAAAGGCAATAGCTGAGCTGAGGCCAATAAGGAGCCAGTCCCCTCTGACACATTCCCGAAGCCTGCTCCTTCATGGAATATAACTCTAGAATCTAGGAATGTCTTTGCAAGGCTGGCAAAGGGCAGTCAGGAACCAGCACCCTGCCTCTGGAATTACCGACTTCTGAGCAGATCTGGAGGTCTCCTTTAGGAGAAGCTAACCCATTCCTTCCAAATAGAGGCTTCAAAACACAGGCAGGTTGGCGGCCTTTCGTGCCCGAAGGAGGCTTGCTTTTCTCTCCTCCTATGAACCCCAGTTCCCAGCCTCTGGGAAAAGCGTATCTTGAAGATATTTTCTCAGGGGTTCTTTCCACGGAGCTGGGGCCGAGCCCGGGGCCCAAAGGCACAGGGGAAGGCAAGACCACATGGACAGGTCTATGCTCTGTAGCAGACCTCTAGTGAACCTCATCTCTCAGGAGCATTCTTGGCTCCTATAGAGACACCTCTGTGTGTGAAGCTGCGTACCTAACATAGGGGCACAGAGAGCCTGATTCTCTCTGTTCATTTTGACGCTGTCGTTCAGAAAACAGCTTGAGAATCCATAAAATGCTCTCCCTTACCACTGAGAGAATTCTCACTGCTGCAGCCCTTGGCACTTTGTAGAAATCTGCACCCAAACGCTTTTCCAAGTAGGCCTGGGTGCTAGCTCGGATGAACAGGCAATGGCGGAGCTGAGGCCAGTAAGGCAACAGTCAGGTTTCACACACTCTGGCAGCCTGCTCCTCCAGGGACTGTAAGGCCTCTTTTACTCTGCAGGAGATTCGCTTGCCTTACTTCCTGTGGACAGCATTTCCCAGCCTCGGCGAAGCGGTTCCTGGAGATCTTTTCTCAGGGACAGTTTCCCCGGAGGTGTGGCGGATCTCGAGGACCCAACTCACAGGGGAAGGCAAAACCACATGGACAGGTCTATGCTCTGTAGGAGAGGTTTAGTGAACCTAATCTCTCAGGAACATTCTTGGCTCCTATAGAGACAACTCTGTGTGTGAAGCTACACTCCCAACATTGGTGCTCAGGGAGCTTGATTCTCTCCGTGGGGTGCTGATGGTTTGTGGCAAAGCACCTGCTTGAGAATCCATCCTCTTAGGCTTCCCTCACCTTGACAGAGGTCTCATTGCTGTAGCCCTTGGCAGTTTGCAAAGAAGAAGACCCTTACCCTTCATAAAGTAGGGCCTTGCCCTAGTTTGAGTGGAAAGGCAATAGCTGAGCTGAGGTCAATAAGGAGCCAGTCCCGTCTGACACATTCCCGAAGCCTGCTCCTTCATGGAAAATAACTCTAGAATCTAGGAATATCTTTGCAAGGCTAGCAAAGGACAGTCAGGAACCAGTACCCTGCCTCTGGAATTACCGACTTCTGAGCAGATCTGGAGGCCTCCTTTAGGAGAAGCTAACCCATTCCTTCCAAATAGAGGCTTCAAAACACAGGCAGGTTGGCTGCCTTTTCGTTCCTGATGGAGGCGTGCTTTTCTCTCCTCCTACGAACCCCGGTTCCCAGACACTGGGAAAAGCGTATCTTGAAGATATTTTCTCAGGGGTTGTTTCCATGGAGCTGGGGCCGAGCCTGGAGACCCAAAGGCACAGGGGAAGGCAAGACCACATGGACAAGCCTTTGCTCTTTAGTATAGCTCTAATGAACCTCACTCTGTCAGGATCTTTCTTGATTCCTACGGAGACACACCTGTGTGTGAAGCTGCGGCCACAGAGAGCCTGATTACCCCTGTGCAGCGCTGAGTCTGGGCGGCTAAACAACAGCTTGGGAATGCAGCCTGGGGCGCTTCCCTTCCCTCTGACAGAGCTCTCCTTCGGGCCCTAAGCCCTCTGCAAGGAGGCATGGATCATAGGTGCAAAGGGAAGGGAAGAGCGGAGCTGAGGCCAGTAAGGCGCCCGCCAGTCACGTCTCCCCCACCTCCGCAGTCTGTTCCTTCCCCTGCGCGAAAGCTAGAAGCTGGGAAGGGCTTGGCGAGGCTCGCCCAGGCAGAGCAGCCTCTAGGCCGGGGCTCTGAGATATCGCGCCTGGGCGCAGATCTGGAGCTCCGCCGGAGTGGAAGCTCATTCGGTCCTTCCCAATACAGGCTTGCAAGCACCCGACGGCGGCCTGACTCTATTCTCCCGCGTGCTGGGAGTGGGCTTCCAATCCAGGGCACAGAGCACTGCCTGGAGCTCTCTGCTCAGGGGCTGGTTCCCCTGCACTGGGACTGTGCTAGGGAGCCCAAAGGCACAGGGGAAGGCCCCAAACCACATGCACACTACTCTGCTCTGGAGCTGAGCTCCGGGGAAGCCCAGTCTGTAAGGCGGTTTCTGAACACAAACGGAGGAACACTCTGGCTGTGGAGCTCCCTCCCCATGACAGGGGCACTGGGAACCTGATTCCCTCCGTTCAGTGCTGAGTCTGGGCTACCAAGCAACAGCTTGGGAATGCAACCTGGGGCATTTCCCTTCCCTCAGAGAGAGGTCTCCCTGCGGGAGGCTTTCGCAGTTTGCACACCCCCGTGCCCTAAGCCGTCTGCAAGGAGGCCTGGCTCCTAGGTCCAAAGGGAAGGCAAGAGCGGAGCTGAGGCCAGTCAGGAGCCAGTCATGTCGCCCACACTCCCGCAGCCTGCTCCTTTGCAGGCGCAAACGCTAGAAGCTGGGAAGGGCTTGGCGAGGCACGCCCAGGCAGAGCAGCCTCTCGACAGGGGCTCTGTCCTATCGCACCTGAGCGCAGGTCTGCAGCTCCGCCGGTGTGGAAGCTCACTCGGTCCTTTCCAATACAGGCTTGCAAGGACCCGCCGGCAGCCTAACTCATCTCTCCCGCGTGCTGGGACTGGGCATCCAGGCCTGGGCACAAAGCACTGCCTGGAGCTCTTGCTCAGGGGCTGGTTCCCCTACGCTGGGGCTGTGCTAGGGAGCCCAAACGCACATGTCAAGGCCCCAAAACACATCCACACGTCTCTGCTCTGCAACAGAGCTCCGGGGAAGCCCAGTCTGGCAGGCGCTTTCTGGGCACAAAGGGAGGAACACTCTGGCTGTGGAGCTTCCTCCCCAAGACAGGGGCACTAGGACCCTGATTCCCTCCGTTTACCGCTGAGTCTGCATTGCCAAGCAACAGCTTGGGAACGCAGCCTGGGGCGCTTCCCTTCCCTCGGACAGAGCTCTCCTTGCGGTAGGCCTTGGTAGTTTGCATACAATGGGGCCCTAAGCCCTCTGCAAGTTGCCCTGGCTCCTAGGTCCAAAGGGCAGGCCAGAGCGGAGCTGAGGCTGTCAGGCTCCAGACACATCTCCCATACTCCTGCATCCTGATCCTACCCGGGCGTGAACGCTAGAAGCTGGGAAGGTACCTGGACCGTGCAGGGGCGGGGCGAACGCGGGCGGCGTGGGGCGGGGTTCGGCTTCTGGCGGGGGTGGGGGCGGGCTTCCCAGTTGTGCTCTCGGAGGTGGACACTGAGGCTGAAAACGCGCAGGGAGCGCACCCGGGACTGGGTAAACCCGGGCTGCGCGGGTCGAGATTCCGATGGCTTTAGGTGGGGGTCGGTCCCAATTGCGCTCTCGGGGGTTGCAACTGCGGCTGGGAACGCCCATTTCGTCCGCTCCTGGGTCCCCAAGGATCGCCATCCCGTGGGTGCAGCGGAGGGCTGCGGACCACAGGTAAGGGAACTGGGACTGCGTGGAGCAGGGAACCACGTATTCCGCCCTCTGTTGGCATATTCTCGGAGCTCCCCAACCTGGAGGTTGCAGAAAGGCCTCGCCCTTGGTGTCAAGGCCTTTACCGCTCCACCCCTTTGCTGAAGAATCTCAGTCTGCACGGTTTTCCCAAGCAGCCTAGTGTCCCCTGGAAGTCCAAGGGACAGAACCCTGAACTCTGGCCGGCTGGCCCAGCCCTGCTTCTGGCACTTTGTAGGCCAGCGGGCCCTGGAGCACCTGCTACGATGAGAAAGGGAAGGGTCCGCTAATTGCACCCTAGAAAGTTAGTAGGGTGCATGGATTTCAAACCCTGGTGGCCGCCCAGGCAGCAAAGAAGGGGGGAGGGCACCTTGCTGCCCTTTCATGGCAGAATCTGTGGCTGTCCTGATGCGTGGGCCTTTTCATGGGGACCTTGTGCAATAAAAGTTTGGTGTTTTGGTACTGAATACTTAGAAATTGTAAAAAGTTTAAATTATGTGGTGGTGTAATTAAAAAAGAAAACAAAACAAAACCAAGCCCCAAGTGTTTGGCACAGGGAGGTTTAAGTATTGAAGGCCTGTTTTCCTTGCACTGTGGCATTCTATCAAGAAGTGTGCAGGATTTTTTTTTTTTTAAGAAAAGTGTTCGAAGTGAGGGAAACAGGAAACCCAGAGGTGCCCCTGTATTTTGGGGAAGGCCTTAGGAGGTCACTTGGAAATGCTGCTGGCTGTGGGGGAGGGGGGCAGATGGGCTGTGCAGGCTTGTCCTTTGCATTCATGTTCTTGTGTGTAGAAACCCAGCTCGGAGCCATCTCCTGATGTGTAAGAATTTCGCAGACAAACCTTGAATTAAGCAATGCATTTGTTCCTGAGGAAATGTTTGTCTTAAGCGATGTAAATATCCTATGTATATCCGCTGGACTCTGGCTTCAGGTCGGTTCCCCCAATAGGCTCAGAAGCGACTTGAACAAAACAGTATATTTTCCTCGTACCTTGTTCTCCTAATCTATGTTAAGGAAATGATATATTTGCCTGGAATACTGCCTTTCTTCAAGATTCATGTCAATCAGTTTTTGGCCCAGGATGACTCACCTGCTGCCAATGTGACCTCAAGGCATGTCGTGGGGGAGGGGCCTGGAGCCATTCCCTGAGACAGTGCCTTTCTTTCCTTAGCTGACTGCTAGTGCCTGTAGAATATCTGGCTAGAGACCAGCAGGGCCCACACCCCGCCTCAAGTCTAAGTCAGCAGCTTTCTCTATCTCATTTATACTTTAATAACAATTGATGACACAAAAGCTCTGAGCGATCAAATCATATCAAATCTTCATTTCAGATTGAAGATGCATTCCATGGTATTGCCATCTTAAGTCTTTCCATTGTTATGGAATATCTGTCCATGTATTCAGGATAGTTTTCAGCCAGGGTGTATAATTTCCAGTGTGCCAGTCTTGTCATCCTCGTTACATCCATGGCAAAGTGTTGTATTCATGTTGACATTATTGAAAGGGAATTTTTTTTAATTCCTTTTCAGATTATTATCTGCTAATATATACAGAAAAACTGTGTAATCTTTCGTTTTTATCAGTTTGGACAGCTTGATAATTGTCTTTAATTTCTTTCCTTTCTCATACTTTAAGATTTTCCGGGCACCGTACATGTACTGCCTCACCCCTAATCTCAGTCATGTGTTCAAAGAAATTCTGTCCTTTGTTTGTTTACTTATTTTTTGCAACATTGAATTCGTTTTGACTATGCTGGGTCTCTGCTGCAAGATGGAAGTTGCTAGGACCTCTGGACTGCAGTCTTCCATCTTTTATTGACCTCTTGTTGACCTCTGCAGAATCCTGGTTGGCGGGAGCTTGTTAGTTCCTTGTTCCTTACCAGGACCTCCTGTGGTAAGTGTTTTTCTCTTCTCTGTTGCCTGGTAAGGGTGGATGGTCATTGGCATCCCAAAGCTAGCGAGAAGGCAATGGCACCCCACTCCAGTACTCTTGCGTGGAAAATCCCATGGATGGAGGAGCCTGGTAGGCTGCAGTCCATGGGGTCGCTAAGACTCGGACACCACTGAGCGACTTCACGTTCACTTTTCACTTTCATGCATGGGAGGAGGAAATGGCAACCCACTCCAGTGTTCTTGCCTAGAGAACCCCAGGGACTGCGGGGCCTCGTGGGCTGCCGTCTATGGGGTCGCACAGAGTCGGACACGACTGAAACGACTTAGCAGCAGCGGCGGCGGCAGCAGCAGCAGAAGCAGTGCATCGATATCAAAAGGGCTGCAAACAGTCAGGAAGGATCACATATGTCACCGTGAAACACTACTTCTCCACTTAGCCAAAGCTAACCAAAGATTTCTGTTCTAGGTCAACCTAGAAGAGATCACTTAAGAGGTAAAGAAACTTAAACTCCATTAGCAAAGGCAGTTCGACATCTCAAGAAAACTTGTGCTAGGCACAGAACTCTTTTCTGGGGGCCCACTTTCCCTACAACCTCCTTATCCCATTCTGTACCCATTCCCTTGTTTCTCCCATCCTGAAACTGCCACCTGTAAGACAGAACTACTTCGTTTTCCTTCCTCAAGTGCCATTGCATTCCACATACTTTCTTGTAATAACAAGTCATACATTTCCCTTCAGCAACCAAGAACTGACTTTTATATTGGCATTGGCTATAGCCCGCCCCCCTCCCCCCACCCCCAAGAACAGAACAAAACAAAACAAAACAATTGCTTTCTTACATTTAACATGTCAGGATGGTGCCAGACACTATTCATGGAGAGTCAAAAATCTCTTTTGTTTCTGTGTAAAAGGGAGGTCCTTTCAAGTCGTGAATGTTTCAGAACTTTCATTTATTTGGAAATGACCTAGCTATTCAATACACTGTCGTCACAAGGATAGAAACTCGGGTAACCAAAACTCCTGGAGAAACGTTTCTTAGTTCAGTTCAGTTCAGTTGCTCAGTCGTGTCTGACTCTTTGGGACCCCGTGGCCTGAAGGACGCCAGGCTTCCGTGTCCGTCACCAGCTCCAGGGGCTTGCTCAAACTCATGTCCATCGAGTCAGTGATGCCATCCAACCATCTTATCCTCTGTCATCCCCTTCTCCTCTGCCTTCAATCAAGACTATGAGAGGCAGATATTTTAGAGTATAATTATTGTAAAGAGTTTGTCTAAAAGCTCATATCACATTTACATTTTTTACTTTTGTTGTTGTCATTTCCAGGTAGTTTCTTGCTGACAAGCTTGTGACAGATATAACAATAGAGCAAGTTTTACCTCAAAACAAACCTAGGCACTATGAACATGTTGTGTTAGTGTTGTTGACTCTTAGACATGTCTATAATGGAGGAGCAAAACCAAAAATACTAGATATTTAATATTGACTAGTTCCCAGTTCACGGGACTCTGACATTCATTTAGGTCAATGTTTTCTTGTATTTCCAGCAGTTTGATTTGGAAGGGCTGCCTTGTCTTGAGACCACTGAAATCAGAACACAGAACTTGAGCAATATTATCAAAAAACACAAGGCTCACACTGACACATACCTTAATCCAAACAGACAGACAAGACATCTTCCAGGTTTCTGCCTGAGATTTAAAATATTTCTTTGAGCCAGTCTTCTGGGGAGTGGGGGGATGGGGGTGGCAGCGAGGCAGGCTTGGGTAACAAGCTAATTGTTGGTCATTGCATATGCAAAGAACCAGCTTTCCGGGTTCCAAGGAAAAAAGTTTCCTTGGTGACCAACTTTGTCTGGTTCTATAGAATATCATGGCCCTCCTAGGTCAGGTCATCTTGCCTTTCTGTAGTCCTCGTTTTATCCCTAAATCATAGACAGCTTGGATTGTCTCTGTGGGGTGTATGTATTGTCCTCATGTTTGACCTGGCGGCAGCAGCGAGGTCCAAGAGCCTCTCCTGGAACCGGGCGTGGGGACGGGGCTCACCGGGAGCCACTGGTGAAGGTGGGCAGCGCCCCTGGAGCGTGGCAGGGGCGGGGCGAACCCGGGCGGCACAGGGCGGGTGTAGGCTCCTGGCGGGGGTGGGGGAGGGCTTCCCAGTTGTGCTCTCGGAGATGGCCACTGCGGCTGGAAATGCGCCGGGAGCGCACCCAGGGCGGGGTAAACCTGGGCTGCACAGGTCGAGATTCCGCTCGCTGTGGGTGGGGGGTCGGTCCCTGTTGTGTTCCCGGGGGTCGCCAATGTGGCTGGGAACCCGCCGGGAGCCCGGCAGTGCCGGGGCGAAACCTGGCGGCGCGGGGCGGGGTGGGGGGTCCGTTCGCAGCGGGGGTCGGCTCCTGGCGGAGGTGGGGGAGGGCTTTTCAGATGTGCTGTTGGGGGTCGCCATTGCGGCTGGGAATGCCCATTTCGTGAACTCCTGGATCCCCAAGGATCGGCATCCATTGGCCACAGCGGAGGGGTGCGGAACACAGGTAAGGGAACGGGGACTGCGTGGAGCAGGGAACCATGTATTCCGCCCTGTGTTGGCACAGTCTCAGAGCTCCCCAACCTGGCGGTCGCAGAAAGGCCTCGTCTTTGGGGTCAAGGCCTTTACCGCTCCACCCCTCTGCTGAAAAACCTCAGAGTCTGCGCGGTTTTCCCAAGCAGCCTAGTGTCCGCTGGAAGTCCAAGGGACAGAACCCTGAATTCTGGCCGGCTGGCCCAGCCCTGCTTCTGGCACTTTGTAGGCCAGCGGGCCCTGGAGCACCTGCTAGGATGGGAAAGGGAAGGGTACGCGAATTGCACCCTGGTGGCCGCCCAGGCAGCAAAGAAGTGGGGAGGGCACCTTACTGCCCTTTAATGGCAGACAGAATCTGTGGCTGTCCTGCTGCGTGGGCCTTTTCATGGGGACCTTGTGCAATAAAAGTTTACCGGTGACCTTAGGGAACTTCCCAGTGTGCTTCTGACAGATGAGGGATCCCGAGGAGTTGGCGGGGCCTCTCAGGACTCCGCTGGGTTTGGCGCAATGGAAGAGGGCCTCATCTCCAGGGAAGGCAGGAACCTCAGGCTTCCTCTCCGTTTCGGACTCCGACAGCAGGGTCCATGCAGAGTTGGGACAGGAGAGTCAGGAATCGTCTTGTCTGAGGAAGGGAACTCCGCTTGCCTCTCGAGGTGCTCAGGGGGTCTCAGGCCCCTTGTTGAGCTGTGTGTGGAACCTGCGGGTGTTTCCGGACGATGCACGACAGTGACAGTGCCCCTTCGTGTTGTGCCTTCACCCACTGGCTTGCCTTCGAAGAGGTGTCCGGGCCTCCGGTTCTTTTCAAGAGCGGACAGGGAAATCGGGGTCTTTCGGCATGTGGGACCACCCACGGGGCTAGTCTCAAATTTCCTAGTGAGGCCGGCTTCATCCTGAGGTGTGCCGGGAAGGCCGAGGACCCTTCCTGACAACTCAGGGGGATCGACTCTCCTGTCGCCATCAGGAGGGGAGAAGGGGCTCAGATGAAGTGGGGCCGGAACCCTCGGTGTTACCCTCGAGGGAAACCGGCGTGTGAGGGACTTTTGGGGGATGCATGAAAGGAGTCAGGTACCGTTTCGCACTTCAGGACAGAACCTAGGACTTCCCTTGAGACGCCGTAGCGGGCAAGGGCCTCATCTTGCGAAGACGTTGGAACCATGTGGATTTTCTCGAGTTGCGGGGGGATTCTAGAGTTACGACGGGGATTTCAGGCTTCCTCTTGTATTGGCCTGGGAAGCCTAATCTTCCATTCGAGTTGCGAGGGAAAGCTGGGGGTTGCACTCCAGTCACTGCAGGGCCAAAGAGACCTCATCTAGGTCTGTGTCCGGGACTTAAGGTTCCTCTCAAGGGAAGACAGGGATCTCGGAGTGGCGTTCCAGACTCCCCCGGGGAGTCAGGCCTCGTCTCGAGGGCAAGCAAAGGATGCCGCTCTCCTCTCAAGTCGCGACGCAGATCTCTTGGAGCCCACTGAGTGGCCTCAAGGGAGTCAGGCCTCCTCTTCAGTTTGGAGAGAGGACTCGGGATTGCCCTCTGGGTAAGGCAGGAAAAGAAGGCTCTCACCTCGCGAGGACGGGGCCTTCTCAGGAGTTTCCTCCAGCTGCGGCGCCCGTGGGGGTTTTCTCACGAGGCAAGACGAAGATCTCAGGGAGCCTCTCGTGCGGTGCCAGGGAAGTCAGGTCTCCGTGCCCGTGGCGAGGGGGAGCGCATCATGGCTCTCGAGTCATGGGAGAGGACTAGGGCCTCCAGAGGCATTGAAGAAGGACACTCGAGGTCTTTCTGGGGTTGGGGCGGGAAAGCCTCGTTTCCCTCGACTTCTGCCGGGGACCTTAGGGAACTTCCCATGGTGCCTCTGATAGGTGAGTGATCCTGTGGAGTTGGCGGGGCCTTTCGGGACTCCGCTGGGCTTGTCGCAAAGGAAGAGGGCCTCACCTCGAGGGGAGGCAGGAACCTTAGGCTTCCTCTCCTTTTCGAACTCCGACCACAGGGTCCCTGCAGAGTTGGGACAGGAGAGTCAGGCCTCGTCTTGTCTGAGGAAGGGAACTCCGCTTGCCTCTCGAATTGCTCAGGGTGTCTCAGGCACCTCGAGGAGCTGTGTGTGGAAACTGCGGGGTATCCCGGACGATGCACGGGGGTGTCAGTGCCCCTTCGAGTGGTACCTTCACTCACAGGGTTGCCTTCGAAGAGGTGTCCGGGCATCGGGTTCTTATCCAGAGCGGACTGGGAAATCAGGGTCGTTCGGCATGTGGCACCAGCCATGGGGCTCGTCTAGAATTTCCTCAGGAGGCCGGCCTCATCCTGAGGTGTGCCGGGAAAGCCGGGAACCCCTTCCAGACCACGCAGGGGAATCGACTCTCCTGTCGCGATCAGGAGGGGAGAAGGGGCTCAGATGAAGCGGTGACGGGACCCTCGGTGTTCCCTTCGAGGGAACTCGGTGTGTCGGGGAGCTTTGGGGGTCGCATGAAAGCTGTCAGGGACCCTTTCGCCTTTCAGGGCGGAACAGGGGACTTCCCTTGAGATGCCGTCGCGGGCAAGGGCCTCATCTTGCCAAGAGGTGGGAACCACGTGGTTTTTCTCGAGTTGCAGCGGGATTCTCGAGTTACGACGGGGATCTCAGGCTTCCCTTTTGGTTGGCCCTGGGAAGCGCAATCTTCCTCTCGAGTTGCAAGGGAAAGCTGGGGGTTGCGCTCGAGTCACTGCAGGGCCGAAGAGACCGCACCTAGGCTTGTGTCCGGGACCTAATATTCCTCTCCAGGGAAGGCAGGGATCTCGGGGTTGCATTCCAGGCTCCCCCGGGGAGTCAGGCCTCGTCTCGAGGGGAAGCCAAGGACTCCGCTCTCCTCTCGAGTCGCGACGCGGGTCTCTTGGAGCCCCCTGAGCGGCCTCAAGGGAGTCCAGCCTCCTCTTCCGTTTGGAGAGAGGACCCGGGATTGCTCTCCAGGCCATGCAGGAAAAGAAGGCCCTCAGTTCGCGAGGACGGGGGCGTCTCAGGGGTTTCCTCGAGCTGCGGCGCCCGTGGGGGTTTTCTCCCGAAGCACGACGAGGATCTCAGGGAGCCTCTCGTGCGGCGCCAGGGAAGTCAGGTCTCCATGCGCGTGGCGAGGGGGAGCGCGTCCTGGCTCTCGAGTCACGGGAGGGGACTAGGGCCTCGAGACGCGTTGAAGAAGGACTCTCGAGGTCTTTCTCGGGGGGCGGCGGGAAACCCTCGTTTCCCTCGCCTTCTGCCGGGGACCTTAGGGAACTTCCCAGGGTGCCTCTGAGAGGCGAGGGATCCTGTGGAGGTGGCGCGGCCCCTCGGGACTCCACTGGGTCTGGCGCAACGGAAGAGGGCCTCACCTCGAGGGGAGGCAGGAACCTCAGGCTTCCTCTCCGTTTTGGACTCCGACCGCAGGGTCCCTGCAGAGTTGGGACAGGAGGGTTAGGCCTCGTCTTGTCTGAGGAAGGGAACCCCGCTGGCCTCTCGAGTTGCTCAGGGGGTCTCAGGACCCTCGTCGAGCTGTGTGTGGAACCCACGGGTCTTTGCGGACGATGCACGGGGGTGGCAGTGAACATTCCCGTTGTGCCTTCACCCACAGGGTTGCGTTCGAAGAGGGGTCCGGGCCTCGGGTCCTTCTCAAGAGCGGACCGGGGAATCGGGGGCGTTCAGCATGTGGCCCCACCCACGTGGCTCGTCTCGAATTTCCTCGTGAGACCGGCCTCATCCTGAGGTGCGCCGGGAAGGCCGGGAACCCCTTCCAGACCACGCAGGGGAATCGCCTCTCCTGTCGCGATCAGGAGGGGAGAAGGGGCTCAGAGGAAGCGGTGCCGGGACCCTCGGTGTTCCCCTCGGGGTCACCCGGCGTGTCGGGGGACTTTTGGGGGTCGCAGGAAGGCTGTCAGGGACCGTTTCGCCCTTCAGGGCGGAACAGGGGACTTCCCTTGAGACGCCATCGCGGGCAAGGGCCTCATCTTGCCAAGAGGTGGGAACCACGTGGTTTGTCTCGAGTTGCGGCGGGATTCTCGAGTTACGACGGGGATCTCAGCCTTCCCCTTGGGTTGGCCCTGGGAAGCCCAATCTTCCCCTCGGGTTGCGAGGGAAAGCTGGGGGTTGCGCTCGGGTCACTGCAGGGCCGAAGAGACCTCACCTAGGCGTGTGTCCGGGACCTAATATTCCTCTCCAGGGAAGGCAGGGATCTCGGGGTTGCATTCCAGGCTCCCCCGGGGAGTCAGGCCTCGTCTCGAGGGGAAGCCAAGGACTCCTCTCTCCTCTCGAGTCGCGACGCGGATCTCTTGGAGCCCCCTGAGCGGCATCAAGGGAGTCCAGCCTCCTCTTCAGTTTGGAGAGAGGACTCGTGATTGGTCTCCAGGCCATGCAGGAAAGTAAGGCCCTCATCTCGCGATGACCGGGGTGTCTCATGTGTTTCCTCGAGCTGCCGCGCAGTGTGGGTTTCCTGACGAGGTACGATGAGGAATTCATGGAGCCTCTCGTGCAGTGCCAGGTTAGTCAGGTCTCCATGCGCGTGGCGAGGGGGAGCGTGTCATGGCTCTCGAGTCATGGTAGGGGAATCGCGACTCAACACATTTTGAAGCACTCTCGAGGTCTTTCTTGAATCACGGCAGAAAACCCAGGGTTCCCTCGACTTGTGCCTGTGACCTCAGGGAGCTTCTCATTGTGCCTCTGAGAACTCAGGGATACTGTGGAGTTGGTAGGGGCCTCTCGGGACTCCACTGGTTGTGGTGCAATGGAAGAGGGCTTCATCTCGAGTGGACGCAGGAACCTCAGGCTTCCTCTCCGTTTCTGACTCGGATCCCATGGTCCCTGCAGAGTAGGGACAAGAGAGTCACACCTAGTCTTCTGTTGAGTAATGGACCTTCGTTTGCCTTTCGAGTTGTTTACAGGGTGACAGGCCACTTGTCGAAATGTCTGTGGGACCTGCGGGTTTTTCTGGACGATGCACGCGGGTGTTAGTGCCCCTTCGTGTTGTGCCTTCATCCACAGGTTTTCCTTCAAAGAGGTGTGCTGGCATCAGGATCTTTTCAAGAGTGGACCGTGAAATTGGGGTCTTTCGACATGTGGCACCACCCACGAGGCTACGTCTCGAACTTCCTCATGAGACCGGCCTCATCCTGAGGTGCGCCCGGAAGGTCGGGAACCCCTTGCAGACAGAGAAGGGGAGTCGACCCTCCTGTCGCAATCAGGAGAGGAGAAGGGGCTCAGATGAAGTGGTGCCCGGAACCTCGGTGTTCCCCTTGAGTGAGTCTGGTATGTCGCGGAACTTTTGGGGTCGCATCAAGGGTGCCAAGTACCGTTTCGCACTTCAGGATGGAACGTGGGACTTCTCTTGAGATGCTGTAGTGGACAAAGGGCCTCATCTTGCGATGACGAGGGAAGCACGTGGTTTTTCTCGAGTTGCGGTGGGATTCTCGAGTTACGACGGGGAATTCAGGCTTCCTCTTGTGTTGGCCCAGGAAGTCTAATCTTCCATTCGAGTTGCCAGGGTGAGCTGGGGATTGGGCTCCATTCACTGAAGGGCAAACTAGACCTCATCTAGGCTTGTATCCAGGACTTAATGTTCCTCTCCATAGGCGACAGGGATTTGGGGTTGCATTCCATACTCACCCGGGGAGTCAGGCCTCATCTCGAGGGGAAGCAAAGGACTCCACTCTCTTCTCGAGTCGCGACAGGTATCTCTTGGAGCCCACTGAGTGGTCTTTGCTTTGTAGGAGAGCTCTAGTGTTCATAAGCCTGTACATAAGTGAACACAGACATTCTGTGTGCATGTTGCAGCATACCCAAAATAGGGCCACAAGGAGCCTCATGCTCTGCATGCGGCGCGGAAGCTGTGCAGCCACACAGCAGCTGAAGAATCCAAACAATTGCTCTTTTCTTACCTCTGACAGAACTCGCATTGCCGTAGCCCTTGGGAGTTTGAAAACACTGGACCCTAACCCCTCTCAAAGTAGGCCTGGGTTCTAGTTCGAATAGAAAGTCAATAGCGGAGCTGAGGACAGGAACGCGGCAGTCATTTATCACACGCTCCTGCAGCCTGCTACTACAGGGACACTAACGCTAGAAGCTAGGAATGTCTTTGCAAGGTGCGCAAAGGACAAGGGAGAACCTCGACCCTGACTCTAGTATTTCAGCCCCCTGAGCAGATCTGAGGTTCTCCCGCTGTAGAAGCTAACCCATTCCTTTCAAATACAGGCTTCCTAACACAGGGCCAGTTGGCTGCTTGCTCTTCCACGAAGCAGGCTTCCTTAACTTGCAAACTGCGAATTCCGCTTAACAGCCTGGAGGAAAATCGCTTCTTGGAAGATTTTTTTCAGAGGCTGTATCCCCGGAGCTGGGGCCAA
Source organism: Bubalus kerabau (assembly GCF_029407905.1). Classification (NCBI taxonomy): domain Eukaryota; kingdom Metazoa; phylum Chordata; class Mammalia; order Artiodactyla; family Bovidae; genus Bubalus; species Bubalus kerabau. Next base: position 131,486 of record NW_026577938.1, read on the forward strand.
GCTAGGGGACCCATACTGACAAGGGAAGGCAAAACCACATCCAATGTCTTTGCTCTGGAGGACAGCTTTGGTGAGCCTAAGTCTTTCAGGAATATTTCTGGCTCCAACAGAGTCAAATTCTGTGTGTGAAGCTGCACAGCCAAAATAGGGGAACAGAGAGCCTGATTCTCTCTGTGTAGCTTTGAAGCTGTCATTCAAACAACAGCTTGAGAATCCATACAATGCTCTCCCTTACTGCTAAGAGAATTCTCATTGCTGTCGTCCTTGAAAGTTTGTAGAAATCCGCACCCTAACCCTTCTCCAAGTAGGCCTGGGTCCTAGCTCGGAACAACAGGCAACGGCAGAGCTGAGGCCAGTAAGGCACAAGTGAGGTCTCACACACTCTGGCAGCCTGATCGTCCAGGGAGACTAAGGCCTGTTGTGCCTTGCAGGAGGCTCGCTTGTGTTACCTCCTGTGAACTGCGTTTGCCAGCCTGGGGGAATAGCGGTCCCTGGAGATCTTTTCTCAGGGGCTCCTTCCCCTGAGCTGGGGCGGACCTCAGGGACCCAACTCACAGGGCAAGGCAAAACCATATGGACAGGTCTATGCTCTGTAGCAGACTTCTAGTGAACCTCATCTCTCAGGAACATTCTTGGCTCCTATAGAGACACTTCTGTGTGTGAAGCTGCGTACCTAACATAGGGGCACAGAGAGCCTGATTCTCTCAGTTCATTTTGACCCTGTCGTTCAGAAAACAGCTTGAGAATCCATAAAATGCTCTCCCTTACCGCTGAGAGAATTCTCACTGCTGTACCCTTGGCACTTTGTAGAAATCCGCACCCAAACGCTTCTCCAAATAGGCCTGGGTCCTAGTTCGGAGGAACAGGCAATGGTGGAACTGAGGCCAGTAAGGCAACAGTCAGGTTTCACACACTCTGGCAGCCTGCTCCTCCAGGGACAGTAAGGCCTCTTTTTCTCTGCAGGAGATTCGCTTGCCTTACTTCATGTGAACAGCGTTTCCCAGCCTCGGCGAAGCGGTTCCTGGAGATCTTTTCTCAGGGACAGTTTCCCCAGAGGTGTGGCAGACCTCGAGGACCCAACTCACAGGGGAAGGCAAAACCACATGGACAGGTCTATGCTCTGTAGGAGAGGTTTAGTGAACCTAATCTCTCAGGAACATTCTTGGCTCCTATAGAGACAACTCTGTGTGTGAAGCTACACTCCCAACATTGGTGCACAGGGAGCTTGATTCTCTCCGTGGGGTGCTGATGTTTTGTGGCAAAGCACCTGCTTGAGAATCCATCCTCTTAGGCTTCCCTCACCTTGACAGAGGTCTCATTGCTGTAGCCCTTGGCAGTTTGCAAAGAAGAAGATCCTTACCCTTCATAAAGTAGGGCCTTGTCCTAGTTTGAATGGAAAAGCAATAGCTGAGCTGAGGTCAATAAGGAGCCAGTCCCGTCTGACACATTCCCGAAGCCTGCTCCTTCATGGAAAATAACTCTAGAATCTAGGAATATCTTTGCAAGGCTAGCAAAGGGCAGTCAGGAACCAGTACCCTGCCTCTGGAATTACCGACTTCTGAGCAGATCTGGAGGTCTCCTTTAGGGGAAGCTAACCCATTCCTTCCAAATAGAGGCTTCAAAACACAGGCAGGTGGGCTGCCTTTTTGTTCCCGATGGAGGCGTGCTTTTCTCTCCTCCTACGAACCTCGGTTCCCAGACACTGGGAAAAGTGGATCTTGAAGATATTTTCTCAGGGGTTGTTTCCACGGAGCTGGGGCCGAGCCTGGAGACCCAAAGGCACAGGGGAAGGCAAGACCACATGGACAAGCCTTTGCTCTTTAGTATAGCTCTAATGAACCTCACTCTGTCAGGATCTTTCTTGATTCCTACGGAGACACACCTGTGTGTGAAGCTGCAGGCACAGAGAGCCTGATTACCCCTGTGCAGCGCTGAGTCTGGGCGGCTAAACAACAGCTTGGGAACGCAGCCTGGGGCGTTTCCCTTCCCTCGGACAGAGCTCTCCTTGCGGTAGGCCTTGGTAGTTTGCATACAATGGGGCCCTAAGCCCTCTGCAAGTTGGCCTGGCTCCTAGGTCCAAAGGGCAGGCCAGAGCGGAGCTGAGGCTGTCAGGCTCCAGACACATCTCCCATACTCCTGCATCCTGATCCTACCCGGGCGTGAACGCTAGAAGCTGGGAAGGTACCTGGACCGTGCAGGGGCGGGGCGAACGCGGGCGGCGTGGGGCGGGGGTCGGCTTCTGGCGGGGGTGGGGGCGGGCTTCCCAGTTGTGGTCTCAGAGGTGGACACTGAGGCTGAAAACGCGCCGGGAGCGCACCCGGGACTGGGTAAACCCGGGCTGCGCGGGTCGAGATTCCGATGGCTTTGGGTGGGGGTCGGTCCCAGTTGTGCTCCCGGGGGTCGCCACTGCGGCTGGGAACGCGCCTGGAGCGCGGCAGGGGCGGGGCTAACCCTGGGGGCGCGGGGCGGGGGTCGGCTCATGGGGGGGATGGGGAAGGGTTCCCAGTTGCGCTCTCGGGGGTTGCAACTGCGGCTGGGAACGCCCATTTCGTCCGCTCCTGGGTCCCCAAGGATCGCCATCCCGTGGGTGCAGCGGAGGGCTGCGGACCACAGGTAAGGGAACTGGGACTGCGTGGAGCAGGGAACCAAGTATTCCGCCGTCTGTTGGCACATTCTCGGAGCTCCCCAACCTGGCGGTCGCAGAAAGGCCTTGCCTTTGGGGTCAAGGCCTTTACCGCTCCACCCCTCTGCTGAAAAATCTCAGAGTCTGCGCGGTTCTTCCAAGCAGCCTAGTGTCCGCTGGAAGTCCAAGGGACAGAACACTGAACTCTGGCCGGCTGGCCCAGCCCTGCTTCTGGCACTTTGTAAGCCAGCGGGCCCTTGAGCACCTGCTGGGATGGGAAAGGGAAGGGTCCACGGATTGCACCCTAGAAACTTAGTAGGGTGCATGGATTTCAAACCCTGGTTGCCGCCCAGGCAGCAAAGAAGGGGGGAGGGCACCTTGCTGCCCTTTCATGGCAGAATCTGTGGTTGTCCAGCTGCGTGGGCCTTTTCATGAGGACCCTGTGCAATAAAAGTTTGGTGTTTTGGAACTGAATAATTAGAACGTGTAAAAGCTTTAAATTATGTGGTGGTGTAATTAAAAAACAAAACAAAACAAAACCAAGCTCCAAGTGTTTTGCAAATGGAGGTTTAAATATTGAAGGACTGTATTCCTTGCACTGTGGCATTCTATCAAGAAGTGTGCAGGATTTTTTTTTTTTTTTAAGAAAAGTGTTCGAAGTGAGGGAAACAGGAAACCCAGAGGTGCCCCTGTATTTTGGGGAAGGCCTTAGGAGGTCACTTGGAAATGCTGCTGGCTGTGCGGGAGGGCGGCAGATGGGCTGTGCAGGCTTGTCCTTTGCATGGATGTTCTTGTGTGTGGAAACCCAGCTCGGAGCCATCTCCTGATGTGTAAGAATTTCGCAGACAAACCTTGAGCTAAGCAATGCATTTTTTCCTAAGAAAATGTTTGTCTTAAGCGATGTAAATATCCTATGTATTTCCGCTAGACTCTGGCTTCAGGTCGGTTCCCCCAAAAGGCTCAGAAGCGATTTGAACAAAACAGCATGTTTTCCTCCTAGCTTGTTCTCCTTATCTATGTTAAGGAAATGATATATTTGCCTGCAATACTGCCTTTCTTCAAGATTCATGTCAATCAAGTTTTGGCCCGGGATGACTCACCTGCTGCCAATATTATCTCAATGCATGTCGTGGAGGAAGGGCCTGGTGCCATTCCCTGAAACAGTTCCTTTCTTTCCTTAGCTGACTGTTAGTGCCTGTAGAATATCTGGCTAAAGACCAGCAGGGGGTACTCTTACTACCCCCCCCCACCCCGCCTCAAGTCTAAGTCAGCAGCTTTCTCTATCTCTTTAATACTTTAATAACACTTGATGACACAAAAGCTTTGAGCGATCAAATCATATCAAATCTTCATTTCAGATTGAAGATGCATTCCATGGTATTGCCATCTTAAGTCTTTCCATCGTTATGGAATATCTGTCCATGTATTCAGGATAGTTTTCAGCCAGGGTGTATAATTTCCAGTGTGCCAGTCTTGTCATCCTCGTTACATCCATGGCAAAGTGTTTTATTCATGTTGATATTATTGAAAGGGAATTTTTTAAAATTCCTTTTCAGATTATTATCTGCTAATGTATACAGATAAAACTGTGTAATCATTCATTTTTATCAGTTTGGACAGCTTGAGAGTTGTCTTTAATTTCTTTACTTTCTGACACTTTAAGATTATCCTGGGACACATATGTAATGCCTCACCCCTAAATTCAGACATGTGTTCAAAGAACTTCTGTCCTTTTATTTATTTATTTATTTATTCTTTAACATTGAAATCGTTTTGACTATGCTGGGTGTTTGTTGCTAGATGGAAGTAGCTAGGACCTCTGGACTGCAGTCTCTCATCTCTTGCTGACCTCTTGTTGACCTCTGCAGATTCCTGGTAGGTGGGAGCTTGTTAGTTCCTTGTTCCTTATTAGAACCTCCTGTGGTAAGTGTTTTTCTCTTCTCTGTTGCCTGGTAAGGGTGGGTGGTCATGGGCATCCCAAAGTTGGCTAGAAGTCAATTATTTAGGCAGGCTTGTGCATAGATATGGGAGAAGGCAATGGCACCCCACTCCTGGAAAATCCCAAGGACGGAGGAGCCTGGTAGGCTGCAGTCCATGGGGTGGCTAAGAGTCGGACACCACTGAGCGACTTCATTTTCACTTTTCACTTTCATGCATAGGAGGAGGAAATGGCAACCCACTCCAGTGTTCTTGCCTAGAGAACCCCAGGGACTGCGGGGCCTGGTGGGCTGCCATCTATGGCGTGGCACAGGGTCGGCCTCAACTGAACCACTTAGCAGCTGCAGCAGCAGCAGCAGCAGTGCATAGATATCAAAGGGGATGAGAACAGTCAGGTAGGATCACATATGTCACCGTGAAACAATACTTCTCCTCTTAGCCAAAGCTAACAAAAGATTTCTGTTCTAGGTCAACCTAGAAGAGATCACTTAAGAGGTAAAGAAACTTAAACTCCATTAGCAAAGGCAGTTCAACATCTCAAGAAAACTTGTGCTAGGCACAAAACTCTTTTCTGGGGGCCTACTTTCCCTACAACCTCCTTATCCCATTCTGTACCCATTCCTTTGCTTCTCCCGTCCTGAAAATGCCACCTCTAAGACAGAACTACTTCGTTTTCCTTCTTAAAGTGTGATTGCATTCCATACATTCTTGTAATAACAAGTCATACATTTCCCTTCAGCAACCAAGAACTGACTCTTATATTGGCATTTGATAGATTGGTGAGCATACCTATCAGTGATAATAGCGCCCACCCCGCTTCCTGCAAGAACAGAACAAAACAAAACAAAACAAAAAAATTGCTTTCTTACATTTAATATGTTCGGATGGTGCCAGTCACTATTCATGCATAGTCAAAAATCTCTTTTGTTTCTGTGTAAAAGGGAGGTCCTTTCAAGTCGTGAATGTTTAAGAAGTTTCATTTATTTGGAAGTGACCTAGCTATTCAATACACTGTCGTCACTTAGTTTAGCACCAGGATAGAAACTCAGGTAACCAAAACAGCTGGAGGAACGATTGTAAGTTCAGTTCAGTTCAGTTGCTCAGTCGAGTCTGACTCTTTGTGACCCCGTGGCCTGCAGGACGCCAGGCTTCCGTGTCCATCACCAACTCCAGGGGCTTGCTCAAACTCATGTCCATCGAGTCAGTGATGCCATCCAACCATCTTATCCTCTGTCATCCCCTTCTCCTCTGCCTTCAATCAAGACTATGAGAGGCGGATATTTTAGAGTATAATTATTGTTAAGAGTTTATCTAAAAGCTCATATCACATTTACATTTTTTACATTGGTTGTTGCTGTTTCCAGGTACTTTCTTGCTGACAAGCTTGTGACACATATAACAATAGAGCAATTTTTACCTCAAAAGAAACCTAGGCACTATGAACATGTTGTGCTTAATGTTGTTGACTCTTAGACATGTCTATAGTGGAGGAGCAAAACCAAAAATACTAGATATTTAATATTGACTAGTTCCCAGTTCACGGGACTCTGACATTCATTTAGGTCAATGTCTTCTTGTATTTACAGCAGTTTGATTTGGAAGGGCTGCCTTGTCTTGAGACCATTGAAATCAGAACACAGAACTTGAGCAATATTATCAAAAAACACAAGGCTCACACTGACACATACCTTAATCCAGACAGACAGACAAGACATCTTCCAGTTTTCCGCCTGAGATTTAAAGTATTTCTTTGAGCCGTTTTCCTGGGGAGTGGGGTGGGGGAGTGGGGGTGGCAGCGAGGCAGGCTTGGGTAACAAGCTAATTGTTGGTCATTGCATATGCAAAGAACCAGCTTTCCGGGTTCCAAGGAAAAAAGTTTCCTTGGTACCCAATTTTGTTTGGATCTATAGACTCTCATGGCCCTCCTAGGTCAGGACATCTTTCCTTTCTGTAGTCCTCGTTTTATCCCTAAATCATAGACAGCTTGGATTGTCTCTGTGGGGTGGATGTATTGTCCTCGTGTTTGACCTGGCGGCAGTAGCGAGGTCCGAGAGCCTCTCCTGGAACCGGGCGTGGGGACGGGGCTCACCAGGAGCCCCTGGTGGAAGTGGGCAACGCCCTGGGAGCGCGCCAGGTGCGGGGCGATCCCGGGCGGCGCGGGTCGGGGTTCTGGTCGGGAGGGGGTGGGGGGCGGTAACAGTTGTGCTCTCGGGGGTCCCCACTGCAGCTGGAAACGCGCTGGGAGTGCGGCAGGGGCGGGGTGAACCCGGGAGGCGCGGGGCGGGGTTCGGCTCCTGGCGGGGGTGGGGGAGGGCTTCCCAGTTGTGCTCTTGGTGGTGGCCACTGAGGCTGGAAACGCGCCGGGAGCGCACCCGGGGCGGGGTAAACCTGGGCTGCGCGGGTCGAGATTTAGATGGCTGTGGGTGGGGGTTCGGTCCCAGTTGTGCTCTCGGGGGTCGCCACTGCGGCTAGGAACGCCCATTTCCTATGCTCCTGTGTCCCCAAGGATCCACATCTAGTGGGTGCAGCGGAGGGCTGCGGGCCACAGGTCAGGGAACTGGGACTGCTTGGAGCAGGGAACCAAGTATTCCGCCCTCTGTTGGCACATTCTCGGAGCTCCCCAACCTGGCGGTTGCAGAAAGGCCTCGCCCTTGGTGTCAAGGCCTTTACCGCTCCACCCCTTTGCTGAAAAATCTCAGTCTGCACGGTTTTCCCAAGCAGCCTAGTGTCCCCTGGAAGTCCAAGGGACAGAACACTGAACTCTGGCCGGCTGGCCCAGCCCTGCTTCTGGCACTTTGTAAGCCAGCGGGCCCTTGAGCACCTGCTGGGATGGGAAAGGGAAGGGTCCACGGATTGCACCCTAGAAACTTAGTAGGGTGCATGGATTTCAAACCCTGGTGGCCGCCCAGGCAGCAAAGAAGGGGGGAGGGCACCTTGCTGCCCTTTCATGGCAGAATCTGTGGCTGTCCTGATGCGTGGGCCTTTTCATGGTGACCTTGTGCAATAAAAGTTTGGTGTTTTGGTACTGAATAATTAGAAATTGTAAAAAGTTTAAATTATGCGGTGGTGTAATTAAAAAACAAAACAAAACCAAGCCCCAAGTGTTTGGCACAGGGAGGTTTAAGTATTGAAGGCCTGTTTTCCTTGCACTGTGGCATTCTATCAAGAAGTGTGCAGGATTTTTTTTTTTTTAAGAAAAGTGTTCGAAGTGAGGGAAACAGGAAACCCAGAGGTGCCCCTGTATTTTGGGGAAGGCCTTAGGAGGTCACTTGGAAATGCTGCTGGCTGTGGGGGAGGGGGGCAGATGGGCTGTGCAGGCTTGTCCTTTGCACTCATGTTCTTGTGTGTAGAAACCCAGCTCGGAGCCATCTCCTGATGTGTAAGAATTTCGCAGACAAACCTTGAGCTAAGCAATGCATTTGTTCCTGAGGAAATGTTTGTCTTAAGCGATGTAAATATCCTATGTATATCTGCTGGACTCTGGCTTCAGGTCGGTTCCCCCAATAGGCTCAGAAGCGACTTGAACAAAACAGTAAGTTTTCCTCGTACCTTGTTCTCCTAATCTATGTTAAGGAAATGATATATTTGCCTGGAATACTGCCTTTCTTCAAGATTCATGTCAATCAGTTTTTGGCCCAGGATGACTCACCTGCTGCCAATGTGACCTCAAGGCATGTCGTGGGGGAGGGGCCTGGTGCCATTCCCTGAGACAGTGCCTTTCTTTCCTTAGCTGACTGCTAGTGCCTGTAGAATATCTGGCTAGAGACCAGCAGGGCGTACACCCCGCCTCAAGTCTAAGTCAGCAGCTTTCTCTATCTCATTTATACTTTAATAACAATTGATGACACAAAAGCTCTGAGCAATCAAATCATATCAAATCTTCATTTCAGATTGAAGATGCATTCCATGGTATTGCCATCTTAAGTCTTTCCATTGTTATGGAATACCTGTCCATGTATTCAGGATAGTTTTCAGCCAGGGTGTATAAGTTCCAGTGTGCCAGTCTTGTCATCCTCGTTACATCCATGGCAAAGTGTTGTATTCATGTTGACATTATTGAAAGGGAATTTTTTTTAATTCCTTTTCAGATTATTATCTGGTAATATATACAGAAAAAACTGTGTAATCTTTCGTTTTTATCAGTTTGGACAGCTTGATAGTTGTCTTTAATTTCTTTCCTTTCTCATACTTTAAGATTTTCCGGGCACCGTACATGTACTGCCTCACCCCTAATCTCAGTCATGTGTTCAAAGAACTTCTGTCCTTTATTTGTTTACTTATTTTTTGCAACATTGAATTCGTTTTGACTATGCTGGGTCTCTGCTGCAAGATGGAAGTTGCTAGGACCTCTGGACTGCAGTCTTCCATCTCTTACTGACCTCTTGTTGACCTCTGCAGAATCCTGGTTGGCGGGAGCTTGTTAGTTCCTCGTTCCTTACCAGGACCTCCTGTGGTAAGTGTTTTTCTCTTCTCTGTTGCCTTGTAAGGGTGGATGGTCATTGGCATCCCAAAGCTAGCTAGAAGTCAATTATTTAGGCAGGCTTGTGCATAGATATGGGAGAAGGCAATGTCACCCCACTCCAGTACTCTTGCGTGGAAAATCCCATGGATGAAGAAGCCTGGTAGGCTGCAGTCCATGGGGTCGCTAAGAGTCGGACACCACTGAGCGACTTCACGTTCACTTTTCACTTTCATGCATGGGAGGAGGAAATGGCAACCCATTCCAGTGTTCTTGCCTAGAGAACCCCAGGGACTGCGGGGCCTCGTGGGCTGCCGTCTATGGGGTCACACAGAGTCGGACACGACTGAAACGACTTAGCAGCAGCAGCGGCGGCAGCAGCAGCAGAAGCAGTGCATCGATATCAAAAGGGCTGCAAACAGTCAGGAAGGATCACATATGTCACCGTGAAACACTACTTCTCCACTTAGCCAAAGCTAACAAAAGATTTCTGTTCTAGGTCAACCTAGAAGAGATCACTTAAGAGGTAAAGAAACTTAAACTCCATTAGCAAAGGCAGTTCGACATCTCAAGAAAACTTGTGCTAGTCACAGAACTCTTTTCTGGGGGTCCACTTTCCCTACAACCTCCTTATCCCATTCTGTACCCATTCCTTTGCTTCTCCCATCCTGAAACGGCCACCTGTAAGACAGAACTACTTTGTTTTCCTTCCTCAAGTGCCATTGCATTCCACATACTTTCTTGTAATAACAAGTCATACATTTCCCTTCAGCAACCAAGAACTGACTTTTATATTGGCATTCGCTATAGCCCGCCCCCCTCCCCCCACCCCCAAGAACAGAACAAAACAAAATAAAACAATTGCTTTCGTACATTTAACATGTCAGGATGGTGCCAGACACTATTCATGGAGAGTCAAAAATCTCTTTTGTTTCTGTGTAAAAGGGAGGTCCTTTCAAGTCGTGAATGTTTCAGAACTTTCATTTATTTGGAAATGACCTAGCTATTCAATACACTGTCGTCACAAGGATAGAAACTCGGGTAACCAAAACACCTGGAGAAACGTTTGTTAGTTCAGTTCAGTTCAGTTGCTCAGTCGTGTCTGACTCTTTGGGACCCCGTGGCCTGAAGGACGCCAGGCTTCCGTGTCCGTCACCAGCTCCAGGGGCTTGCTCAAACTCATGTCCATCGAGTCAGTGATGCCATCCAACCATCTTATCCTCTGTCATCCCCTTCTCCTCTGCCTTCAATCAAGACTATGAGAGGCAGATATTTTAGAGTATAATTATTGTAAAGAGTTTGTCTAAAAGCTCATATCACATTTACATTTTTTACTTTTGTTGTTGTCGTTTCCAGGTAGTTTCTTGCTGACAAGCTTGTGACAGATATAACAATAGAGCAATTTTTACCTCAAAAGAAACCTAGGCACTATGAACATGTTGTGCTTAATGTTGTTGACTCTTAGACATGTCTATAATGGAGGAGCAAAACCAAAAATACTAGATATTTAATATTGACCAGTTCCCAGTTCACGGGACTCTGACATTCATTTAGTTCAATGTTTTCTTGTATTTCCAGCAGTTTGATTTGGAAGGGCTGCCTTGTCTTGAGACCATTGAAATCAGAACACAGAACTTGAGCAATATTATCAAAAAACACAGGGCTCACACTGACACATACCTTAATCCAAACAGACAGACAAGACATCTTCCAGGTTTCCGCCTGAGATTTAAAATATTTCTTTGAGCCAGTCTTCTGGGGAGTGGGGGGATGGGGGTGGCAGTGAGGCAGGCTTGAGTAACAAGCTAATTGTTGGTCATTGCATATGCAAAGAACCAGCTTTCCGGGTTCCAAGGAAAAAAGTTTCCTTGGTAACCAACTTTGTCTTGTTTTATAGAATATCATGGCCCTCCTAGGTCAGGTCATCTTGCCTTTCTGTAGTCCTCGTTTTATCCCTAAATCATAGACAGCTTGGATTGTCTCTGTGGGGTGTATGTATTGTCCTCATGTTTGACCTGGCGGCAGCAGCGAGGTCCGAGAGCCTCTCCTGGAACCGGGCGTGGGGACGGGGCTCACCGAGAGCCACTGGTGAAGGTGGGCAGCGCCCCTGGAGCGCGGCAGGGGCGGGGCGAACCAGGGCGGCACAGGGCGGGTGTAGGCTCCTGGCGGGGGTAGGGGAGGGCTTCCCAGTTGTGCTCTCGGAGATGGCCACTGCAGCTGGAAACGCGCCGGGAGCGCAGCCAGGGTGGGGTAAACCTGGGCTGCACAGGTCGAGATTCCGCTCGCTGTGGGTGGGGGGTCGGTCCCTGTTGTGCTCCCGGGGGTCGCCAATATGGCTGGGAACCCGCCGGGAGCCCGGCAGGGCCGGGGCGAAACCTGGCGGCGCGGGGCGGGGTGGGGGTCCGTTCGCAGTGGGGGTCGGCTCCTGGCGGGGGTAGGGGAGGGCTTTCCAGATGTGCTGTTGGGGGTCGCCATTGCGGCTGGGAATGCCCATTTCGTGAACTCCTGGATCCCCAATGATCGGCATCCATTGGCCACAGCGGAGGGGTGCGGAACACAGGTAAGGGAACGGGGACTGCGTGGAGCAGGGAACCATGTATTCCGCCCTGTGTTGGCACAGTCTCAGAGCTCCCCAACCTGGCGGTCGCAGAAAGGCGTCGTCTTTGGGGTCAAGGCCTTTACCGCTCCACCCCTCTGCTGAAAAACCTCAGAGTCTGCGCGGTTTTCCCAAGCAGCCTAGTGTCTGCTGGAAGTCCAAGGGACAGAACCCTGAATTCAGGCCGGCTGGCCCAGCCCTGCTTCTGGCACTTTGTAGGCCAGCGGGCCCTGGAGCACCTGCTAGGATGGGAAAGGGAAGGGTACGCGAATTGCACCCTGGTGGCCGCCGAGGCAGCAAAGAAGGGGGGAGGGCACCTTACTGCCCTTTAATGGCAGACAGAATCTGTGGCTGTCCTGCTGCGTGGGCCTTTACATGGGGACCTTGTGCAATAAAGGTTTACCGGTGACCTTAGGGAACTTCCCAGTGTGCTTCTGACAGATGAGGGATGCTGTGGAATTGGCGGGGCCTCTCAGGACTCCGCTGGGTTTGGCGCAATGGAAGAGGGCCTCATCTCCAGGGAAGGCAGGAACCTCAGGCCTCCTCTCCGTTTCGGACTCTGACCGCAGGGTCCCTGCAGAGTTGGGACAGGAGAGTCAGGCCTCGTCTTGTCTGAGGAGGGGAACTCCGCTTGCCTCTCGAATTGCTCAGGGTGTCTCACGCACCTCGTCGAGCTGTGTGTGGAAACCGCGGGTTTTTCCGGACGACGCACGGGGGTGTCAGTGCCCCTTCGAATGGTAACTTCACCCACAGGGTTGCCTTCGAAGAGGTGTCCGGGCATCGGGTTCTTATCCAGAGCGGACTGGGAAATGGGGGTCGTTCGGCATGTGGCACAACCCACGGGGCTCGTCTCGAATTTCCTCGGGAGGCCGGCCTCATCCTGAGGTGTGCCGGGAAAGCCGGGAACCCCTTCCAGAATACGCAGGGGAATCGACTCTCCTGTCGTGATGAGGAGGGGAGAAGGGGCTCAGATGAAGGGGTGCCAGGACCCTCGGTGTTCCCCTCGAGGGAACCCGGCGTGTCTGGGAAATTTTGGAGGTCGCATGAAGGGTGTCAGGTACCGTTTCGCAACTCAGGACGGAAAGTGAGACTTCACTTGAGACGCCGTAGCGGGCAAGGGCCCCATCTTGCGAAGACGTTGGGACCACGTGGTTTTTCTCGAGTTGCGGCGGGATTCTCGAGTTACGACGGGGATTTCAGGCTTCCTCTTGGGTTGGCCCTGGGAAGCCCCATCTTCCATTCGAGTTGCGAGGGAAAGCTGGGGGTTGCGATCGAGTCACTGCAGGGCCCAAGAGACCTCATCTAGGCGTGTGTCCAGGACCTAGTAGTACTCTCAAGGGAAGACAGGGATCCCGAGGTTGCACTCCAGAGTCCCCCGTGGAGTCAGGCCTCGCCTCGAGGGGAAGCAAAGGACTCCGCTCTTATCTGGAGCCAGGACGCGGATCTCTTGGAGCCCTCTGAGTGGCCTCAAGGGAGTCAAGCCTAATCTTCAGTTTGGAGAGAGGACTCGGGATTGCTCTCCAGGAAAGGCAGGAAAAGAAGGCCCTCACCTCGCGAGGACGGGGGCTTCTCAGGGGTTTCCTCGAGCTGCGGCGTCCGTGGGGCTTTTCTCACGAGGCACGACGAGGTTCTCAGGGAGCCTCTCGTGCGGCGCCAGGGAAGTCAGGTCTCCATGAGCGTGGCGAGGGGGAGCGCGTCATTGTTCTCGAGTCCTGGGAGGGGACTAGGGCATCAAGGCGTGTAGAAGAAGGACTCTCAAGGTCTTTCTCGGCTTGCGGCGGGAAACCCTCGTTTCCCTCGACTTCTCCCGGTGACCTGAGGGAACTTCCCAGGGCTCCTCTTAGAGGTGAGGGATGCTGTGGAGTTTGTGGGCCATCTCGGGACTCCTCTGGGTTTGGCGCAATCGAAGAGGGCCTCATCTCGAGGGGAGACAGGACCTCAGGCTTCCTCTCCGTTTCTTACTCCGACAGCAGTGTCCCTGCAGCGTTGGGGTAGGAGAGTCAGGCCTCGTCTTGTCTGAGGAAGGGAACTCCGCTTGCCTCTCGAGTTGCTCAGGGAGTCTCAGTCCCCTCGTGGAGCTGTGTGTGGAAACCGCGGGTGTTTCCGGACGATGCACGGGAGTGTCAGTGCCCCTTCGTGTTGTTCCTTCACTCACAGGGTGGCCTTCAAAGAGGTGTCCGGGCATCGGGTTCTCCTCAACTGCGGACCGGGAAATCAGGGTCGTTCAACATGGGGCACCAGCCACGGGGCTTGTCTCGAATTTCCTCACGAGGCCGGCCTCATCCTCAGGGCGCCGTGCAGGCCGGGAACCCCTTCCAGACCACGCAGGGGAATCAACTCTCCTGTCGCGAACAGGAGAGGAGTAGGAGCTCAGAGGAAGTGGTGCTAGGACTCTCGGTGTTCCCCTCAAGGGAACCCGGCATGTCGGGGAAATTTTGGATGTCGCATGAAGGGTGTCAGGTAGCGTGTCTCACTTCACGACGGAACACGGGACTTCCCTTGAGACGCCGTAGCGGGCAAGGGCCCCATCTTGCGAAGACGTTGGGACCACGTGGTTTTTCTCGAGTAGCGGCGGGATTCTCGAGTTACGACGGGGATTTCAGGCTTCCTCTTGGGTTGGCCCTGGGAAGCCCCATCTTCCATTCGAGTTGCGAGGGAAAGCTGGGGGTTGCGATCGAATCACTGCAGGGCCCAAGAGACCTCATCTAGGCGTGTGTCCAGGACCTAGTAGTACTATCAAGGGAAGACAGGGATCTCGGGGTTGCATTTCAGGCTCCCTCGGGGAGTCAGGCCTCGTCTCGAGGGGAAGCCAAGGACTCCGCTCTCCTCTCGAGTCTCTACGCGGATCTCTTGGAGCCCACTGAGTGGCCTCAAGGGAGTCCAGCCTCCTCTTCAGTTTGGAGAGAGGACCCGGGATTGCTCTCCAGGCCATGCAGGAATAGAAGGCCCTCAGCTCGCCAGGACGGGGGCGTCTCAGGGGTTTCCTCGAGCTTCGGCGCCCGTGGGGGTTTTCTCCCGAGGCACGACGAGGATCTCAGTGAGCCTCTCGTGCGGCACCAGGGAAGTCAGGTCTCCATGCGCGTGGCGAGGGGGAGCGCGTCATGGCACTTGAGTCACTGGAGGGGACTAGGGCCTCGAGACGCATTGAAGAAGGACTCTCGAGGTCTTTCTCGGGTGGCGGCGGGAAACCCTCGTTTCCCTCACCTTCTGCCGGGGATCTTAGGGAACTTCCCAGGGTGCCTCTGAGAGGCGAGGGATCCTGTGGAGTTGGCGGGGCCTCTCGGGACTCCACTGGGTCTGGCGCAACGGAAGAGGGCCTCACCTCGAGGGGAGGCAGGAACCTCAGGCTTCCTCTCCGTTTCCGCTCCGACCACAGGGTCCCTGCAGAGTTGGGACAGGAGAGTCAGACCTCATCTTGTCTGGGGAAGGGAACCCCGCTTGCCTCTCGAGTTGTCAGGGGTTTTCAGGCTCCTGGTCGAGCTGTGTGTGGAACCCTCGGGTCTTTCCGGATGATGCACGGGGGTGTCAGTGCCCCTTCGTGTTGTGCCTTCACCCACAGGGTTGCCTTAGAAGAGGGGTCCGGGCCTCGGGTCCTTCTCAAAAGCGGACCGGGGAATCGGGGGCATTTGGCATGTGGCACCACCCACGTGG
Organism: Bubalus kerabau; assembly: GCF_029407905.1. Lineage (NCBI taxonomy): Eukaryota > Metazoa > Chordata > Mammalia > Artiodactyla > Bovidae > Bubalus > Bubalus kerabau. The sequence goes on from NW_026577938.1 coordinate 146,753, forward strand.
CTCGTCTCGAATTTCCCTGTGAGACCGGCCTCATCCTGAGGTGCACCGGGAAGGCCGGGAACCCCTTCTGAACCACGCAGGGGAATCGACTCTCCTGTCGTGATCAGGAGGGGAGAACGGGCTCAGATGAAGCTGTGCCGGGACTCTCGGTGTTCCCTCGAGGGTACCCGGCGTTTCGGGGAGCTTTTGGGGGTCGCACGAAGGGTGTCAGGTACTGTTTCGCGCTTCAGGGCGGAACATGGGACTTCCCCTGAGACGCTGTAGTGGGCAAGGGCCTCATCTTGCGAAGACGTTGGAACCACGTGTTTTTTCTCGAGTTGCGGCGGGATTCTCGAGTGACGATGGGGATTACAGGCTTCCTCCTCTGTTGGCCCTGGGAAGCCCAGTCTTCCATTCGATTGGCGAGGGAAAGCTGGGGGTTGCGGTCGAGTCACTGCAGGGCCAAAGAGACCTCATCTAGGCTTGTGTCCAGGACCTAATGTTCCTCTCCAGGGAAGGCAGGGATCTCGGGGTTGCATTCCAGGATCCCCCTGGGTGTCAGGCCTCGTCTCAAGGGGAAGCAAAGGACTCCGCTGTCCTCCCGAGTCGCGACGCGGATATCTTGGAGCCCCCTAGTGGCGTCAATGGAATCAAGCCTCCTCTTCATTTTGGAGAGAGGGCTCGGGATTTTTCTCCAGGCCATGCAGGAAAAGAAGGCCCTTCACCTCGCGAGGACGGGGGCGTCTCAGGGGTTTCCTCGAGCTGCGGCGCCCGTGGGGGTTTTCTCGCGAGGCACTTCGAGGATCTCAGGGAGCCTCTCGTGAGGCGCCAGGGAAGTCAGGTCTCCCTGCGCGTAGCGAAGAGGAGCGTGTTGTGGCTCTCGAGTAATGGGAGGGGACTAGGGCCTCAAGACGCGTTGAAGAGGGACTCTCGAGGTCTTTCTCGGGTTGTGGCGGGAAAAAGTCGCTTCCCTCGACTTCTGCCGGGGACCTTAGGGAACTTCCCAGGGTATCTCTGAGAGTTGAGAGATACTGTGGAGTTGGCGGTGCCTCTCGGGACTCCGCTGGGTTTGTCGCAATGGAAGAGGGGCTCATCTCGAGGGGAGGCAGGAACCTCAGACTTCTTCTCTGTTTCGGACTCCGACATCAGGGTCCCTGCAGAGTTGGGACAGAAGAGTCAGGCTACGTCTTTTCTGAGGAATGGAACTCCGCTTGCCTCTCGAGTTGTTCATGGGGTTTCAGGCCCCTTGTCAAACTGTGTGTGGAATCTGCAGGTTTTTCCAGACGATGCACGGGGGTGTCAGTGACCCTTCGTTTTTTGTCTTCATCCACAGGGTTGCCTTCGAAGAGGTGTCCGGGCATCGGGTTCTTATGAAGAGCGGACCGGGATATCGGGGTCGTTCAGCATTTGGCACCACCCACGTGGGTTGTCTCGAATTACCTCATGAAACCGGCCTCATCCTGAAGTGTGGCGCGAAGGTCATGAAACTCTTCCAGACAAAGCAGAGGAATTGACCCTCCTGTGGCAATCATTAGGGGAGAAGTGGCTCAGATGAAGTGCTGCTGGGAACCTCGGTGTTTCCCTCAAGTGAGACAGGTATGTCGGGTAACTTTTGGGGTCGCATAAAGCGTTCCAAGTACCGTTTCGCTCTTCAAAATGGAACGTTGAACTTCTCTTGGGGTGCTCCAGCGGGCATGGGCCTCATCTTGGAATGGCTGCGGAACCACTTGGTTTTTCTCGAGTTGCGGTGGGATATTTGAGTTACCACAGGGAATTCATGCTTCCTCTTGTGTTGGCCCACAAAAGTCTTATCTTCCATTCGAGATTCGAGGAAGAGCTGGACGTGCGCTCTAGTCACTGAAGGCAAAAGAGACCCCACCAAGGCTTGTGTACAGGACCTAATGTTCATGTCCAGGCTCGACAGAAATCTCGGGGTTGCATTCCAGACTCACCTTGGAGGCAGGCCTCGTCTCGAGGGGAAGCAAAGGACTCTGCTCTCCTCTCGAGTCAGACGGGTATGTCTTGGAGCCCACTGAGTGGCTTAAAGGGAGTCAAACCTCCTCTGGTGTTTGGAGGGAGGACACGGGATTGCTCTCCAGGGAATGCACGAAATGAAGGCCCTCATCTCCCAATGACTGGGGCGTTTCGTAGGTTTTCTCGAGCTGTGGTGCTAGTGTGGGGTTGCTCACGAAGTAAGACTGGGAGCTCAGTGAGCCTCTCACGTGGTGCCAGGGCAGTCAGGTCTCTATGCACGTGGTGAGAGGGAGCCCGTCATTGTTCTCGAGTCATGGTAGGGGAATTGGGCCTGAAGACGTGTTAAAGAAGGACTCTCGAGGTCTTTCCTGGGTTGCAGCAGGAAACCCTGGGTTCCATCGACTTGTGCCAGTGACCTCAGGAAGCTTCTCAGCGTGCCTCTGAGAAGTCAGGGTCACTGTGGAGTTGGGAGGGGCCTCTCGGAACTCCACTGGGTTTGGTGCAATGGAAGAGGGCCTCATGACAAGTTGAGGCAGGAACCTCAGGGTTCCTCTCCTGGCTTCGAATGCGCTGGATCTGACTCAGATCGCAGAGTCCCTGCAGAGTTGGGACAGGAGAGTCAGGCCTCGTCTTGTGTGGAGGAATGGAACTCCGCTTGACTCTCGCGTTGTTCATGGGGTGACAGGCCACTTGTCGATTTGTATGTGGAACTTGCGGCTTTTTCTGGACGATGCACCGGGGTGTCACTGCCCCTTCGTGTTGTGCCTTGATCCACAGGATTGCCTTCGAGTTGGGTTCTGCCATCGGGTTCTTATCAAGAGCGGACCAGGGAATTGGGGTCTTTTGGCATGCCGCACCACCCACGAGGCTATGTCTCGAATTTCCTCGTGAGACTGGCCTCATCTTGATGTGCGCCAGGAAGGTCGGGAATGCCTTCCAGACAAAGCAGGGGAATCGAACCTCCTGTCGTGATCAAGAGGGGAGAAGAGTCTCAGATGAAGTGGTGCCGGGAACCTCGGTGTTCTCCTCAAGTGAGACTGGTATGTCGGGGAACTTTTGGGGTCGCATCAAGGGTTCCAAGTAACTTTTCGCTCTTCAATATGGAACGTGGGACTTCTCTTGAGACGCTGTAGCGGGCAAGGGCCTCATCTTTCGATGACGGGGGAACCACGTGGTTTTTCTTGAGTTGCAGCGGGATTCTCGAGTTACGACGGGGAATTCAGGCTTCCTCTTCAACTGGCCCAGGGAAGTCCAGTTTTCATTCGAATTGCGAGTTAGAACTGGGGATTGCTCTCGAGACACTTCAGGGCCAAATAGACCTCATCTAGGCTTGTGTCCAGGACCTAATGTTCCTCTACTGGGGCGACAGCGATCTCGGCATTGCGTTCTCGACTCACCCGGGGAATCAGGCCTCGTCTCGAGGGGAAGCCAAGGACACCGCTCTCCTGTCAAGTCGCGACGGGTATATCTTGGAGCTCACTGTGTGGCCTAAAATGAGTCAAGCCTCCTGTGGAGTTTGGAGAGAGGACTCAGGATTGCTCTCCAGGCCATACAGCAAAAGAAGGCCCTCATCTCGTGAGGACTGGGGCGTCTCGTGGGTATTCTCGAGCTGCGGCTCTAGTGTGGTGTTGCTCACGAGGTATAATGGGGAGCTCAGGGAGCCTCTCCTGTGGCGCCAGGGAAGTCAGGTTTCTATGCGCGTGGCTAGGGGGAGCGCGTCATTGCTCTCGAGTCATGGTAGGGGAATCGCACCTCAAGATGCGTTGAAGAAGGACTCTCGAGGTCTTTTACGGGTTGGGGCAGGAAACCCTTGGTTCCCTCGACTTGTGCCGGTGATCTCAGGAAGGTCTAAGGGTGCCTCTGAGAAGTCAGGGATACTGTGCATTTGGGAGGGGCCTCTCGGGACTCCACTGGGTTCGGTGCAATGGAAGAGGGCCTCATCTCGAGTGGAGACAGGAAACTCATGTTTACTCTCCTGACTTCCCCTGGGCCAGATCTGACTCGGATCGCAGTTTTGCTGCAGAGTTCGAACAGGAGAGTCAGGCCTCGTCTTGTGTGGAGGAATGGAACTCTGCTTGCCTCTCCAGTTGTTCACGGGGTGACAGGTCACTTCTCGAGCTGTTTGTGGTACCTGCGGGTTTCTCCAGACGATACCCGGGGGTGTCAGTGCCCCTTCGTGTTGTGCCTTCATCAAAAGGGTTATCTTCAAAGAGGTGTCCGGGCATTGGGATCTTATCAAGAGCGAACCGGGAAATCGGGGTCTTTCGGCATGTGTCACCATCCACGAGGCTATGTCTCGAATATCCTCGTGAGACCGGCCTCATCCTGAGATGCACCGGGAAAGGCGGGAACCCCTTCAAGACAAAACAGGGGAATCGACCCTCCTGTCGCGATCAGGAGGGGAGAAGGGGCCCAGATGTAGTGGTGCCGGGAACCTCGGTGTTCTCCTCGAGTCAGAGCAGTGTGTCGAGGAACTTTTGAGGTCGCATCAAGGGTGCCAATACCGTTTCGCACTTCAAGACGGAACGTGGGACTTCTCTTGAGACGCTGTAGGGGGCAAGGGCCTCATCTTGCGAAGACGGGGGAACCACGTGGCGTTTCTCGAGTTGTGGCGGGATTCTCGAATTTCGACGGGGAATACAGTATTCCTCATGTGTTGGCCCAGGGAAGTCCTATTTTCCATTCGAGTTTCAAGGGAGAGCTGGGGATTGCCCTCGAGTCACTGCAGGGCAAAATAGACCTCATCTAGGCTTGTGTCCAGGACTTAATGTTCATCCCTAGGGGTGACAGTGATCTCGGGCTTGCATACCAGACTCACCCGGGGAATCAGGCCTCGTCTCGAGGGGAAGCAAAGAACTCCGCTGTCCTTTTGATTCGCGATGGGTATCTCTTGGAGCCCACTGTGTGCCCTAAAGGGAGTCAAGCCTCCTGTGCTGTTTGGATAGAGGACTCGGGATTCCTCTCCAGGCCATGCAGGAAAAGAAGGCCCTCATCTCGCGATGATGGCGTCTCGTGGGTTTTCTAGACTGTCGCGCTAGTGCCGGGTTTCTGACGAGGTACGAGAGGGAGCTCAGGGAGCCTCTCGTGTGGCGCCAGGGAAGTCAGGTCCCCATGAGATGGCCAGGAGGAGCTCGTCATTGCTCTCGAGTCATGGTAGGGTAATCGGGCCTCAAGACGGGTTGAAGAAGGACTCTCGAGGTGTTTCTCGGGTCACTGCATAAAACCCAGGGTTCCCTTGACTTGTGCCTGCGACCTCAGGGAGCTTCTCAGAGTGCCTCTGAGAAGTCAGGGATACTGTGCAGTTTGGAGGGGCCTCTCGAGACTCCTCTGCATTTGGTGGAATGTAAGAGGGACTCATCTCGAGTTGAAGCAGGAACCTCAGTGTTCCTCTCCATTTCTGACTCAGATCGCAAGGTCCCTGCATGTTGGTACAGGAGAGTCAGGCCTCGTCTTTTCTGGAGGATGGGACTCCTCTTGCCTCTCGAGTTGTTCTCGAGGTGACAGGCCACTTGTCGAGCTGTGTATGTAACCTGCCCGTTTTTCCGGATGATGCACAGGTGTGTTAGTGCCCCTTCGTGTTGTACCTTCATACTCAAGGCTGCCTTCCAAGAGGTGTCCGAGCATCGGATTCTTATCAAGAGCGGACCGGGAAATTGGAGTCTTTCAGCAAGTGGCACCACCCACAAAGCTACGTATCGAATTTCCCCATGAGACCGGCCTCATCCTGAGTTGTGCAGGGAAGGTCGGACCCCCTTGCAGACAAAGCAGGGGAATCGACCCACCGGTCACGATCAGGAGGGGAGAAGGGGCTTAAATGAAGTGGTGCCGGGAACCTCGGTGTTCCCCTTGAGTGAGACCGGCGTGTTGGGGGACTTTTGGGGTCGCATCAAGGGTGCTAAGTACCGTTTCGCACTTCAAGACGGAACCTGGGACATCTTTTGAAACGCTGTAGCGGGCAAGGGCCTCATCTTGCGATGACGGGAGAACCAAGTGGTTTTGCTCGAGTTGCGGCGGGATTCTCGAGTTATGACCGGGAATTTAGGCTTCCTCTTGTTGGCCTTGAAATCCAATCTTCCATTCGGGTTGCGAGGGGGAGCTGGGGACTGCGCTAGAGTCACTGCAGGGCAAAAGAGACCTAATCTAGGCTTGTGTCCAGGATCTAACGTTGCTCTCCAGGGGCGACAGGGATCTCAGGGTTGCATTCTCGACTCACCCGGAGAGTCAGGCCTCGTCTTGAGGGGAAAAAAAGGACTCCGCTCTCCTGTCGAGTCGCGACGGGTATCTCTTGGAGCCCACTGCGTGGCGTAAAGGGAGTGAAGCCTCCTATGGAGTTTGGAGAGATGACTCGTGATTGTTTTCCTGGCCATGCAGGAAAAAAGGCCCTCATCTCGCAATGACGGGGGCGTCTCGTGGGTTTTCTCCAGCTGCGGCGCCAGTATCAGATTTCTCACGAGGTATGACGGGGAGCTCAGAGAGCCTCTCGTGTGGTGCTAGGGACGTCAGGTCTCCGTGCGTGTGGTGAAGGGGAGTGCGTGATTGCTCTCGAGTCATAGTAGGGGAATCGGGCCTCAAGACGCATTGAAGAAGGACTCTCGAGGTCTTTCTTGGGTTGCGGCAGGGAACCCTGGGTTCCCTCGACTTGTGTCGGTGACCTCAGGCAACTTCTCAGGGTGCCTCTGAGAAGTCAGGGACACTGTGGATTTGGAAGGGGCCTTTCGTTACTCAACTGGGTTTGGTGCAATCGAAGAGGGCCTCATCTCGAATGGAGGCAGGAACCTCAGGGGTCCTCTCCATTTCTGACTTGGATCGCAGAGTACCTGCTGAGTACGGACAAGAGAGTCACGCCTCGTCTTCCGTGGAGGAATGGATCTCCGCTGGCCTTTCGAGTTGTTCACTGAGTGACAGGCCACTTGTTGAGCTGTGTGTGGAACCTGCGGGTTTTTCCGGACGATGCACAGGGGTGTCAGTGCCCCTTCGTGTTGTGCCTTCATCCACAGGGTTGCCTTCAAAGAGGTGTCCGGGCATCGGGTTCTTTTCAAGAGCGTACCAGAAAATTGGGGTCTTTCAGCATGTGGTACCACCCACGAGGCTACGTCTCGAATTTCCTCGGGAGACCGACCTCATCCTGAGGTTCGCCGGGAAGGTAGGGAACCCTTGCAGACAAAGCAGGCGAATCGACACACCGGTCGCGATCAGAAGGGGAGAAGGGGCTCAGATGAAGTGGTGCCGGGAACCTCGGTGGTCCCCTCGAGTGAGACCGGTATGTCACGGCACTTTTGAGGTCGCATCAAGGGTGCCAAGTACAGTTTCGCACTTCAAGACGGAACGTGGGAATTCTCTGGAGATGCTCTAGCGGGCAAGGGCCTCATATTGTGATGACGAGGGAAACACGTGGTTTTTCTCGAGTTGCGGCGGGATTCTCGAGTTACGACGGGGAATTCAGGCTTCCTCTTTTGTTGGCCCAGGAAGTCCAATCTTCCATTCAACTTGTCAGAGAGAGCTGTGGGTTGCTCTCGAGTCACTTCAGAGCAAAGAGTCCTCATCTAGGCTTGGGTCCAGGACGTAGTGTTCCTCTCCAGGGGCAACAGGGATATCGGGGTCGCATTCCAGTCTCACCCGGTGGGTCACGCCTCGTCTCAAGTGGAAGCAAAGGACTCCACTATCCTCTCGAGTAGCGACGTGTAACTCTTGGAGCCCAATGAGTGGCCTAAAGGGAGTCAAGCGTCCTGTGTAGCTTGGACAGAAGGTTCACGCTTGATCTGCATACCATTCAGTTAAAGATGGCCCTCCTCTCGTGATGACGGGAGCGTCTCATGGGTTTTCTCGAGCTGCGGCGCCAGTGTGGGGTTTCTCACGAGATATGATGGGGAGCTCAGGGAGCCTCTCATGCGGCGCCAGAGAAGTCAGGCCTCCATGCGTGTGGCCAGGCAGATCGCGTCATTCCTCTGGAGTCATGGGAGGGACTAGGGCCTCAAGACGCATTTAAGAAGGACTCTCGAGGTCTATCTTGGGTTGGGGCGGGAAACACTCGTTTCCCTCGACCTCTACCGGGGACCTTAGGGAACTTCCCAGGTGCCTCTGAGAGGTGAGGGATACTGAGGAGTTAGAGGGGCCTCTCGGGACTCCACTAGGTTTGACGAAATGAAAGAGGGCCTCATCTCGATTGGAGGCAGGAACCTCAGGCTTCCTCTCCATTTCTGACTCCGACCGCAGTTTCCCTGCAGGGTTGGGACAGGAGAGTCAGGCCTCGTCTTGTCTGAGTAATGGAACTCTGCTTGCCTCTCGAGTCGTTCAGTGGGTCTCAGGCCCCTTGTCGAGCTGTGTGTGGAACCTGCGGGTGTTTCCAGAAGATGCACGGGGGTGTCATTGCCCCTTCATTTGGTGCCTTCCCCCACAGGGTTGCCTTCAAAGAGGTGTCCAGCATCAGGTTCATTTCAAGAGCGGACCGGGAAATCGGGGTCGTTTGACATGTGGCACCACCCACGTGGCTCATCTCGAATTTCCTCGTGAGACCAGCATCATCCTGAGGTGCGCCGGGAAGGCCGGGAACACCTTCCACACAAAGCAGGGGAATCGACTCTCCTGTCGCAATCAGGAGGGGAGATGGGGCTCAGATGAAGTGGGGCGGGGACTCTAGGTGTTCCACTCGAGGGAATCCGGCGTTTCAGGGAACTTTAGGGGTCGCATCAAGGGAGCCAAGTACCGTTTCCCACTTCAGGACGGAACATGGGACTTCCCTGGAGACGCTGTAGCGGGCAAGGGCCTCATCCTGTGAAGACGTTGGAACCACGTCGTTTTTCTCGAGTTGCGTCTGGATTCTCGAAAACGACGGGGATTTCAGGCTTCCTCTTGGGTTTGCCCTGGGAAGCCCAATCTTCCCCTGGAGTTGCGAGGGAAAGCTGGGGGTTCTGCTCGAGTCACTACAGGGCCAAAGAGACCTCATCGAGGCGTGTGTCCAGGACCTAATATTCCTCTCAAGGGAAGACAGAGATCTCGGGTTTCCATTCCAGACTCCCCCGGGGAGTCAGGCCTCGCCTCGAGGGGAAGCAGAGGACTCCACTTTCCTCTCAAGTCGCAACACGGATCTCTTGGAGCCCAATGAGTGGACTCAAGGGTGTCGAGCCTCCTCTTCAGTTTGGAGAGAGGACTCGGGATTGCTCTCCAGGTCAGGCAGGAAAAGAAGGCCCTCATCTCGCGATGACGGGGGCATCTCATGGGTTTCCTCAGGCTGCGGCGCCCGTGGGGGTTTTCTCAGGAGCACGACGAGGACCTCAGGGAGCCTCTCGTGCGGCGCCAGGGAACTCATGTCTCCATGCGCATGGCGAGGAGGAGCTGGTCATCACTCTCGAGTCATGGGAAGTGATTGGGCCTCAAGACGCGTTGAAGAAGGACTCTTGAGGTCTTTCACGGGTGGCGGCGGGAAACCCTCGTTTCCCTCGACTTCTGCAGGGGACTATAGGGAACTTACCAGGGTGCCTCTGAGAGGTGAGGAATGCTGTGGAGTTGGCAGCGCCTCTTGGGACTCTGCTGGGTTCGGCGCAATGGAAGAGGGCCTCATCTCGAGGGGAGGCAGGAACCTCAGGCTTCCTCTCCAATTCTGACTCTGACTGCACGGTCCCTGCAGTGTTGGGACAGGAGAGTCATGCCTCGTCTTGTCTGAGGAATGGAATTCTGGTTGCTTCTCGAGTTGTTCCGGGAGTCTCAGGCCCCTTGTCGAGCTGTGTGTAGACCCTGCGGGTTTTTCCGGATGATGCACGGGGGTGTCAGTGCCCCTTCGTGTTGTGCCTTCACTCACAGGGTTGCCTTTGAAGAGGTGTCCGGGCATCGGGTTCTTATCAAGAGCGGACCGGAAAATCGGTGTCGTTCGGCACGTGGCACCTCACACATGGCTAGTCTCGAATTTCCTCCTGAGACTGGCCTCATCCTGAGGTGCAACGGGAAGGCCGGGAACCCCTTCCAGAGAAAGCAGGGGAATCGACTCTCCTGTCGCGATCAGGAGGGGAGAAGGGGCTCAGATGTAGTGGTGCCGGGACCCTTGGTGTTCCCCTCGAGGGAACCCAGCGTGTCGGGGAACTTTTGCGGTCGCATCAAGGGTGCCAAGTAGCATTTCGAACTTTATGACGAAACATGGGACTTCTCTTGAGACTCTGTAGCGGGCAAAGGCCTCATATTGTGATGAATGGGGAACCACGTGGTTTTTAAGTGTTGCGGCGGGATTCTCGAGTTACAACGGGAAATTCAGACTTCCTCTTGTGTTGGCCCAGTGAAGACCAATCTTCCATTCGAATTGCAAGGGAGAGATGGGTGTTGCTCTCGAGTCACTGTAGGGCAAAATAGACCTCATCTAGGCTTTTGTCCAGGACATAATGTTCCTCTCCAGGGGCAACAGGGATCTCGGGGTTGCATTCCAGACTCACCCGAGGTAAGGCCTCATCTCGAGGGGAAACAAAGTACTCTGCTCTCCTCTCAAGTCGCGACAGGTATCTCTTGGAGCCCATTGAGTGGCCTAAAGGGAGTAAAGCCTCCTGTGAAGTTTGGAGAAAAGACCAGGGATTGCTCTCCAGGTCAGGCAGGAAAAGAAGTCCCCAATCTCGCGATGACGGTGGCGTCTCGTGGGTTTTCCCGAGCTGTGGCGCCAGTGTGAGGTTTCTCACGAGGTATGACGGGGAGCTCAGGGAGCCTCTCATGTGGCGCCAGGGAAGTCAGGTGTCCATGCGCATGGCGAGGGGGAGCGTATCATTGCTCTCGAGTCATGGTAGGGGAATCCGTCCTCAAGATGCGTTGAAGACGGACTCTTGAGGTCTTTCTCGGGTTGCGGCAGGATACCCTGTGTTCCCTCGACTTGTGCCGGTGACCGCAGGGAGTTGCTCAGGGTGCCTCTGAGAAGACACTGATACTGTGGTGTTGGGAGGGGCCTCTCGGGACTCCACTGCGTTTGGTGCAATGGAAGATTGCCGGGAGCCAGCGAGAGACATTCCACTCGTGACAAATGTCATGAGGAAAGAGTCTCGGCATACGCAAAGGCGGGATCGAGCCTCCGGGAGTTCCCCCGTATATTCTTCAGCATCTACCCCCAAAAACCAAAGTCTGCCTTCTTTATTGCTTTGTTCTCTCACCTCTGACATTACTGGGGATGTCCCCCACCACCATCTCACTCTCTCTGTCAAAGAGCTAACTTACAGCTCCAACTAATAATGTTCCTGGGCAATTAGTAGTGTTTAAATCCAAACCCCTCAGATGGTTTTCTAACTCGCCTGACAAGTTTACCCGGTCTCCTACAGCTATGCATACGATTGTGTACAGTCTCCCAGCCTCGAGACGCACGGGAAGTTTAAGATATTCAAATAGCTTAGAGCCTCTCAGAGAGTTAGAAACTGTCAGAATAAAACTAGTAAAAGATTTCATTGATGAACCAATGCTTTTTGCCAAGTTTCCACATCCCCTGAATTGTATCCTTGAATGTGTGCTAATTAATATAGTTGGTATGTAGAAAAAATAAGTAGTGGCCTTGATGTTGGTAACTTTAGACCCTTAAGGTAATAAATTCTTTTCTTTGTTGTAAACCCATTACACATCCTCCCTATAGGAATGCAATTTTATCTTCGAAAGATGGCGCCAAACCTTAAACAATTACTCTTAGAGAAAATAACTCTTATGGTTGATAAGTCTTTGTCAAGAGTCATAAAATGTTAATAGGTCTTCTGGCCAGAAGATGATGTAAATCATCTAAACCATTTTTATACGATAAATCTGCAGAAAAGAAACCTTGGTTTTTGATAAGGATTAAAGACTGCTGACTTTGCATCCCCTATTATCCTCTATGTGTAACTTAGGGTATTACAACCTGTGTTGAAATTAAAACTACCGGCCTTGCTCGCCAACGCTTGGTCTCCCCATGTCATTATTCCCCTCAATTTTCATATGAGTGTCCATCTGGAGCGCGGATATCCTCTGCGACCATTTATTTGCCTGGGCTTCGAAGACCCACTCGATAAGGTGTCTAAGGTGGGGCACCTTCCTCTATTCTAGAGGGCACTTGCAGCCTCCGTGGTCAGAGCTAACCTGGTGTCACGGGTTATATTGATTTTCCGCATAAACCAAGCTACTCAGCTGCTTTTCTCCACTGAATTTTCCTACTGAGCTATCCTCATTCTATTACTCTTTATATCTTTGATGAATAAATAAATATATAAATAGGTCGCCTACTCCATCTTCCCTTCGAATACCCTGGATCAGCTGGGGCTGGACCTCTGCAGGTGGTGCCCGAGACAGGCATTTCGAAGGTAAATCCCCAACCCCATTCCCCCAGTGTTCAGTTTTGGGGACAGATAGGATCCCACTTAGGGGGCTGCAGATCCCCCTGTAGAATAGACAGGGCGAGAGGAGTGGGAAGTGTTGAAGAGTTAGAGAGAAAAAACGGTTTCTAAAAAGGCTGACAAAAAAGGCCTAATCTTTAGATAGCTAAAAGCAAAATCTTTTACTATCCTTAAGTTTCTGACATGGGCAACACTGAATCAAATGAAAGACAGCTCTTTATAGGAGTAATTTTACAGTTATTAAGTAAAAGAAGAATCAAGGTTAAAAAATCTTCCATTCAATCATTTTTTACATTTGTACAAGACCACTGCCCTTGGTTTCTACAACAAGGCACTGTTAACCTCGATATCTTGAAAAAACTAGGAAAACAGCTAAGAGCTTATTGTGCTCAGCAAGGTTTGGAAAAAATCCCTACTTACACCTTTCCTCTGTGGAATATGACTAGAGATGTTTTAGATCCAGCTCATGAATTTGAAAAGGTACCTGTTAAAGAGGAAAGTAAAGTTGGAAAAGTACCTGTTAAACAAAAAAGCAAATCTGAAAAGGTACCTGTTATAAAGAAAAGTGAAAATGAAGAGGCTATACCTAGCTATCGACAGCTAAATGAATGGCTAGCCGCTATGACTGCCAATGAGCATGTAAAAGATAGGGATGAAAAGAAAGATCAGCTCTCCCCTCAATTTGAAAAAGGTTTAGAGGAAACAGCAGCTCGATGCCATTCTGATGAGGATTTTTTTTTTTAAACTAAAGATGCTCCTAAAAGTTTAAGAAAACATCCCTAATCAGACCATCCGCTCCTAGGAGGTTGAGGGAAACATCCCCGATCAGACAGTTCGTAAGATTTAGTTACCAAACAGTTAAAGGATCTCCGGAACAGAAGAGGAAAACTTCGGGACGCTCCCATCCCCCTATGCCTCCTCCTCCATGTCGGGGTAAAGGGCCACCGCTAGGAGTTTCCCGGAGAAGGATTTTCTCTAGTCCCAAGGATGAACTTGATCCTCACCTTGAGGCTTCTTTTCTAGTCCCCTCTGCAGTTTAGCCAGGGTAAAGAGGTTACAAAATAAATAAAAATATTCTCTAAAATTAAAAAAAAATTAAAAATGGATTTCTCTGCATCTAAGAATAGACAAATATTTATTGACTGTGGAATATGATTAGAAATGTCCTGGACCTCCGTCACGAGGCTGTTAAATAGCCTATGGGGGAGGCTATAGAGGTGGATGGTGGTGAGTCTCCATTTACTGCACAGATCATATTTTCTGCCATTGAAAAAAAAAAAAAGGAGGGAGAAAGTGGTCTACCTCCCGAGGAAGGAGAGGGCTTACAGGACGCTGCGGCCGAGAGCCCTGGCGAGCTCCCTCCCCCTCTGCGCAAACCTTTAAAAAACTTATCCACCACTTTCTGATTTAAGGCGACTGCCACCGCCTTCGATTGTGCCTCCCAGGACCCAGGAGTTCCCCACTTTGCCCCCAAAGCCTCCCAAAGTGTTGCCTAAGACTGAGGAAGATAAAAAGTTTTTTAAACAAAGGAGCTTTTAGTACACAATATGCAGAGCGTGCTCCTTGGAGAAAACTCCCTCAGGGGGGTCTCACCCAGGCTAGGAGAAAAGCGAAAAGGCAAGGAGATTTAATAACAATATTAACCCCTGATGTGCCGCTTACTCCAATTCCAACCGGAGTGGCTGGCCCCCTATCTGAGGACATTGTAAGATTTGTCCTGGGGTGTAGCTTGCTTTCTTTTAAAAAAAAAAAAATTAAATAAAAAAAAAAGAAAGAAAAGAAATTTCGCTGGTGCATGGTGTAGTAGATTCTGATGATATTGAGAAATTAAAGTCTTGATCTCACTGCCTATCAAAACTGTACAAATTAATAAAGGTCAAAGAGTAACGCAGCTTTTACTTTTACCTTACTATCAGACAAGGAAAAACTTGACTTCTCAATCTAAGAGCCACAAAACATTTGGATCTAGTGATCTAGCCTTTTGGGTGCAGGAAATTACAGTTCCAAGGCCTTTAAAAGATCTTTTAATTCAAGAGAATAAAACGCCAGGGCTATTAGACACAGGAACAGACGTCTCTTAACATTGCTGGGAAAGACTGGCCCAGCTCCTGGCCAACACATAATACTGAAAATGAGTTGGTGGGATTAGAGAAAGTGGTATGTGGGGTGGAGATGCTGTACAGGTGGTACATTTAACAATACTTTATATATTGTTATAAATACATAATATAAATGTATTTGCCTAATTACAGTTTGCCTAATTAGGTATGGGTATAAATAAAATATAATAAAGGTATACCTAATTCTATTTATAGATCTATACTTAATTAATTTGTATATAAATTAATATGTATACTATATACACACACATATATATCTACTGTATAATTAAATATATATGGCAGTAATATAATGTGTGTGTGGCTGATATTAATTGGTATGGATTGATGTGCTGTGATGATATATGTTCTATATACTGTATAATTATAAATGTGTGACATGTATTATTACAGTATATTGGTTTGTGTTGGTTGGTATTAGCTGTGTATGTGTTGTATTGTTGTAATATATATTAATTAATATATTAATTATAAAGATTAATTCAAGTATATTGATTTATATATATTATATGTCAATAACTTTATACTTGTTGCCATATATAAATACATATATAAATGCATTTTGCATTTAGGTCTATCTGTATACCTGTATACCAAAATGAGATAAGGAGGTTATACATTTATTACTTAAATTTATACAGAGACCTAAACTAAACATTAGACCTAAATTAACATATCCATAGGGAAACAGCTAGACAAATAGTGAAGTTATGTTCCAATTGTAATTAATCACTTAAACGTAAACACACGGGGGCAGACTACAATGATGAGACACTAGATGCCTGAATTACAGGCTACGACTCGGCCCCTGGTCAAGTAAAAAGGCCTCCTTACGGGAGAGTGAAAAAGGCCAGATGTGTTGCTAACTTGTGGGAGAGGGTATGCTTGTATATTTCTACAGAATGCAGATTCTCCGGTTTGGATCTCAGACAAATTCGTCATGTCACATTCCCCAAAGACCAGGTTCGCGGCGCGCGCACTCGCTCGCTCCCCCTCCCCCAGCCAGCTCTCGCCTCCGTGCCACCAGCAGCACCTCGCACCCACCTCTCTGCACCCGTGACCTAGAGCAAAGAAGTCTGTGCAGCGAGTGAGGGCCAGAGAGGAAAGCGTGCCCGCGGAGTGCCGTCCAGACCAGCGTGGCCCCACCGGCGAGAGGGGACCGCCCTGAGCCCAAGCGGTGGCGGCTAGCCCTAAACCACGAACCCTGCCCCTCCGCCCACCATAGGCGCCTTGGCCCACAGCCTGCCGCTCGCGTTCTGCCTCCTGATGCTGGGGACACTGCTCCCCCGGGCTGACGCCTACAGCTGCTCCCTGGTTCATCTTGTTTAAACCCTCAATATAATGTTTGCTCCTTTGTAATGCTACAACATCCACCTTATCTTATGATGTATCCACTTATTGAATTATGGTCTTGCTGTATTACAACAACTACAGGATTTAATGCAAACACGACGGTTTGTGGGCTTAATTATCTTGGGAACAGCAGCTTTGATCAGTGCAATCACTTCTGTTACTGTGGCAGCAATATCATTGACTCAACAAGTACATACTGCTCAATATGTTGATTCTATGTCCAAAAATGTTTCTTTAACATTGGCAACACAGGAAGCTATAGAGAGAAAATTAGAAATGAGGGTAGACGCCCTAGAGGAAGCAGTAATACATATTGGGACTGAATTGCAGGCTTTAAAGGTGAAAATGGCATTGTCTTGTCATGCTGACTATCGGTGGATATGTGTAACACCCCTGAAAGTAAATGAGACAGATTTTGAATGGGAAAAGATTAAAAACCATATTTCAGGTATCTGGAACAGCTCTGACATTTGTTGAGACGTAGGAAAACTTCACTATCAAATAGCAACCATGGAGCACTCCCGATTAGATTTTACTGCTGCTGGAACAGCAAATGATTTCTTCCATACTTTCCCTAACTACATCTCAGGAAAGAATATTCTGTCTAATGTCTTTAGCTATGCTGCGGTGGCTGCTTTAATTCTGCTTCTCATAATCATTCTTCCTTGTATTGTCAGGATTCTTCGGCAGAGTATCCAGAGGCTCGCGACTGAGCTACATCTGGCTGTTTTAAGAAATAAAAAATGGGGAGATGCCGGGAGCCGGCGAGAGACATTCCACTCGTGACAAAGTTCATGAGGAAGGAGGCTGGGCATACACAAAGGCGGGATCGAGCCTCGGGAGTCCTCCCGGATATTCTTGAGCATCTACCCCCCAAAACCAGAGTCTGCCTACTTTATTGCTTTGTGCTCTCCCCTCTGACTTTACTGGGGGCTGTCCCCCACCACCATCTCACTCTCTCTGTCAAAGAGCTAACTTACAGCTCCAATTAATAAAGTTCCTGGGCAATTAGGAGTGTTTAAATCCAAACACGTCAGATGGCTCTCTAACTCGCCTGACAAGTTTACCCGGTCTCCTACAGCAATGCATACAATTGTTTGCAGTCTCCGAGCCTCGAGAGGCACGGGAAGCTTAAGATATTCAAATAGCTTAGAGCCTCTCAGAGAGTTAGAAACTGTCAGAATAAAACTAGTAAAAGATTTCATTGATGAACCAATGCTTGTTGCCAAGTTTCCACATCCCCTGAATTGTATCCTTGAATGTGTATTAATTAATATAGTTGGTATGCAGAAGAAATAAGTAGTGACCTTGGTGTTACTAACTTTAGACCCTTAAGGTAATAAATTATTTCCTTTGTTGTAAGCCCATTACACATCTGCCCTATAGGAATGCAATTTTATCTTCGAAAGATGGGGCCAAACCTTAAAATAATTACTCTTAGAGAAAATAAGTCTTACGGTTGATAAGTCTTTGTCAAGAGTCATAAAATGTTAATAGGTCTTCTGGCTAGAAGATGATGTAAATCACCTAAACCATTTGTATACGATACATTTGCAGGACAGAAACTCTGGTTTTTGATAAGGATCAAAGGCTGTTGTCTTTGCATCCCCATTATCCTCTATGTGTAACTTAGGGTATAAAAACACCTGTTGAAAATAAAGCTACGGGCCTTGATTGCCAACGCTTAGTCTCCTAAGTCATTCTTCCCCTCAATTTTCAGATGAGTGTCCATCTGGAGCGCGGATATCCTCTGTGACCATTTATTTGCCTGGGCTTCGAAGACCACTTGAGAAGGTGTCTAAGGTGGGGCACTTTTCGCTTTCGAGAGGGAGCCTGCGGCCTCCGTGGTCAGAGCTAACCTGGTGTCACGGGTTATACTGATTTTCCGCATAAACCAAGCTACTCAGCTTCTTTTCTCCACTAAATTTTCCTACTGAGCTATCCTCATTCTATTACTCTTTATATCTTCGATAAATAAATCAATAGGTCGCCTACTCTGTCTCCCCTTCGAAAACCCTGGACCAGCCGAGGCTGGACCTTGTCAGAAGAGGGCCTCATCTCGATTTGAAGCAGGAACCTCAGGGTTGCTCTCCATTTCTGACTCTGAACACAGAGTCCCTACAGAGTTAGCACAGGAGAGTCAGGCCTCGTCTTGTGTGGAGGAATGGAACTCCACTGGACTCTCGAGTTGTTCACCGGATAACAGGCCACTTGTCGAGCTGTGTGTGGAACCTGCGGTTTTATCCGGACGATGCATGGGGGTGTCAGTTCCCCTTCGTTTTTTGCCTTCATACACAGGGTTGCCTTCGAAGAGGTATCCAGCCTTCAGATTTTTATCAAGAGCAGACCAGGAAATCAGTGTCTTTCGGCATGTGGCACCACCCACAAGCCTACGTCTCGAATTTCTTCTTGAGACGGACCTCAACCTGAGGTGCACCAGGAAGGTCGGTAACCCTTTCAGACAAAGCAAGTGAATCGACCCTCTTGTCCTGATCAGGAGGGGAGAAGGGGCTCAGATGAAGTGGTGCCAGGAACCTCGATGTTCCCCTCAAGTAAAACTGGGATGTCGGGGAACTTTTGGAGTCACATCAAAGGTGCTAAGTACCATTTCAAACTTCAAGACGGAACGTGAGACTTCTCTTGAGACGCTGTAGCTGGCAAGGGCCTCATCTTGTGGTGACGGGTTAACCACGTCATTTTTCTCGAGTTGTGGCGGGATTCTCGAGTTAGGTCAGGAAATTCAGGCTTCCTCTTGTGTTGGCCCAGGGAAGTCCAGTCTTCCATTCGAGTTGCGAGGGAGAGCTAGGGATTGCGCTTGAGTTACTGCAGGGCAAAAGAGACCTTATCTAGGCTTGTGTCCAGGACATAATGTTCGTCTCCAGGGGGGACAGGGATCTCGGGGTTGCTTTCCTGATGCACCCGGGGAGTCAGTCCTTGTCTCGAGGGGAAGCGAAGGACTCCACTCTCCTCTCGAGTTGCGACGGGTATCTCTTGGAGCCCACTGAGTGGCCTAAAGGGAGTCAAGCCTCCTGTGGAGTTTGGAGAGAGGACTCATGATTGCTCTCCAGGCCATGCAGGAAAAGAAGGCCATCATCTCGCGATGAAGGGGGCGTCTCGTGGGTTTTCTCGAGCTGCAGCGCCAGTGTGGGGTTTCTCATGAGGTACTATGGGGAGCTCAGGGAGCCTCTCATGTGGCGCTTGGGAAGTCAGGTCTCCATGCGCATTGCGAGGGGGAGCGTGTCATTGCTCTAGAGTCATGGAAGGTGTATCGGTCCTCAAGAACCGTTAAAGAAGGTCTTTCAAGGTGTTTCTTGGGTCACGGCAGTAAACCCTGGGTTCCCTCGACTAGTGCCGGTGGCCTCAGGGAGCTTCTCAGTGTGCCTCTGAGAAGTCAAGGATACCCTGGAGTTGGGAGGGCCCTCTCGGGACTCCACTGGGTTTGGTGCAATAGAAGAGGGCCTCATCTCGAGTGGAGGCAGGAACCTCAGGGTTCGTCTCCATTTCTGACTCTGATCGCAGGGTCCCTGCAGAGTTGGGACAGGAGAGTCAGGCCTCGTCTTGTAAGGAGGAATGGAACTCCGCTTGCCTCTCGAGTTATTCACGGGGTGACAGGCAACTTGTCGAACTGTGTTTGGAATCTGCGGGTTTTTCCGGACGATGCACGAGGGTGTCAGTGCCCCTTCGTGTTGTGCCTTCTTCCACAGGGTTGCCTTTCAAGAGGTGTCCGGGCATCGGGTTCTTATCAAGAGTGGACCGGGGAATCGGGGTCTTTCAGCATGTGTTACCACCCATGAAGCTACGTCTCAAATATTCTCGTTAGACTGGCCTCATCCTGAGGTGCGCCGGGAAGGTTGGGAACCCCTTCCAGACAAAGCACGGGAGTCGACCCTCCAGTCGCAATCAGGAGGGGAGAAGTGGCTCAGATGAAGTCGTACCGGGAACCTCGGTGTTCCCCTCGAGAGAGACCAGGGTGTCGGGGAACTTTTGGAATCGCATCAAGGGTGCCAAGTTTTCACACTTGAAGTGTGAAAACACTTCAAGAAGAAACCTGGGACTTCTCTTTAGACGCTGTAGCGGGCAAGGGCCTCATCTTGCGATGACAGGGTAACCATGTGGTTTTTCTCGAGTTTCGGCGGGATTCTCGAGTTACGATGGGGAATTCAGGCTTCCTCTTGTGTTGGCCCAGGGAAGTCCAATCTTCCATTGGAGTTGCGAGAGAGAGCTAGGGATTGCTCTCGAGTCACTTCAGGGCAAAAGAGACCTCATCTAAGCTTGTGTCCAGGACCTAATGTTCCTCTCCAGGGGCGACAGAGATCTCGGGGTTGCATTTTAGACGCACCCGAGGAGTCAGACCTCATCTCGAGAGGAAGGAAAGGACTCTGCTCTGCTCTCGAGTCCCGACGGGTATTTCTTGGAGACCACTGAGTGGCCTAAAGGGAGTCAAGCCTCCTGTTGGTTTTTTTTTTAATTTTATTTTATTTTTAAACTTTACATAATTGTATTAGTTTTTCCAAATATCAAAATGAATCCGCCTCAGGTATACATGTGCTCCCCATCCTGAACCCTCCTCCCTCCTCCCCCCCATAGCATCCCTCTGGGTCGTCCCAGTGCACTAGCCCCAAGCATCCAGTGTCATGCATCAAACCTGGACTGGCAACTCTTTTCATACATGATATTTTACATGTTTCAATGCCATTCTCCCAAATCTTCCCACCTTCTCCCTCTCCCACAGAGTCCATAAGACTCTTCTATACATCAGTGTCTCTTTTGCTGTCTCGTACTCAGGGTTATTGTTACCGTCTTTCAAAGTTCCATATATATGCGTTAGTATACTGTATTGGTGTTTTTCTTTCTGGCTTACTTCACTCTGTATAATAGGCTCCAGTTTCATCCACCTCATTAGAACTGATTCATTCTATTCTTTTTAATGGCGGAGTAATACTCCATTGTGTATATGTACCACAGCTTTCTTATCCATTCATCTGCTGATGGACATCTAGGTTGCTTCCATGTCCTGGCTATTAGAAACAGTGCTGCGATGAACATTGGGGTACACGTGTCTCTTTCCCTTCTGGTTTCCTCAGTGTGTATGCCCAGCAGTGGGATTGCTGGATCATAAGGCAGTTCTATTTCCAGTTTTTTAATGTATCTCCACACTGTTCTCTATAGTGGCTGTACTAGTTTGCATTCCCACCAACAGTGTAAAAGGGTTCCCTTTTCTCCACACCCTCTCCAGCATTTATTATTTGTAGACTTTTGGATTGCAGCCATTCTGACTGGCGTGAAATGGTACCTCATAGTGGTTTTGATTTGCATTTCTATGATAATGAGTGATTTTGAGCATCTTTTCATGTGTTTGTTAGCCATCTGTATGTCTTCTTTGGAGAAATGTCTATTTAGTTTTTTGGCCCATTTTTTGATTGGGTCATCTATTTTTCTGGAGTTGAGCTGTAGGTGTTGCTTGTATATTTTTGAGATTAGTTGTTTGTCAGTTGCTTCATTTCCTATTATTTTCTCCCATTCCGAAGGCTGTCTTTTCACCTTGCTAATAGTTTGCTTTGATGTGCAGAAGCTTTTAAGGTTAATTCGGTCCCATTTGTTTATTTTTGTTTTTATTTCCAATATTCTGGGAGGTGGGTCATAGAGGATCCTGCTGTGATGTATTTCAGAGAGTGTTTTGCCTATGTTCTCCTCTAGGAGTTTTATAGTTTCTGGTCTTACGTTTAGATCTTGAATCCATTTTGAGTTTATTTTTGTGTATTGTGTTAGAAAGTGTTCTAGTTTCATTCTTTTACAAGTGGTTGACCAGATTTCCCAGCACCACTTGTTAAAGAGATTGTCTTTACTCCATTGTATATTTTTGCCTCCTTTGTCAAAGATAAGGTGTCCATATGTGTGTGGATTTATCTCTGGGCTTTCTATTTTGTTCCACTAATCTATATTTCTGTCTTTGTGCCAGTACCATACTGTCTTGATAACTGTGGCTTTGTAGCGGAGCCTGAAATCAGGTAGGTTGATTCCTCCAGTTCCATTCTTCTTTCTCAAGATCGCTTTGGCTATTCGAGGTTTTTTGTATTTCCATACAAATTGTGAAATTATTTGTTCTAGCTCTGTGAAGAATACTGTTGGTAGCTTGATAGGGATTGCATTGAATCTATAAATTGCCTTGGGTAGTATACTCATTTTCACTATATTGATTCTTCCAATCCATGAACATGGTATATTTCTCCACCTATTAGTGTCCTCTTTGATTTCTTTCACCAGTGTTTTATAGTTTTCTATATATAGGTCTTTAGTTTCTTTAGGTAGGTATATTCCTAAGTATTTTATTCTTTCCGTTGCAATGGTGAATGAAATTGTTTCCTTAATTTCTCTTTCTGTTTTCTCATTATTAGTGTATAGGAATTCAAGGGATTTCTGTGTGTTGATTTTATATCCTGCAACTTTACTATAGTCATTGACTAGTTTTAGTGATTTTCTGGTGGAGTCTTTAGGGTTTTCTATGTAGAGGATCATGTCATCTGCAAACAGTGAGAGTTTTACTTCTTCTTTTCCAATTTGGATTCCTTCTGTTTCTTTTTCTGCTCTGATTGCTGTGGCCAAAACTTCCAAAGCTATGTTGAATAGTAATGGTGAAAGTGGGCACCCTTGTCTAGTTCCTGACTTTAGAGGAAATGCTTTCAATTTTTCACCATTGAGGATAATGTTTGCTGTGGGTTTGTCATATATAGCTTTTATTATGTTGAGGTATGTTCCTTCTATTCCTGCTTTCTGGAGAGTTTTTATCATAAATGGATGTTGAATTTTGTCAAAGGTTTTCTCTGCATCTATTGAGAAAATCATATGGTTTTTATTTTTCAATTTGTTAAGGTGGTGTATTACATTGATTGATTTGCGGATATTGAAGAATCCTTGCATCCCTGGGATAAAGCCCACTTGGTCATGGTGTATGATCTTTTTAATGTGTTGTTGGATTCTGATTGCTAGAATTTTGTTAAGGATTTTTGCATCTATGTCATCAGTGATATTGGCCTGTAGTTTTCTTTTTTTGTGGGATCTTTGTCAGGTTTTGGTATTAGGCTGATGGTGGCCTCATAGAATGAGTTTGGAAGTTTACCTTCCTCTGCAATTTTCTGGAAGAGTTTGAGCAGGATAGGTGTTAGCTCTTCTCTAAATTTTTCGTAGAATTCAGCTGTGAAGCCGTCTGGACCTGGGCTTTTGTTGGCTGGAAGATTTTTGGTTACAGTTTCCATTTCCGTGCTTGTGATGGGTCTGTTAAGATTTTCTAGTTCTTCCCTGGTCCAGTTTTGGAAAGTTGTACTTTTCTAAGAATTTGTCCATTTCTTCCACGTTGTCCATTTTATTGGCATATAATTGTTGATAGTAGTCTCTTATGATCCTTTGTATTTCTGTGTTTTCTGTTGTGATCTCTCCATTTTCATTTCTAATTTTATTGATTTGATTTTTCTCCCTTTGTTTCTTGATGAGTCTGGCTAATGGTTTGTCAATTTTATTTATCGTTTCAAAGAACCAGCTTTTGGTTTTGTTGATTTTTGCTATGGTCTCTTTTGTTTCTTTTGCATTTATTTCTGCTCTAATTTTTAAGATTTCTTTCCTTCTACTAACCCTGGGGTTCTTCATTTCTTCCTTTTCTAGTTGCTTTAGGTGTAGAGTTAGTTTATTTATTTGACTTTTTTCTTGTTTCTTGAGGTGTGCCTGTATTGATATGAACTTTCCCCTTAGGACTGCTTTTACCGTGTCCCACAAGTTTTGGGTTGTTGTGTTTTCATTTTCATCCGTTTCTATGCAAATTTTGATTTCTTTTTTGATTTCTTCTGTGATTTGTTGTTATTCAGCAGCGTGTTGTTCAGCCTCCATATGTTGGAATTTTTAATAGTTTTACTCCTGTAATTGAGATCTAATCTTACTGCATTGTGGTCAGAAAAGATGCTTGGAATGATTTCTATTTTTTTGAATTTACCAATGCTAGCTTTATGGCCCAGGATGTGATCTATCCTGGAGAAGGTTCCATGTGCACTTTAGAAAAAGTTGAGATTCATTGTTTTGGGATGAAATGTCCTATAGATATCAATTAGGTCTAACTGGTCTATTGTATCATTTAAAGTTTGTGTTTCCTTGTTAAATTTCTGTTTAGTTGATCTATCCATAGGTGTGAGTGGGGTATTAAAATCTCCAACTATTATTGTGTTAGTGTTAATTTCTCCTTTCATACTTGTTAGCATTTGTCTTACATACTGTGGTGCTCCCACGTTGGGTGCATATATATTTATAATTGTTATATCTTCTTCTTGGATTGATCCTTTGATCATTATGTAGTGACCTTCTTTGTCTCTTTTCACAGCCTTTGTTTTAAAGTCTATTTTATCTGATATGAGTATCGCTACTCCTGCTTTCTTTTGGTCCCTATTTGCATGGAAAATCTTTTTCCAGCCCTTCACTTTCAGTCTGTATGTATCCCCTGTTTTGAGGTGGGTCTCTTGTAGACAACATATGTAGGGGTCTTGTTTTTGTATCCATTCAGCCAGTCTTTGTCTTTTGGTTGGAGCATTCAACCCATTTACGTTTAAGGTAATTACTGATAAGTATGATCCCATTGCCATTTACTTTATTGTTTGGGGTTTGAATTTATACACCGTTTTTGTGTTTCCTGTTTAGTATTTGTTGGAGAGCTGGTTTGGTGGTGCAGAATTCTCTCAGCTTTTGCTTGTCTGAAAAGCTTTTGATTTCTCATTCATACTTGAATGAGATCCTTGCTGGGTACAATAATCTGGGCTGTAGGTTATTTTCTTTCATCATTTTAAGTATGTCTTGCCATTCCCTCCTTGCTTGAAGAGTTTCTATTGAAAGATCAGCTGTTATCCTTATGGCAATTCCCTGGTGTGTTATTTGTTGTTTTTCCCTTGCTGCTTTTCATATTTGTTCTTTGTGTTTGATTTTTGTTAATGTGATTAATATGTGTCTTGGGGGGTTTCGCCTTGGCTTTATCCTGTTTGGGACTCTCTGGGTTTCTTGGACTTGAGTGAGTATTTCCTTCCCCATTTTAGGGAAGTTTTCAACTATTATCTCCTCAAGTATTTTCTCATGGTCTTTCTTTTTGTCTTCTTCTTCTGGGACCCCTATGATTCGAATGTTGTAGCGTTTAATATTGTCCTGGAGGTCTCTGAGATTGTGCTTATTTCTTTTAATTCGTTTTTCATTTATCCTCTCTGATTCATTTATTTCTACCATTCTATCTTCGAATTCACTAATCCTATCTTCTGCCTCTGTTATTCTACTATTTGTTGCCTCCAGAGTGTTTTTAATTTCATTTATTGCATTATTCATTATATATTGACTCTTTTTTTATTTCTTCTATGTCCTTGTTAAACCTTTCTTGCATCTTCTCAATCCTTGTCTCCAGGCTATTTATCTGTGATTCCATTTTAATTTCAAGATTTTAGATCCATTTCACTATCCTTACTCGGAATTCTTTATCAGGTAGATTCCCTATCTCTTCCTCTTTTGTTTGGTTTGGTGGGCATTTATCCTGTTCCTTTATCTGCTGGGTATTCCTCTGTCTCATCTTGTTTAAATTGCTGAGGTTGGGGTGTCCTTTCTGTATTCTGGCAGTTTGTGGAGTTCTTTACAGTGGCATTTCCTCGCTGTGTGTGGGTTTGTACAGGTGTCTTGTCAAGGTTTCCTGGTTAGGGAAGCTTGTGTCCGTGTTCTGGTGGGTGGAGCTGTATTTCTTCCCTCTGGAGTGCAATGAAGTGTCCAGTAATGAGTTATGAGATGTTTGTGGTTTTGGGGTGACTTTGGGCAGCCTGTATCTTGAAGCTCAGGGCTGCGTTCCTTTGTTGCTGGAGAATTGGCTTGGTATGTCTTGCCCTGGAACTTGTTGGCCCTTGTGTGGTGCTTGATTTCAGTGTCGGTATGGAGGCATTTGATGAGCTCCTGTCAATTAATGTTCCTTGGAGTCAGGAGTTCCCTGGAGTCAGGGTTTGGACTTAAGCCTCCTGCTTCCAGTTATCTGTCTTACTTTTACAGTAGTTTCAAAACGTCTCCTTCTATACAGCACCATTGATAAAACATCTACGTTAAAGAAGAAAAGTTTCTCTACTGTGAGGGCCACTCAGAAAGGTTCACAGCGTTACATGGAGAAGAGAAGAGGGAGGAGGGAGTTAGAGGTGACCCAAATGAGATCAGGTGGAATCAATAGTGGAGAGAGTGGGCTGGCCAGTAGTCACTTCCTTATGTGCACTCCACAACTGGACGGCTCAGAGATGTTCACAGAGTTATACAGAGATGAGAAGAAGGAGGAAGGAGACAGAGGTGGCCAGAAGGATAAAAGGGGGGAATGAAAAGGAGGGAGACAGATCCAGCCAGTAATCAGTTCCCTAAGTGTTCTCCACCGTCTGGAATACACAGAAATTCACAGAGTTGGGTAGAGTAGAGAGGGGTTAGGGAGGAGACACAGGCGACCTGGTGGAGAAAAAGGAGAGTCCAAAGGGAGAGAGAGCAGTCAAGCCAGTAATCTCGCTCCCTAGTGAAAAATGGGTACTGAAGATTGGGTTCTTAAAGGTACAAAATTGGTAACAAATACATAAAAGCAAAAATTAAAAATCTAGAGTAGAGTTTGGAATTTCAAAAATACGATGTTAAAGAAAAGAAGAAGGAAAAGAAAGAGAGAAAAAACGAACAAAGAAAAACAAACAAGGTCGCAAAAATTATCAAGAAAATACAGGTACAAAATTGATAACTAATACCAAAAAGCAAAAATTAAAAATCTAGAGTAGAGTTTGGAATTTCAAAAATACAATGTTAAAAAAAAGGAAGAAGAAAACTAAAGAGAAAACAAACAAACAAAAACAAGCAATGTCACAAAAATTATAAAGAAACTACAGGTACAAAATTGATATCAAATATCAAAAAGCATAAATTAAAAATCTAGAGTAGAGTTTGGAATTTCAAAAATACAATGTTAAAGAAAAGAAGAAAAAAACAAAACAAAACAAAAAAACAAGGTCAAAAAATTATTTTATATATATATATATATATATGAAGTTTGCTGAAGAAGAAAAAAATAGGGTCTTTTTTTTTTGCAAAGTAATAGGTTATAAAAGTGAAAATTAAATGAACAATAGAGAACTTAAAATTAAAAAAATTAAAAAAAAGTAAGAATGATCATAAAAATATATCTAGGACTTTCTCTGGTTTTGTTGTGAGTATCGTGGGTTCGGTTCATTTTTGGCTAGTTCCTTGGTCCGACTTATATTTCTCAAGATCTATAGGCGCCTTCCTATGTAGTCCTAGTAACCACAGGGTTTTAATCTATTGCCTGTAGCTTCCAAGGCGTTTCCCTCTGTTATAGCTTCTTTTGTTTGCTGGTCTCTTCAGTGTCTGGTTTACGCCCTGACACAAAGGGGATGGTGGAGGACACTTTTTTTTTTTAGGCTCACTTGTTCAGTTGCGCTGTGGGGAGGGAGGGAGGGAGTGATGCTGCAAACAAATAACACTGGCGTGCGCTCGCAGTGCCTCAGCCACACTGGGTCTGCCCCCGCTCACGGCACGTGTAGCCTCCCTGCCCACACTGCTCGGGCTCTAGGTTGTTCCACCGGGAACAATCCGAGGCTGGCCCTGGGCTGCATGCACCTCCCAGGTCCAAGCCGCTCAGGTTCAGGCACTCGGGTAGTCCTCAGAGGCACAGACTCGGTTGGGCCTGCGTTTTGTGCTCTTCCCAGGTCCGAGCAGCTCAGGTGATGAGGTGTTTGGCGAGCGCCAAGGTTGTGACTTATCGCCTCCCCGCCACTCGGTTATCTGGGTGTAAAACAGGCGCACCTTCTCAGGCAGATGTTGACCGTCCAGATCCCCAAGAAGTTTTAGTTAGCAAAGAAGCCTGCTTACAGTTTTATAGATAATGTCTCTCTGGGGCTGCGATTGCCCCCTTCCGGCTCTGGCTGCCTGTCACCGGAGGGGGAAGGTCTGCAGCCGGCTATCTCTGTTCAGTCCTTTGTTCCGTGTGCGGGCCTGGCGGTGTCTTAGGTTAGGGCTGGCTTTTTGCGTGGTAGATATCCCAGAGTCTGGTTTGCTAGCCCAAGTTATTTCGTTCAGATAGCGCTCAGGGTATTCAGGCCAGATTTTTACTCTAAGCGATGCAGCCCACGCTGCGCCTCCCTGCCCAGCCCCTGCTTGCTAATGGTGTGAGCAGGCGTCTGCACTGCTTCGCGGCTGGGGGAGTTACCGTAGGGCTTGCAATCTGCGAGTTTTAATTGTTGATTTATTTTTATCCCCCTTATGTTGCCCTTTGTGCTTCCAAAGCTTGGCAAAGATTTGGCAGTGAAAAGCTTTCCTGGTGTTTGGAAACTTTTCTCTTTTTAAGACTATCTTTCCGGGACGGAAATCCCTCCCTCCCTCTTTTGTCTCTTTTTTTGTCTTTTATACTTTTTCCTACCTACTTTCCAAGAGTTGGGTTCTTTTCTGGGTGCCTGATGTCCTCTGGCAGCATTCATAAGTTGTATTGTGGAATTTACTCGACGTTTAAATGCTCTTTTGATGAAATTGTTTGGGGGGGAAAGAGTTCTCCCCGTCCTACTCCTCAGCAATCTTGGCTCCTCTCTTGTGGAGTTTGGAGAGAGCACGCGGGATTGCTCTCCAGGCCATGCAGGAAAAGAAGGCCCTCATCTCGTGATGTCGGGGGAGTCTCATGGTTTTTCTGGAGCTGCGGTGCCAGTGTGGGGTTTCTCACAAGGTACGACCGGGAGCTCAGGGAGCCTCTCGTGTGGTGTCAGGGAAGTCAAGTCTCCATACGAGTGGCGAGGGGGTGCACGTCATTGCTCTCGAGTCATGGTAGTGGAATCAGGGCTCAACGCAATGAAAAAGGACGCTCGAGGTCTTTCTCGGGTTGCGGCAGGAAACCCTGGGTTCCCTCGACTTGTGCCTGTGACGTCAGGTAGCTTCTCAGTGTGCCTCTGAGAAGTCAGGGATACTATGGAGCTGGGAGAGGCCTCTCGGGACTCCACTGGGTTTGCTGCAATGGAAGAGGGCCTAATCTCGAGATCAGGAAGGAACCTCAGGGTTCCTCTCCATTTCTGACTCAGATCGCAGGGTCCCTGCAGAGTTGGGACAGGAGAGTCAGGCCTCGTCTTGTGTGGAGGAATGGAACTCTGCTTCCCTCTCGAGTTGTTCAAGGAGTGACAGGCCACTTGTCGAGCTGTGTGTGGAACCTGCGGTTTTTTCCAGACAATGCACGGGGGTGTCAGTGCCCCTTCGTGATGTGCTTTCATCCACAGGGTTGCCTTCGAAGTGGTGTGCGGGCATCGGGTTCTTATCAAGAGCGGACCAGGAAATCGGGGTCTTTTGGAATGCGGCACCACACACGAGGCTACGTCTCGAATTTCCTCGTGAGACGGGCCTCATGCTGAGGTGCCCCTGGAAGGTCAGGAACGCCTTCCAGATAAAGCAGGTTAATCGACCCTACTGTCGCGATCAGGAGGGGAGAAGGGGCTCAGATGAAGTGGTGCCGGGAACCTCGGTGTTCCCCTTGAGTGAGACCGGTATGTCAGGGAACTTTTGGGGTCTCACAAAGCTTGCCAAATACTGTTTCAAACTTCAAGATGAAACGTGGGACTTCTCTTGAGACTCTGTGGCGGGCAAGGGCCTCATCTTGTGATAAAGGGGAAACCACGTGGTTTTTTTCGAGTTGCGATGGGATTGTTGACTTACGACGGGGAATTCAGGCTTCCTCTTCTGTTGGCCCAGGGAAGTCCATTCTTCCATTCGAGTTGCCAGGGAGAGCTGGGTGGGAATTGCTCTCGAGTCACGGCAGGTCAAAATAGACCTCATCTAGGCTTGTGTCCAGGACCTAATGTTCCTCTCCAGGGGCGATAGGGATCACGGGGACGCATTCCAGACTCACCCAGTGAGTCAGGCCTCGGCTCGAGGGGAAGCAAAGGATTCTGATATCCTCCTGGGTCGCGATAGGTATCTCTTGGAGCCCACTGAGTGGCCTCCAGGGAGTCAAGCCTCCTGTGGAGTTGGAGAGAGGAGTCGGGATTGCTCTCCAGGCCATACAGGAAAGAAGGCCCTCAGCTCGCAATGACGGGGGCGTCTTGTGGGTTTTCTCGAGTTGGAGCGCAAGTATGAGTTTTCTCACGAGGTACGACGGGGAGCTCAGGGAGCCTCTCGTGTGGCACCAGGAAAGTCAGGTGTCTATGCGTGTGATGAGGAGGAGCCCATAAATGCTCTCGAGTCATGGTAGGGAAATCGGGACTCAAGACGCGTTGAAGAAGGAGTCTCGAGGTCTTTCTCAGGTTGCGGCAGGAAACCCTGGGTTCCCTCGACTTGTACCGGTGACCTCAGGGAGCTTCTCAGGGTGCCTCTGAGAAGTCAGGCATACTGTGGACTTGGGAGGCGCTCTCGGAACTCCACTGGGTTTGGTGCAATGGCAAAGGTTCTCATCTCGAGTTGAGGCAGGAACCTAAGGGTTCCTCTCCATTTAAAACTCCGACCACAGGGTCCCTGAAGAGTTGGGACAGGAGAGTCAGGCCTCGTCTTGTGTGGAGGAATGGAACTCCACTTGCCTCTCGAGTTGTTCACAGGATAACAGACCATTTGTCGAGCTGTGAGTGGAACCTTCGGTTTTTTCCGTAAGATGCATGAGGGGGTCAGTGCCCCTTCGTGTTGTGCCTTCATCCACAGGGTTGCCTTCAAAGAGGTATCCGGACATCGGGTTCTTATCAATAGCAGAGCAGGAAATCGGGGTCTTTCAGGACGTGGCACCATCCATGAGGCTACGTCTCGAATTTCTTCGTTAGACTGGTGTCATCCTGAGGTGCGCCATGAAGATCGGGAAACCCTTCCAGACAAAGCAGGGGAATCGACCATCTTGTCGCGATCAGGAGGAGTGAAAGGGCTCAGTTGAAGTCGTGCCGGGAACCTCGGTGTTCCCCTCGAGTGGGACCGGTGTGTCGGGAAACTTTTGGGGTCACTTCAAGGGTGCCAAGTACCGTTTTGCACTTCAATACGGACTTGGGGCTTCTCTTGATACGCTGTAGAGGGCAAGGGCCTCATCTTGGGATGACGGGGGAATCACGTGGTTTTTCTCAAGGTGCGGCGGGATTCTCGAGTTACGACGGGGAATTCAGGCTTCCTCTTGTGTTGGCCCAGGGAAGTCCAATCTTCCATTCGAGTTTCGAGGGAGAGCTGGGGTTTGCTCTTGAGTCACTGCAGGGCAAAAGAGACCTCATCTATGCTTGTGTCCAGGACCTAATATTCCTCTCCAGGGCCAACAGCGATCTCGGGGTTGCATTCCAGACGCATCCTGGGAGTCAGAGCTCGACTCGAGGGGAAGCAAAGGACCCCGCTCTCCTCTTGAGTCACCACAGGTGTCTCTTGGAGCCCACTGAGTGGCCTAAAGGGAGTCAAGCCCCCTGTGGAGTTTGGAGAGAGGACTCAGGATTGCTCTCCAGGCCATGCAGGAAAAGAAGACCCTCATCTCGCGATGACAGGGGCGTCTTGTTGGTTTTCTCGAGCTGCGGTGCCAGTGTGCAGTTTCTGACGAGGTGCGACGGGAAGCTCAGGGAGCCTTTCGTGTGGCACCAGGGAATTCAGGTCTCCATGCGCATGGCAAGGGGGAGCGCGTCATTGCTCTCGAGATATGATACGGGAATCAGGCCTCAAGACACGTTAAAGCAGGACTCTCAAGGTCTTTCTCGGGTTGCGGCAGGAAACCCTGGGTTCCGTCGACTTCTGCCGGTGACCTTAGGGAGCTTCTCAGGGTGCCTCTGAGAAGTCAGGCATACTGTGGATTTGGGACGGGCCTCTCGGGACTCCACTGGTTTTGTGGCAATGGAAAAGGGCCTCATCTTGAGTGGAGGCAGGAACCTCAGGCTTCCTCTCCATTTCTGACTCGGTGAGCAAGGTCCCTAGAGTTGTGACAGGAGAGTCAGGCATCGTCTTGTGTGGAGGAATGGAACTCCGCTTGCTTCTCGAGTTGATCACGAGGTGACAGACCACTTGTGGAGCTGTGTGAGGAACCTGCGGGTTTTTCCAGAAGATGCACTGGGTGTCAGTGCCCCTACGTGTTGTGCCTTCATCCACAGGCTTGCCTTCGAAGAGGTGTCCAGGAGTCTGGTTTTGATCAAAAGTGGACCATGGAATCGGGGTCTTTCGGCATGTAGTATGGCCCTCGAGGCTACCTCTCGAATTTCCTCGTGAGACCGGCCTCATCCTGAGGTGTGCCGGGAAGGTCGGGAATCCCTTTGAGACAAAGCAGTGGAATCGACCCTCCTATGGCGATCAGGAGAGGAGAAAGGCCTCAGATGAAGTGGTGCCGGAAACTTCAGTGTCCCCTCTAGTGAGATCGGTATATAGGGGAACTTTTGGGGTCGCATCAAGGGTGCCAAGTACTGTTTTGCACTTCAAGACGGAATGTGAGACTTCTCTTGAGACGCTGTAGGGGGCAAGGGCCTCATCTTGCAATACGGGGAACCACGTGATTTTTCTCATGTTGCGGCGGGTTTCTCAAATTACAACTGGAAATTCAGGCTTCTTCTTGTGTTGGCTCAGAAAGGCCAATCTTCCATTCGAGTTGCAAGGGAAAGCTAGGGGTTGCGCTTGAGTCACTGCAGGGCCAAAGAGACCTCCTCTAGGCTTTTGTCCAGGACCTAAGGTTCCTCTCCAGGGGCGACAGGGATCCAGGGTTGCATTCCAGACTCACCCTCGTAGTCAGGCCTCATCTCGAGGGGAAGCAAAGGACACCGCTCTCCTCCTGAGTATCGACGGGTATCTCTTGGAGCCCACTGAGTGACCTAAAGGGAGTCAAGCCTCCTTTGGAGTTTGGAGAGAGGATTCGGGATTGCTCTTCAGGTCATGCAGGAAAGAAGGCCCTCATTTCACCATGACAGGGGCGTCTCGTGGGTTTTCTCGAGCTGCGGCGCCAGTGTGGGGTTTCTCACGAGGTACGATGGGGAGCTCAGGGAGCCTCTCATGTGGTGCCGGGGAAGTCAGATCTTCATGCGCGTGGCGAGGGGGAGCGCGTCATTTTTCTCCAGTCATGGTAGGGAAATTGGGCCTCAAGACGCGTGAAGAAGGACTCTCGAGGTTTTTCTCAGGTTACGGCAGGAAACCCTGGGTTCCGTCGACTTATGCCCGTGACCTCAGGGAGCTTTTCAGGGTGCCTCTGAGAAGTCAGGGATACTGTGCAGTTGGGAGGGGCCGCTCCGAACTCCACTGGGTTTGGTGCAGTAGAAGAGGGCCTTATCTCGAGTTGAAGCAGGAACCTCATGGTTCCTCTCCATTTCTGAATCGGATCTCAGTGTCCATTCAGAGTTGGGACAGGAGAGTCAGGCCTCGTCTTGTGTGGAGGAATTTAACTCCTCTTGCCTCTCGAGTTGTTCACGGGGTGACAGGCCACTTGTCGATCTGTATGTGGAACTTGCGGGCTTTTCCAACGATGCAGGAGGGTGTCAGACCCCTTCGTTTTGTGCCTTCGTCCACAGGATTGCCTTCGAAGAGGTGTCCTAGCATTGGGTTCTTATCAAGAGCAGACAGGGAAATCGGGGTCTTTCGGCGTGTGGCACCAACCACAAGGCTACGTCTCGAATTTCCTCGTGAGACCGGCCTCATCCTGAGGTGCGCCGGGAAGGTCCAGAACCCCTTCCAGACAAAGCAGGGTAATCGACCCTCCCGTCGCGATCAGGAGGGGATAAGGGGCTCAGAACAAGCGGTGCACCGAACCTTGGTGTTCCCCTCGAGTGAGACCAGGGTGTCGGGGAACTTTTGTGCTAACATCAAGGTTGCCAATTATCGTTTTAAACTTCAAGATGGAACGTAGGGCTTCTACTGAGATGCTGTAGCTGGCAAGGGCCTCATCTTGCGATGACGGGGGAACCACGTGGTTTTCCTCGAGTTGCGGCGGGATTTTCAAATTACGACGGGGAATTCAGGTTTCCTCTTGTGTTGTCCCAGGGAAGTCCATTCTTCCATTCGAGGTGCGAGGGAGAGCAGGGGATTGCTCTC
This sequence comes from Bubalus kerabau, assembly GCF_029407905.1. Classification (NCBI taxonomy): domain Eukaryota; kingdom Metazoa; phylum Chordata; class Mammalia; order Artiodactyla; family Bovidae; genus Bubalus; species Bubalus kerabau. The sequence goes on from NW_026577938.1 coordinate 180,513, forward strand.
GAGTCACTTCAGGGCAAAGGAGACCTCATCTATGCTTGTGTCTAGGACCTAATGTTCCCCTCCAGGGGCGACAGGGATCTCGGGGTTGCATTCCAGGCTCACCTGAGGAGTCAGGCCTGGTATATAGGGGAAGCAAAGAATTCCGCTCTCCTCTCAAGTCCCAACGGGTATCTCTTGGAGCCCACAGAGTGGCCTAAAGGGAGTCAGGCCTCCTGTGGAGTTTGAAGAGAGGCCTCGAGATTGCTCTCCAGGCCATGCAGGAAAAGAAGGCCTTCATCTCGCGATGACGGAGGCGCCTCGTGGGTTTTCTCGAGCTGGGGAGCCAGTGTGGGATTTCTCACGAGGTATGACGGGGAGCTCAGGGAGCCTCTCGTGTGGCGCCAGGGAAGTCAAGTCTCCATGTGAGTGGCGAGGGGGAACGCGTCATTGCTCTCGAGTCATGGTAGGGGAATCGGGATTCAAGATGCGTTGAAGGAGGATTTTCGAGGTCTTTCTCGGGTTGCGTCAGGAAACCCTGTGTTCCCTCGACTTGTGCCAGTGACCTCAGGGAGCTTCTAAGGGTGCCTCTGAGAAGTCGCGATACTGTGGATTTGGGAGGGGCCTCTCGGGCCTCCACTGTTTTTGGTGTAATGGAAGAGGGCCTCATCTCGAGTGGAGTCAGGAACCTCAGGGTTCCTCTCCATTTCGGACTCCGATCGCAGGGTCCCTTCAGAGTTGGGACCGGAGAGTCAGGCCTCGTCTTGAGTGGAGGAATGGAACTCTGCTTGCCTCTCGAGTTGTTCATGGGATGACAGGCCTCTTGTCGAGCTGAGTGTGGAACCTGCGGCTTTTACCGAATGATGCACGGGAGTGTCAGTGACCCTTCGTTTTGTGCCTTCGTCCACAGGGTTGCCTTCGAAGAGGTGTCCGGGCATCGGGTTCTTCTCAAGAGTGGGCCGGGAAATCGGGGTATTTCGGCATGTGACACCACCCACGACGCTACGTCTCGAATTTACTCGTGAGACCGGCCTCATCCTGAGGTGCTCCGGGAATGTGGGGAACCCCTTCCAAACAAAGCAGGGGAATAGACCCTCCTGTCTCGAACAGGAGGGGAGAAGGTGCTCAGATGAAGTGGTGCGGGAACCTCGGTGTTCCTGTCGAGTGAGACCGGCGTGTCCGGGAACATTTGGTGTCGCATCAAGGGTGCAAAGTACCGTTTCGCACTTCAAGACGGAACGTGGTTCTTTTCTTGAGACGCCATAGCAGCAAGGGCCTCATCTTGGGATGACGTTGGAAACACGTGGTTTTTCTCGAGTTGCGGCGGGATTCTCGAGTTACGAAGGGGATTTCTGGCTTCCTCTTGTGTTGGCCCAGGGAAGCCCAATCTTCCATTCGAGTTGCGAGGGAGAGCTGGGGGTTGCGCTCGAGTCACTGCAGGGCAAAAGAAACCTCATCCAGGCTTGTGTCTAGGACCTAATGTTCCTCTCAAGGGATGACTGGGATCTTGGGGTTGCATTCTAGACTCACCCAGGAGACAGGCGTCCTCTCGAGGGGAAACAAAGGACTTCTCTCTCTTCTCGAGTCGCGACGGGTATTTCTTGGAGCCCACTGAGTGGACTAAAGGGAGTCAAGCCTCCTCTGGAGTTTGGAGAGAGGACTCGGGATTGCACTCCAGGACATTCAGGAAAAGAAGGCCCTCGTCTCACGATGACGGGGGGGGGGGTCTCGGTGGTTTTACCGAGCTGCAGCGCCTGTGTTGGTTTCTCAGAAGGTACGACGGGGAGCTCAGGGAGCCTCTTGTGTGGCTCCAGGGAAGTTAGGTCTCGATGCGTGTGGCGAGGGGGAGCGCATCATTGCTCTCGAGTCATGGTAGGGGAATCAGGCCTCTAGACGCGTTGAAGGACTCTCAAGATCTCTCTCGGGTCTTGGCAAGAATACCTGGGTTCCCTCGACTTGTGCCGGTGACCTCAGGGAGATTCTCCTGGTGCCTCTGAGAAGTCAGGGATACTGTGGAGTTGGGAAACACCTCTCGGGACTCCACTGGGTTTGGTGAAATGGAAGGGGGCCTCATCTCGAGGGGAGGCAGGAACCTCAGGGTTCCTCTCCATTTCTGATTCCGATCGCAGCCCCCTGCATAGTTGGGAGAGGTGAGTCAGGCCTTGTCTTGTGTGCAGGAATGGACCTCCACTTGCCTCTCGAGTTGTTCACTGGGTGACAGGCACTTGTTGAGCTGTATGAGTAACCTGCGGTCTTTTCCGGACGATGCACGGGGGTGTCAGTGCCCCTTCGTGTTGTGCCTTCATCCACACTATCTTCGAATAGGTGTCTGGGCATCGCGTTCTTATCAAGAGCGGATCGGGAAATCGCGGTCTTTCGGCATGTGGCACCACCATCGAGGCTACGTCTCGAATTTCCTCGTGAGACAGCCTCATCTGAGGTGCGTGGAGAAGGTCGGGAACCCCTTGCAGACAAAGCAGGGGAATTGACCCTCCTTTCGCGATCAGGAGGGGAGAAGGGGCTCAGATGAAGTGGTGCCAGGAACCTCGGTGTTCCCCTCTAGTGCGACCCGTATGTCGGGGAACTTTTGGGGTAGCATTAAGGGTGCCAAATATCATTTCGCACTTGAAGACAGAACGTGGGACTACTCTTGAGACGCTGGAGCGGGCAAGGGCCTCATCTTGCAATGACGGGGGAACCACGTGGTTTTTCTCAAGTTGAGGCGGAATTCTCGAATTACTACTGGGAATTCAGGCTTCCTCTTGTGTTGGCCCAGGGAGGTCCAATCTTCCATTCGGGTTGCGAGGGAAAGCTGGGGAGTGCTCTCGAGTTACTGCAGGGCAAAAGCGACCTCATCTAGCCTTGTGTTCAGGACCCAATGATCCTCTCCAAGGGCGACAGGGATCTCGGGTTTGCATTACAGACTCACCCGGGGAGTTAGGCCTCGTCTCGAGGGGAAGCAAAGGACTCGGCTATCCTCTCGAGTTGCGACGCGTATCTCTTGGAGCCCACTGAGTGGTCTAAAGGGAGTCAACCCTCCTCTTCAGTTTGGAGAGAGGACTCGGGATTGCTCTCCAGGCCATGCAGGAAAAGAAGGCCCACATCTCGAGATGACGGGGGCGTCTCGTGGGTTTTCTCGAGCTGCGGCGCCAGTGTGGGGTTTCTCACGAGGTACGACGGGGAGTTCAGGTAGCCTCTCGTGTGGCAACAGGGAAGTCAGGTCTCCATGGGCGGGGCAAGGGGGAGCGCCTCATTGCTCTCAAGTCAGGGTAGGGGAATCGGGCCTCATGACGGGTTGAAAAAGAACTCTCGATGTCTTTCTAGGGTTGCGGCAGGAAACCCTGGGTTCCCTTGACTTGTGCCGGTGACCTCAGGAAACGTCTCAGGGTGCCTCTGAGAAGTCAGGGATACTGTGGATTTGGGAGAGGCCTCTCGGGACTCCTCTGGGTTTGGTGCAATGGAAGTGGGCCTCATCTCGAGTTGAGGCAGGAACCTCAGGGTTCTGCTCCTGACTTCCTGGAGGCCGGATCTGACTCAGATCGCAGGGTCCCTGTTGAGTTTGCTCAGGAGTGTCAGGTCTCGTGTTCTGCGGAGGAATGGAACTCCGCTTACATCTCAAGTTGTTCAAGGATAACACCACTTTTCGTGATGTGTGTGGAACCTGCGGGTTTTTCGGAGATGCACGGGGGCGTCAGTGCTCCTTCCTGTTGTGCCTTCATCCACAGGGTTGCCTTCGAAGAGGTGTCCGGGCATCGTGTTCTCCTCAAGTGCGGACCGGGAAATTGGGGTCTTTCAGCATGTTGCACCACCCACTAGGCTACGTCTCGAATTTTCTCGTGAGACCGGCCTCATCCTGAGGCGCGCAGGAAAGTCCGGGAACCCTTTCCAAACAAAGCAGGGGAATCGACCCTACTTTCGGGATCAGGAGGAGAGAAAGGGCTCAGATGAAGTAGTGCCGGGAACCTCGGTGCTCTCCTTGAGTGAAAGTCGGGTAACTTTTCTGGTTGCATCAAGGGTGCCAAGTACCGTTTCGCACTTCAAGACGGAACCTGGGACTTCTCTTGAGATGCTGTAGTGGGCAAGGGCCTCATCTAGCGCTGACGGGGGACCCACGTGTTTTTTCTCGAGTTGCGGCAGGATTCTTGAGTTACGATGGGGAATACAGGTTTCCTCTTGTGTTGGCCCAGGGAAGTCCAATCTTCCATTCGAGTTGCAAGTGAGAGCTGGAGATTGCTCTCGAGTCACTGCAGGGCAAAATAGAGCTCATCTAGGTTTGTGTCCAGGACCGAGTTTTTCTCTCCAGGGGCGACAGGGATCTCGGGGTTGCATTCCAGACTTACCCGGGGAGTCAGGCCTCATCTCGAAGGGAATGAATGGACTCCGCTCTCCTCTCGAGTTGCGACGGGTATCCCTTGGAGCCCAAGCGTGGCCTAAATGGAGTTAAGCCTCCTGTGGAGTTTGGAGAGAGGACTCGGGATTGCTCTCTAGGCCATGCAGGAAAAGAAGGCCCTCATCTCGCGATGACGGGGGCGTCTCGTGGGTTTTCTCAAGGTGCAGTGCCTGGTTGGGGTTTCTCACGAGATAGGACGGGGAGCTCAGGGAGACTCCTGTGGTGCCACGGAAGTCAGGTCTCCATGGACGTGGCATGGGGGAGCGCCTCATTGCTCTCGAGTCATGGTAGGGGAATCAAGCCTCAAGACGCTTCGAAGAAGAACTCTCGAGGTCTTTCTCGGGGTGTGGCAGGAAACCCTGGGTTCCCTCGACTTGTGCCCATGACCTCAGGGAGCTTAGCGGGGTTCCTCTGAGAAGTCAGGGATACTGTGGAGTTGAGAGGGGCTTCTCGGGACATCACAGGGACTGGTGCAATTGAAGAGGACCTAATCTCGGATTGAGGCAGTAATGTCAGGGTTCCTCTCCATTTCTGACTCGGATAGCAGGGTCCCTGCAGAGTTGGGACAGGAGAGTCAGACCTCGTCTTGTGTGGAGTAATGGAACTCCGCTTGCCTCTCGAGTTGTTCACGGGATGACAGGCCACCTGTCGAGTTGTATGTGGAACCTGCGGTTTTGGGGGACGACGCACAGGGGTGTCAGTGCCCCTTCGTGTTGTGCCTTCATCCACAGGGTTACCTTCGAAGAGGTGACCGGGCATCGGGATCTTATCAATAGCGGACCAGGAAATCGGGGTCTTTCGGCATGTGGCACAACCCACGAGGCTACGTCTCGACTTCCCTCGTGAGACTGGCCTCATCCTGAGGTTCGCCGGGAAGTCTGGGAACCCCTTCCAGACAAAGCAGGGGAATCGACCCTCCTGTCGCCATCAGGAGGGGAGAAGAGGCTCAGCTGAAGCGGTGCTGGGAACCTCCATGTTCTCCTCGAGTGAGACCGGGGTGTCAGGGAAATTTGGGGGTCGCATCAAGGGTGCCAAGTACCGTTTCACACTTCAAGACGGAACATGGGACTTCCCTGGAGACGCTATAGCTGACAGGGGCCTCATATTTCGATGACGGAGGAGCCACGTTGTTTTTCTCCAGTTGCCGCGGGATTCTCGAATTACAATGGGGAATACAGGCTTCCTCTTGTGTTGGCCCAGGGAAGTCCAATCATCCATTCGAGTTGCGAGGGAGAGCTGGGGATTGCACTTGAGTCAATGCAGGACAAAAAAGACCTCATTTAGGCTTGTGTCCAGGACCGAGTTTTCCTCTACAGGGGCAACACGGATCTCGGGATCCCATTCCAGACTCACCCAAGTAGTCAGGCCTCGGCTCGAGGGGAAGCAACGGACTCTGCTCTCCTCTAGAGTAGCGACGTGTATCTCTTGGAGGCTACTGAGTGGCCTAAAGGGAGTCAGGCCTCCAGTGGACTTTGGAGAGAGGACTCGGGATTGCTCTCCAGGCCATGCTAGAAAAGAAGGCCGTCATGTCGCGAAAATGGGGGCGTCTCGTGGGTTTTCTCTATCTGTGGCGCCAGTGTTTGGTTTCTCACGAGGTATGACGGGGAGCTCAGGGAGCCTCTCGTGTGGTGCCAGGGAATTCAGGGCTTCATGAGTGTAGCAGAGGGAGCGTGTCATTGCCCTCGAGTCATGGTAGGGGAATCAGGCCTCAAAATGCGTTGAAGAAGGACTCATGAGTTCTTTCTATGGTGGCGGCAGTAAACCCTGGGTTCACGCGAATTGTGCTGGTGACCTCAGGGAGCTTCTCAGGGTGCCTCTGAGAAGTCAGGGATACTGTGGAGCTGGGACGCCTCTCTCGGGACTCCACTGGGTTTCGTGCAATGGAAGAGGTCCTAATCTCGAGTGGAGGCAGGAACCTCAGCGTTCCTCTCGTGAGTTCACTGGCGCTGGTCTGATTCGGATCGCAAAGTCCCTGCAGAGTTGGGAAAGGAGAGTCAGGCCTCGTCTTGTGTAGAGGAATGAAAACCCACTTGCCTCTCGAGTTCTTCAGGGGTGACAAGCCACTTGTTGAGCTGTATGTGGAACCTGCGGGTTTTTCCGGACGATGCACGAGGGTGTCAGTGCCCCTTCGTGTTGTGCCTTCACCCACAGGGTTGCCTTCGAAGAGGGGTCCGGGCCTCGTGTCCTTCTCAAGGGCGGACCGGGGAATCGGGGGCGTTCGGCATGTGGCCTCACCCACGTGGCTCGTCTCGAATGTCCTCGTGAGACCGGCCTCATCCTGAGGTGCGCCGGGAAGGCCTGGAACCCCTTCCAGACCACGCAGGGGAATCGCCTCTCCTGTCGCGATCAGGAGGGGAGAAGGGGCTCAGAGGAAGCGGTGCCGGGACCCTCGGTGTTCCCCTCGGGGGACCCCGGCGTGTCGGGGGACATTTGGGGGTCGCAGGAAGGCTGTCAGGGACCGTTTCGCCCTTCAGGGCGGAACAGGGGACTTCCCTTGAGACGCCGTCGCGGGCAAGGGCCTCATCTTGCCAAGAGGTGGGAACCACGTGGTTTTTCTCGAGTTGTGGCGGCATTCTCGAGTTACGACGGGGATCTCAGCCTTCCCCTTGGGTTGGCCCTGGGAAGCCCAATCTTCCCCTCGGGTTGCGAGGGAAAGCTGGGGGTTGCGCTCGGGTCACTGCAGGGCCGAAGAGACCTCACCTAGGCGTGTGTCCGGGACCTAATATTCCTCTCCAGGGAAGGCAGGGATCTCGGGGTTGCATTCCAGGCTCCCCCGGGGAGTCAGGCCTCGTCTCGAGGGGAAGCCAAGGACTCCGCTCTCCTCTCGAGTCGCGACGCGGGTCTCTTGGAGCCCCCTGAGCGGCCTCAAGGGAGTCCAGCCTCCTCTTCCGTTTGGAGAGAGGACCCGGGATTGCTCTCCAGGCCATGCAGGAAAAGAAGGCCCTCATCTCGCGAGGACGGGGGCGTCTCAGGGGTTTCCTCGAGCTGCGGCGCCCGTGGGGGTTTTCTCCCGAGGCACGACGAGGATCTCAGGGAGCCTCTCGTGCGGCGCCAGGGAAGTCAGGTGTCCATGCGCGTGTCGAGGGGGAGCGTGTCATGGCTCTCAAGTCATGTTAGGGGAATCGCGACTCAAGACATTTTGAAGCACTCTCTCGGTCTTTCTCGAGTCGCGGTAGAAAACCCAGGGTTCACTCAACTTGTGCCTGTGACCTCAGGGAGTTTCTCATTGTGCCTGTGAGAACTCAGGGATACTGTGGAGTTGGTAGGGGCCTCTCGGGACTCCACTGCGTGTGGTGCAATGGAAGAGGGCCTCATCTCGAGTGGACGCAGGAACCTCAGGCTTCCTCTCCGTTTCTGACTCGGATCCCATGATCCCTGCAGAGTAGGCAAAAGAGAGTCACACCTAATCTTCTGTTGAGGAAGTGGAACTTCGTTTGCCTTTCGAGTTGTTTACAGGGTCACAGTCCAGTTGTCGAAATGTCTGTGGGACCTGCGGGTTTTTCTGGACGATGCACGCGGGTGTCAGTGCCCCTTCGTCTTGTGCCTTCATCCACAGGTTTTCCTTCAAAGAGGTGTGCTGGCATCGGGTTCTTTTCAAGAATGGACCGTGAAATTGGGGTCTTTCGGCATGTGGCACCACCCACGAGGCTACGTCTCGAACTTCCTCATGAGACCGGCCTCATCCTGAGGTGCGCCCGGAAGGTCGGGAACCCCTTGCAGACAGAGAAGGGGAGTCGACCCTCCTGTCGCAATCAGGAGAGGAGAAGGGGCTCAGATGAAGTGGTGCAGGGAACCTCGGTGTTCCCCTTGAGTGAGTTTGGTATGTCGCGGAACTTTTCGGGTCGCATCAAGGGTGCCAAGTACCGTTTCGCACTTCAGGATGGAACGTGGGACTTCTCTTGAGATGCTGTAGCGGACAAAGGGCCTCATCTTGCGATGACGAGGGAAGCACGTGGTTTTTCTCGAGTTGCGGTGGGATTCTCGAGTTACGATGGGGAATTCAGGCTTCCTCTTGTGTTGGCCCAGGAAGTCTAATCTTCCATTTGAGTTGCCAGGGAGAGCTGGGGATTGGGCTCCATTCACTGAAGTGCAAACTAGACCTCATCTAGGCTTGTATCCAGGACTTAATGTTCCTCTCCATAGGCGACAGGGATTTGGGGTTGCATTCCATACTCACCCGGGGAGTCAGGCCTCATCTCGAGGGGAAGCAAAGGACTCCACTCTCTTCTCGAGTCGCGACATGTATCTCTTGGAGCCCACTGAGTGGTCTTCGCTCTGTAGGAGAGCTCTAGTGTACATAAGCCTGTACATAAGTGAACACAGACACTCTGTGTGCATGTTGCTGCGTACCCAAAATAGGGCCACAAGGAGCCTCATGCTCTCCATGCGGCGCGGAAGCTGTGTAGCCACGCAGCAGCTGAAGAATCCAACCAATTGCTCTTTTCTTACCTCTGACAGAGCTCGCATTGCCATAGCCCTTGGCAGTTTGGAAACACTGGACCCTAACCCCTCTCAAAGTAGGCCTGGGTTCTAGTTCGAATAGAAAGTCAATAGCGGAGCTGAGGACAGGAACGCGGCAGTCATTTATCACACGCTCCTGCAGCCTGCTACTACAGGGACACTAACGCTAGAAGCTAGGAATGTCTTTGCAAGGTGCGCAAAGGACAAGGGAGAACCTCGACCCTGACTCTAGTATTTCAGTCCCCTGAGCAGATCTGAGGTTCTCCCGCTGTAGAAGCTAACCCATTCCTTTCAAATACAGGCTTCCTAACACAGGGCCAGTTGGCTGCTTGCTCTTCCACGAAGCAGGCTTCCTTAACTTGCAAACTGCGAATTCCGCTTAACAACCTGTAGGAAAATCGCTTCTTGGAAGATTTTTTTCAGAGGCTGTATCCCCGGAGCTGGGGCCAAGCTAGGGGACCCATACTGACAAGGGAAGGCAAAACCACATCCAATGTCTTTGTTCTGGAGGACAGCTTTGGTGAGCCTAAGTCTTTCAGGAATATTTCTGGCTCCAACAGAGTCAAATTCTGTGTGTGAAGCTGCACAGCCAAAATAGGGGAACAGAGAGCCTGATTCTCTCTGTGTAGCTTTGAAGCTGTCATTCAAACAACAGCTTGAGAATCCATACAATGCTCTCCCTTACTGCTAAGAGAATTCTCATTGCTGTCGTCCTTGACAGTTTGTAGAAATCCGCACCCTAACCCTTCTCCAAGTAGGCCTGGGTCCTAGCTCGGAACAACAGGCAACGGCGGAGCTGAGGCCAGTAAGGCACAAGTGAGGTCTCACACACTTGCAGCCTGATCGTCCAGGAGCAGTAAGGCCTCTTTTTCCCTGCAGGAGGCTCGCTTGCCTTGCCTCCTGTGAACTGCATTTCCCAGCCTGGGCGCAAAGCTGTTCCTGGAGATTTTTTCTCAGGGGCTGTTTCCCTGGAGCTGGGTCGGACCTCGGGGGCCCAACTCACAGGGGAAGACAAAACCACATGGACAGGTCTATGCTCTGTAGGAGAGCTCTAGTGAACCTCATCTCTCAGGAACATTCTTGGCTTCTACAGAGACACCTCTGTGCATGAAGCTACACACCCAACATAGTGGCAAAGGGAGTCTGATTCTCTCCGTGGGTGCTGATGCTTTGTGGCAAAGCACCTGCTAAGAATCCATCCGCATAGGCTTCCCTCACCTTGACAGAGGTCTCATTGCTGTAGTCCTTGGCAGTTTGGAAAGAAGCAGGCCCTTACCCTTCACCAAGTAGGCCCTTGTCCTTGTTTGAATGGAAAGGCAGTAGCTGAGCTGAGGCCAGTAAGGCGCCAGTCAAGTCTGACATATTCCCGATGCCTGCTCCTTCATGGAAAATAACGTTAGAATCTGGGAATGTCTTTGCAAGGCTGGCAAAGGGCAGTCAGGAACCTCGACCCTGCCTCTGGAATTTCTATCTTCTCAGCACATCTGGCGGTCTCGGTCAGGAGAAACTAACCCATTCCTTGCAAATATAGGCTTCCAAACACAGGCCGGTTGGCTGTCTCTTCTTGCCGAAGGAAGCTTGCTTATCCCACCTCCTGCGAACTCCGCTTCCCAGCCTGGGGGATAAGAGGTTCTTGGAGATCTTTTCTCAGAGGCTGTTTCCACGGAGCAGGGGCCGATCCCGGAGTCCCACACGCACAGGGGAAGGGAAAACCGCATGGATAAGTCTTTGCTCTCTAGGAGTGCTCTAGTGAACCTCAGTCTGTGGGGAATGTTCTTGGCTCCAACGGGGACATCTCTGTGTGGGAAGCTGCATAGCCAACATAGAGACACAGAGACCTGATTCTCTCTGTGCAGCTTTGACGCTGTCGTTCAAACAACAAATTGAGAATCCACACAATGCTCTCCCTTACCACTGAGAGAGTTATCATTGCTGTAGCCCTTCACAGTTTCTGGAAATCGGCACACAAACACTTCTCCAAGTAGGCCTGGGTTCAAGTTCAGATGAACATGCAATAGCGGAGCTGAGGCCAGTAAGGCACCAGTCAGGTGTCACACACTCTGGCAGCCTGCTCCTCCAGGGACAGTAAGGCCTCTATTTCCCTTCAGGAGGCTCGCTTGCCTTACTTCCTGTGAACAGCGTTTCCCAGCCTGGGCGGAAAGCAGTTCCTGGAGATCTTTTCTCAGGGGCTGTTTCCCCGGAGTTGGGGCGGACCTCGAGGACCCAACTCACAGGGGAAGGCAAAACCAAATGGACAGGTCTATGCTCTGTAGGAGATCTCTAGTCAACTGCCGGGGTCCAGCCCCAGCTGATCCAGGGTATTCAAAGCAGATACGGCGTAGGCGAGGGTCAGGGAACAACTGCTTAATTAAACGTTAATTAAGGATATAAAGAGTAATAAAATGAGGATAGCTCAGTAGGAAATTTCAGTGGAGAAAAGAGGCTGAGTAGCTTGGTTTACGCGGGGGACCAATAAAACTTCAAGACAAGAAGCTTGCACCACTTACGTAGGCCGCAGGCGTCCTTCCGTTCTCCCGAAGGAGAGGAGACACTGAGGCCTCCCCGGTCGGATCTTAGAAGCCCAGGCAAAATTAGTAAGCTTGGTGGGTTCCGCGCTCCAGATGGAGACTCAACCAGAGTGAGAGAGAGAGAGAGACATGGGGAGACCAGTATTTCGAGAAACTGATCCCAATTCTTTATTTTCCATGGTCTACTTTTATACACTGAGATGTTATGCAAAAGTCACGTGGGGTCAGCAGTCCTGACTTTTATCAAAGTCAGGTGCTTCATACAAAAGTATACAGAGGTCTTAGGGGTGTTACATCATCTTCTGGCCGGGGGGCCTGCTGACAATTTACGACCCTCTCCTTGTGACAGCGGTCAGTCAACCAGGACACTTATTTCTCCAGGGGTGATTATTCTTAAAACAGACGCCACCCAAATAAAGTTACATTCCTATAGGGTGAGGGTGTAGTGGGTTTTAGTTAAGGAAAGAATTTACTTAGCCTAAGGTCTAACGTGATTTATATCAAAGGTTAATACTTATTTCTTCTATATATTCATTAATGTGTATAAGGGCAGGGGATGTGGAGACTTAGCAGTAAACATCAGCTCAACAAATGAAAAACCCTTCACCAATATGATTTCTAATCAGCCCATTATACTTATACTAATAATTTTCTAACTTTTCTAAGGAACCTGTTTTTAGAAGGTTTAAAGCATCTCGTGCCTCTCATGGTTGGGAGGCTGTGAGCAATCACATGTGGCCGGACAAGCCTGTCAGGCAGGCTAGAGAACCTTCAGAGGAGTTTGTAGGTTAAAACACTCTTGTCACACCCAGGGGTTTTTATCAACTGGAGCTCTAGGTTAACTCCTTCTCCGAAAGAGGTGGTGGGGGACAGCCCCCCGTAAAGTCAGAGGTGTAGGTGAGAGCACAAAGTAGTAAGGTAGGCAGGCTCTGGTGATGGGGGTAGATGCTCGAGGATTTCCAGGGGGACTCCTGAGGCTCGAACCCGCCTTTGCGTATGTCGAGCCTCCTTCCTCATGACCTTTGCCATGGGCGGAGTGCCTCACTCTGGCCCCCAACAGTGAACCTCCTCTCTCAGGAACATTCTTGGCTCCTATCGAGACACCTTTGTGCGTGTAGCTACACACGCAACGTAGGGGCAAAGGGAGCCAGATTCTTTCCGTGGGGTGCTGATGCTTTGTGGCAAAGCACCTGCTTGAGAATCCATCAGCTTACGCTTCCCTCGCCTTGACAGAGGTCTCATTGCTGTAGCCCTTGGCAGTTTGGAAAGAAGAGGACCCTTACCTTTCATAAAGTGGGCCCTTGTCCTAGTTTGAAAGGAAAGGCAAGAGCTGAGCTGAGGCCAATAAGGCGCCAGTCAAGTCTGACATATTCCCGAAGCCTGCTCCTTCATGGAAAATAACGCTGGAATCTAGGAATGTCTCTGCAAGGCTGGCAAAGGGCAGTCAGGAGCCTGCACCCTGCCTCTGGAATTACCGACTTCTGAACAGATCTGGAGGTCTCCCTTAGGGGAAGCTAACCCATTCTTCCAAATAGAGGCTTCCAAACGCAGGCCGCTTGGCTGCCTCTTGCTCTCTGAAGGAGGCCTGCTTTTCCCGCCTCCTATGAACCCCACATCCCAGCCTCTGGGAAAGGCGGATCTTGAAGATCTTTTCTCAGGGGTTGTTTCCACGGAGCTGGGGCCGAGCCTGGAGCCCCAAACGCACAGGGGAAGAAAAACCACATGGACAAGTCTTTGTTCTCTAGGAGAGCTCTAGTGAACTTCACTCTGTCAGGAACGTTCTTGATTCCTATGGAGACACCCCTGTCTGTGAAGCTGTGTACCGAACATGGAGACACAGAGTCTGATTCTCTCTGTGCAGCTTTGAAGCTGTCGTTCAAACAATAGCTTGAAAATCCATACAATGCTCTTCCTTACCCGTGACACAGTTCTCATTGCTATACCCCTTGGCAGTATTTAGAAATCCATACCCAAACCCTTCTCCTAGTAGGCCTGGGTCCTAGTTCGGAGAAACACGCAATGGCGGAGCTGAGGCCAGTAAGGCACCAGTCAGGTCTCACACACTCTGGCAGCCTGATCGTCCAGGGAGACTAAGGCCTGTTGTGCCTTGCAGGAGGCTCGCTTGTGTTACCTCCTGTGAACTGCATTTGCCAGCCTGGGGGAATAGCGGTCCCTGGAGATCTTTTCTCAGGGGCTCCTTCCCCTGAGCTGGTGCGGACCTCGGGGACCCAACTCACAGGGCAAGGCAAAACCATATGGACAGGTCTATGCTCTGTAGCAGACTTCTAGTGAACCTCATCTCTCAGGAACATTCTTGGCTCCTATAGAGACACTTCTGTGTGTGAAGCTGCGTACCTAACATAGGGGCACATAGAGCCTGATTCTCTCAGTTCATTTTGACCCTGTCGTTCAGAAAACAGCTTGAGAATCCATAAAATGCTCTCCCTTACCGCTGAGAGAATTCTCACTGCTGTAGCCCTTGGCACTTTGTAGAAATCCGCAGCCAAACGCTTCTCCAAATAGGCCTGGGTCCTAGTTCGGAGGAACAGGCAATGGTGGAACTGAGGCCAGTAAGGCAACAGTCAGGTTTCACACACTCTGGCAGCCTGCTCCTCCAGGGACAGTAAGGCCTCTTTTTCTCTGCAGGAGATTCGCTTGCCTTACTTCCTGTGAACAGCGTTTCCCAGCCTCAGCGAAGCGGTTCCTGGAGATCTTTTCTCAGGGACAGTTTCCCCGGAGGTGTGGCGGACCTTGGGGACCCAACTCACAGGGGAAGGAAAAACCACATGGACAGGTCTATGCTCTGTAGGAGAGGTTTAGTGAACCTAATCTCTCAGCAACATTCTTGGCTCCTATAGAGACAACTCTGTGTGTGAAGCTACACTCCCAACATTGGGGAACAGGGATCTTGGTTCTCTCCGTGGGGTGCTGATGCTTTGTAGTAAAGCACCTGCTTGAGAATCCATCCTCTTAGGCTTCCCTCGCTTTGACAGAGGTCTCATTGCTGTAGCCCTTGGCAGTTTCAAAGAAGAAGACCCTTACCCTTCATAAAGTAGGCCCTTGTCCTAGTTTGAATGGAAAGGCAATAGCTGAGCTGAGGCCAATAAGGAGCCAGTCCCCTCTGACACATTCCCGAAGCCTGCTCCTTCATGGAATATAACTCTAGAATGTTGGAATGTCTTTGCAAGGCTGGCAAAGGGCAGTCAGGAACCAGCACCGTGCCTCTGGAATTACCGACTTCTGAGCAGATCTGGATGTCTCCTTTAGGAGAAGCTAAACCATTCCTTCCAAATAGAGGCTTCAAAACACAGGCAGGTTGGCTGCCTTTCGTACCCGAAGGAGGCTTGCTTTTCTCTCCTCCTATGAACCCCAGTTCCCAGCCTCTGGGAAAAGCGTATCTTGAAGATATTTTCTCAGGGGTTGTTTCCACGGAGCTGGGGCCGAGCCCGGGGCCCAAAGGCACAGGGGAAGGCAAGACCACATGGACAGGTCTATGCTCTGTAGCAGACCTCTAGTGAACCTCATCTCTCAGGAGCATTCTTGGCTCCTACAGAGACACCTCTGTGTGTGAAGCTGCGTACCTAACATAGGGGCAGAGAGAGCCTGATTCTCTCTGTTCATTTTGACGCTGTCATTCAGAAAACAGCTTGAGAATCCATAAAATGCTCTCCCTTACCACCGAGAGAATTCTCACTGCTGTAGCCCTTGGCACTTTGTAGAAATCTGCACCCAAACGCTTTTCCAAGTAGGCCTGGGTGCTAGCTCGGATGAACAGGCAATGGTGGAGCTGAGGCCAGTAAGGCAACAGTCAGGTTTCACACATTCTGGCAGCCTGCTCCTCCAGGGACTGTTAGGCCTCTTTTACTATGCAGGAGATTCGCTTGCCTTACTTCCTGTGAACAGCATTTCCCAGCCTCGGCGAAGCGGTTCCTGGAGATCTTTTCTCAGGGACAGTTTCCCCGGAGGTGTGGCAGACCTCGAGGACCCAACTCACAGGGGAAGGCAAAACCACATGGACAGGTCTATGCTCTGTAGGAGAGGTTTAGTGAACCTAATCTCTCAGGAACATTCTTGGCTCCTATAGAGACAACTCTGTGTGTGAAGCTACACTCCCAACATTGGTGCACAGGGAGCTTGATTCTCTCCGTGGGGTGCTGATGCTTTGTGGCAAAGCACCTGCTTGAGAATCCATCCTCTTAGGCTTCCCTCACCTTGACAGAGGTCTCATTGCTGTAGCCCTTGGCAGTTTGCAAAGAAGAAGACCCTTGCCCTTCATAAAGTAGGGCCTTGTCCTAGTTTGAATGGAAAGGCAATAGCTGAGCTGAGGTCAATAAGGAGCCAGTCCCGTCTGACACATTCCCGAAGCGTGCTCCTTCATGGAAAATGACTCTAGAATCTAGGAATATCTTTGCAAGGCTAGCAAAGGGCAGTCAGGAACCAGTACCCTGCCTCTGGAATTACCGACTTCTGAGCAGATCTGGAGGTCTCCTTTAGGAGAAGCTAACCCATTCCTTCCAAATAGAGGCTTCAAAACACAGGCAGGTGGGCTGCCTTTTCGTTCCCTATGGAGGCGTGCTTTTCTCTCCTCCTACGAACCCCGGTTCCCAGACACTGGGAAAAGTGGATCTTGAAGATATTTTCTCAGGGGTTGTTTCCACGGAGCTGGGGCCGAGCCTGGAGACCCAAAGGCACAGGGGAAGGCAAGACCACATGGACAAGCCTTTGCTCTTTAGTATAGCTCTAATGAACCTCACTCTGTCAGGATCTTTCTTGATTCCTACGGGGACACACCTGTGTGTGAAGCTGCGGGCACAGAGAGCCTGATTACCCCTGTGCAGCGCTGA
This sequence comes from Bubalus kerabau, assembly GCF_029407905.1. Lineage (NCBI taxonomy): Eukaryota > Metazoa > Chordata > Mammalia > Artiodactyla > Bovidae > Bubalus > Bubalus kerabau. The sequence goes on from NW_026577938.1 coordinate 196,712, forward strand.
GTCTGGGCGGCTAAACAACAGCTTGGGAATGCAGCCTGGGGCGCTTCCCTTCCCTCGGACAGAGCTCTCCTTGCGGTAGGCCTTGGTAGTTTGCATACAATGGGGCCCTAAGCCCTCTGCAAGTTGGCCTGGATCCTAGGTCCAAAGGGCAGGCCAGAGCGGAGCTGAGGCTGTGAGGCTCCAGACACATCTCCCATACTCCTACATCCTGCTCCTACCCGGGCGTGAACGCTAGAAGCTGGGAAGGTACCTGGACCGTGCAGGGGCGGGGCGAACGCGGGCGGCGTGGGGCGGGGGTGGGGGCGGGCTTCCCAGTTGTGCTCTCCGAGGTGGACACTGAGGGTGCAAACGCGCTGGAGTGCACCCGGGACTGGGTAAACCCGGGCTGCGCGGGTCGAGATTCCGATGGCTTTGGGTGGGGGTCGGTCCCAGTTGTGCTCCCGGGGGTCGCCACTGCGGCTGGGAACGCGCCGGGAGCGCGGCAGGAGCGGGGCTAACCCTGAGGGCGCGGGGCGGGGGTCGGCTCATGGGGGGGATGGGGAGGGGTTCCCAGTTGTGCTCTCGGGGGTTGCAACTGCGGCTGGGAACGCCCATTTCGTCCGCTCCTGGGTCCCCAAGGATCGCCATCCCGTGGGTGCAGTGGAGGGCTGCGGACCACAGGTAAGGGAACTGGGACTGCGTGGAGCAGGGAACCAAGTATTCCGCCGTCTGTTGGCACATTCTTGGAGCTCCCCAACCTGGCGGTCGCAGAAAGGCCTTGCATTTGGGGTCAAGGCCTTTACCGCTCCACCCCTCTGCTGAAAAATTTCCGAGTCTGCGCGGTTCTTCCAAGCAGCCTAGTGTCCGCTGGAAGTCCAAGGGACAGAACACTGAACTCTGGCCGGCTGGCCCAGCCCTGCTTCTGGCACTTTGTAAGCCAGCGGGCCCTTGAGCACCTGCTGGGATGGGAAAGGGAAGGGTCCACGGATTGCACCCTAGAAACTTAGTAGGGTGCATGGATTTCAAACCCTGGTGGCCGCCCAGGCAGCAAAGAAGGGGGGAGGGCACCTTGCTGCCCTTTCATGGCAGAATCTGTGGTTGTCCAGCTGCGTGGGCCTTTTCATGAGGACCCTGTGCAATAAAAGTTTGGTGTTTTGGAACTGAATAATTAGAACGTGTAAAAGCTTTAAATTATGTGGTGGTGTAATTAAAAAACAAAACAAAACAAAACCAAGCTCCAAGTGTTTTGCAAATGGAGGTTTAAATATTGAAGGACTGTATTCCTTGCACTGTGGCATTCTATCAAGAAGTGTGCAGGATTTTTTTTTTTTTTTAAGAAAAGTGTTCGAAGTGAGGGAAACAGGAAACCCAGAGGTGCCCCTGTATTTTGGGGAAGGCCTTAGGAGGTCACTTGGAAATGCTGCTGGATGTGCGGGAGGGCGGCAGATGGGCTGTGCAGGCTTGTCCTTTGCATGGATGTTCCTGTGTGTGGAAACCCAGCTCAGAGCCATCTCCTGATGTGTAAGAATTTCGCAGACAAACCTTGAGCTAAGCAATGCATTTTTTCCTAAGAAAATGTTTGTCTTAAGCGATGTAAATATCCTATGTATTTCCGCTAGACTCTGGCTTCAGGTCGGTTCCCCCAAAAGGCTCAGAAGCGATTTGAACAAAACAGCATGTTTTCCTCCTAGCTTGTTCTCCTTATCTATGTTAAGGAAATGATATATTTGCCTGCAATACTGCCTTTCTTCAAGATTCATGTCAATCAAGTTTTGGCCCGGGATGACTCACCTGCTGCCAATATTATCTCAATGCATGTCGTGGGGGAAGGGCCTGGTGCCATTCCCTGAAACAGTTCCTTTCTTTCCTTAGCTGACTGCTAGTGCCTGTAGAATATCTGGCTAAAGACCAGCAGGGGGTACTCTTACTACCCCCCCACCCCGCCTCAAGTCTAAGTCAGCAGCTTTCTCTATCTCTTTAATACTTTAATAACACTTGATGACACAAAAGCTCTGAGCGATCAAATCATATCAAATCTTCATTTCAGATTGAAGATGCATTCCATGGTATTGCCATCTTAAGTCTTTCCATCGTTATGGAATATCTGTCCATGTATTCAGGATAGTTTTCAGCCAGGGTGTATAATTTCCAGTGTGCCAGTCTTGTCATCCTCGTTACATCCATGGCAAAGTGTTTTATTCATGTTGATATTATTGAAAGGGAATTTTTTAAAATTCCTTTTCAGATTATTATCTGCTAATGTATACAGATAAAACTGTGTAATCATTCATTTTGATCAGTTTGGACAGCTTGAGAGTTGTCTTTAATTTCTTTACTTTCTGACACTTTAAGATTATCCTGGGACACATATGTAATGCCTCACCCCTAAATTCAGACATGTGTTCAAAGAACTTCTGTCCTTTTATTTATTTATTTATTTATTCTTTAACATTGAAATCGTTTTGACTATGCTGGGTGTTTGTTGCTAAATGGAAGTAGCTAGGACCTCTGGACTGCAGTCTCTCATCTCTTGCTGACCTCTTGTTGACCTCTGCAGATTCCTGGTAGGTGGGAGCTTGTTAGTTCCTTGTTCCTTATCAGAACCTCCTGTGGTAAGTGTTTTTCTCTTCTCTGTTGCCTGGTAAGGGTGGGTGGTCATGGGCATCCCAAAGTTGGCTAGAAGTCAATTATTTAGGCAGGCTTGTGCATAGATATGGGAGAAGGCAATGGCACCCCACTCCTGGAAAATCCCAAGGATGGAGGAGCCTGGTAGGCTGCAGTCCATGGGGTGGCTAAGAGTCGGACACCACTGAGCGACTTCATTTTCACTTTTCACTTTCATGCATAGGAGGAGGAAATGGCAACCCACTCCAGTGTTCTTGTCTAGAGAACCCCAGGGACTGCGGGGGCTGGTGGGCTGCCATCTATGGCGTGGCACAGGGTCGGCCTCAACTGAACCACTTAGCAGCTGCAGCAGCAGCAGCAGCAGTGCATAGATATCAAAGGGGATGAGAACAGTCAGGTAGGATCACATATGTCACCGTGAAACAATACTTCTCCTCTTAGCCAAAGCTAACAAAAGATTTCTGTTCTAGGTCAACCTAGAAGAGATCACTTAAGAGGTAAAGAAACTTAAACTCCATTAGCAAAGGCAGTTCAACATCTCAAGAAAACTTGTGCTAGGCACAAAACTCTTTTCTGGGGACCTACTTTCCCTACAACCTCCTTATCCCATTCTGTACCCATTCCTTTGCTTCTCCCGTCCTGAAAATGCCACCTGTAAGACAGAACTACTTCGTTTTCCTTCTTAAAGTGTGATTGCATTCCATACATTCTTGTAATAACAAGTCATACATTTCCCTTCAGCAACCAAGAACTCACTCTTATATTGGCATTTGATAGATTGGTGAGCATACCTATCAGTGATAATAGCGCCCACCCCGCTTCCTGCAAGAACAGTACAAAACAAAACAAAACAAAAAAATTGCTTTCTTACATTTAATATGTTCGGATGGTGCCAGTCACTATTCATGCAGAGTCAAAAATCTCTTTTGTTTCTGTATAAAAGGGAGGTCCTTTCAAGTCGTGAATGTTTCAGAACTTTCATTTATTTGGAAGTGACCTAGCTATTCAATACACTGTCGTCACTTAGTTTAGCACCAGGATAGAAACTCAGGTAACCAAAACACCTGGAGGAACGATTGTAAGTTCAGTTCAGTTCAGTTGCTCAGTCGAGTCTGACTCTTTGGGACCCCGTGGCCTGCAGGACGCCAGGCTTCCGTGTCCATCACCAACTCCAGGGGCTTGCTCAAACTCATGTCCATCGAGTCAGTGATGCCATCCAACCATCTTATCCTCTGTCATCCCCTTCTCCTCTGCCTTCAATCAAGACTATGAGAGGCAGATATTTTAGAGTATAATTATTGTTAAGAGTTTATCTAAAAGCTCATATCACATTTACATTTTTTACATTGGTTGTTGCTGTTTCCAGGTACTTTCTTGCTGACAAGCTTGTGACACATATAACAATAGAGCAATTTTTACCTCAAAAGAAACCTAGGCACTATGAACATGTTGTGCTTACTGTTGTTGACTCTTAAACATGTCTATAGTGGAGGAGCAAAACCAAAAATACTAGATATTTAATATTGACTAGTTCCCAGTTCACGGGACTCTGACATTCATTTAGGTCAATGTTTTCTTGTATTTCCAGCAGTTCGATTTGGAAGGGCTGCCTTGTCTTTAGACCATTGAAATCAGAACTCAGAACTTGAGCAATATTATCAAAAAACACAAAGCTCACACTGACACATACCTTAATCCAGACAGACAGATAAGACATCTTCCAGTTTTCCGCCTGAGATTTAAAATATTTCTTTGAGCCGTTTTCCTGGGGAGTGGGGGGGGGAGTGGGGGTGGCAGCGAGGCAGGCTTGGGTAACAAGCTAATTGTTGGTCATTGCATATGCAAAGAACCAGCTTTCCGGGTTCCAAGGAAAAAAGTTTCCTTGGTACCCAATTTTGTTTGGATCTATAGACTCTCATGGCCCTCCTAGGTCAGGACATCTTTCCTTTCTGTAGTCCTCGTTTTATCCCTAAATCATAGACAGCTTGGATTGTCTCTGTGGGGTGGATGTATTGTCCTCGTGTTTGACCTGGCGGCAGTAGCGAGGTCCGAGAGCCTCTCCTGGAACCGGGCATGGGGACGGGGCTCACCAGGAGCCCCTGGTGGAAGTGGGCAACGCCCCGGGAGCGCGCCAGGGGCGGGGCGATCCCGGGCGGCGCGGGTCGGGGTTCTGGTCGGGAGGGGGTGGGGGCGGTAACAGTTGTGCTCTCGGGGGTCCCCACTGCAGCTGGAAACGCGCTGGGAGTGCGGCAGGGGCGGGGTGAACCCGGGTGGCGCGGGGCGGGGTTCGGCTCCTGGCGGGGGTGGGGGAGGGCTTCCCAGTTGTGCTCTCGGTGGTGGCCACTGCGGCTGGAAACGCGCCGGGAGCGCACCCGGGGCGGGGTAAACCTGGGCTGCGCGGGTCGAGATTTAGATGGCTGTGGGTGGGGGTTCGGTCCCAGTTGTGCTCTCGGGGGTCGCCACTGCGGCTAGGAACGCCCATTTCCTATGCTCCTGTGTCCCCAAGGATCCACATCTAGTGGGTGCAGTGGAGGGCTGCGGGCCACAGGTCAGGGAACTGGGACTGCTTGGAGCAGGGAACCAAGTATTCCGCCCTCTGTTGGCACATTCTCGGAGCTCCCCAACCTGGCGGTCGCAGAAAGGCCTCGCCCTTGGTGTCAAGGCCTTTACCGCTCCACCCCCTTGCTGAAAAATCTCAGTCTGCATGGTTTTCCCAAGCAGCCTAGTGTCCCCTGGAAGTCCAAGGGACAGAACACTGAACTCTGGCCGGCTGGCCCAGCCCTGCTTCTGGCACTTTGTAAGCCAGCGGGCCCTTGAGCACCTGCTGGGATGGGAAAGAGAAGGGTCCACGGATTGCACCCTAGAAACTTAGTAGGGTGCATGGATTTCAAACCCTGGTGGCCGCCCAGGCAGCAAAGAAGGGGGGAGGGCACCTTGCTGCCCTTTCATGGCAGAATCTGTGGCTGTCCTGATGCGTGGGCCTTTTCATGGGGACCTTGTGCAATAAAAGTTTGGTGTTTTGGTACTGAATAATTAGAAATTGTAAAAAGTTTAAATTATGTGGCGGTGTAATTAAAAAACAAAACAAAACAGAACCAAGCCCCAAGTGTTTGGCACAGGGAGGTTTAAGTATCGAAGGCCTGTTTTCCTTGCACTGTGGCATTCTATCAAGAAGTGTGCAGGATTTTTTTTTTTTTTTAAGAAAAGTGTTCGAAGTGAGGGAAACAGGAAACCCAGAGGTGCCCCTGTATTTTGGGGAAGGCCTTAGGAGGTCACTTGGAAATGCTGCTGGCTGTGGGGGAGGGGGGCAGATGGGCTGTGCAGGCTTGTCCTTTGCATTCATGTTCTTGTGTGTAGAAACCCAGCTCGGAGCCATCTCCTGATGTGTAAGAATTTCGCAGACAAACCTTGAGCTAAGCAATGCATTTGTTCCTGAGGAAATGTTTGTCTTAAGCGATGTAAATATCCTATGTATATCTGCTGGACTCTGGCTTCAGGTCGGTTCCCCCAATAGGCTCAGAAGCGACTTGAACAAAACAGTATGTTTTCCTCGTACCTTGTTCTCCTAATCTATGTTAAGGAAATGATATATTTGCCTGGAATACTGCCTTTCTTCAAGATTCATGTCAATCAGTTTTTGGCCCAGGATGACTCACCTGCTGCCAATGTGACCTCAAGGCATGTCGTGGGGGAGGGGCCTGGTGCCATTCCCTGAGACAGTGCCTTTCTTTCCTTAGCTGACTGCTAGTGCCTGTAGAATATCTGGCTAGAGACCAGCAGGGCGTACACCCCGCCTCAAGTCTAAGTCAGCAGTTTTCTCTATCTCATTTATACTTTAATAACAATTGATGACACAAAAGCTCTGAGCGATCAAATCATATCAAATCTTCATTTCAGATTGAAGATGCATTCCGTGGTATTGCCATCTTAAGTCTTTCCATTGTTATGGAATACCTGTCCATGTATTCAGGATAGTTTTCAGCCAGGGTGTATAAGTTCCAGTGTGCCAGTCTTGTCATCCTCGTTACATCCATGGCAAAGTGTTGTATTCATGTTGACATTATTGAAAGGGAATTTTTTTTAATTCCTTTTCAGATTATTATCTGGTAATATATACAGAAAAAACTGTGTAATCTTTCGTTTTTATCAGTTTGGACAGCTTGATAGTTGTCTTTAATTTCTTTCCTTTCTCATACTTTAAGATTTTCCGGGCACTGTACATGTACTGCCTCACCCCTAATCTCAGTCATGTGTTCAAAGAACTTCTGTCCTTTATTTGTTTACTTATTTTTTGCAACATTGAATTCGTTTTGACTATGCTGGGTCTCTGCTGCAAGATGGAAGTTGCTAGGACCTCTGGACTGCAGTCTTCCATCTCTTACTGACCTCTTGTTGACCTCTGCAGAATCCTGGTTGGCGGGAGCTTGTTAGTTCCTCGTTCCTTACCAGGACCTCCTGTGGTAAGTGTTTTTCTCTTCTCTGTTGCCTTGTAAGGGTGGATGGTCATTGGCATCCCAAAGCTAGCTAGAAGTCAATGATTTAGGCAGGCTTGTGCATAGATATGGGAGAAGGCAATGGCACCCCACTCCAGTACTCTTGCGTGGAAAATCCCATGGATGGAGGAGCCTGGTAGGCTGCAGTCCATGGGGTCGCTAAGAGTCGGACACCACTGAGCGACTTCACGTTCACTTTTCACTTTCATGCATGGGAGGAGGAAATGGCAACCCACTCCAGTGTTCTTGCCTAGAGAACCCCAGGGACTGCGGGGCCTCGTGGGCTGCCGTCTATGGGGTCGCACAGAGTCGGACACGACTGAAACGACTTAGCAGCAGCAGCGGCGGCAGCAGCAGCAGAAGCAGTGCATCGATATCAAAAGGGCTGCAAACAGTCAGGAAGGATCACATATGTCACCGTGAAACACTACTTCTCCACTTAGCCAAAGCTAACAAAAGATTTCTGTTCTAGGTCAACCTAGAAGAGATCACTTAAGAGGTAAAGAAACTTAAACTCCATTAGCAAAGGCATTTCGACATCTCAAGAAAACTTGTGCTAGGCACAGAACTCTTTTCTGGGGGTCCACTTTCCCTACAACCTCCTTATCCCATTCTGTACCCATTCCTTTGCTTCTCCCATCCTGAAACGGCCACCTGTAAGACAGAACTACTTTGTTTTCCTTCCTCAAGTGCCATTGCATTCCACATACTTTCTTGTAATAACAAGTCATACATTTCCCTTCAGCAACCAAGAACTGACTTTTATATTGGCATTCGCTATAGCCCGCCCCCCTCCCCCCACCCCCAAGAACAGAACAAAACAAAACAAAACAATTGCTTTCTTACATTTAACATGTCAGGATGGTGCCAGACACTATTCATGGAGAGTCAAAAATCTCTTTTGTTTCTGTGTAAAAGGGAGGTCCTTTCAAGTCGTGAATGTTTCAGAACTTTCATTTATTTGGAAATGACCTAGCTATTCAATACACTGTCGTCACAAGGATAGAAACTCGGGTAACCAAAACACCTGGAGAAACGTTTGTTAGTTCAGTTCAGTTCAGTTGCTCAGTCGTGTCTGACTCTTTGGGACCCCGTGGCCTGAAGGACGCCAGGCTTCCGTGTCCGTCACCAGCTCCAGGGGCTTGCTCAAACTCATGTCCATCGAGTCAGTGATGCCATCCAACCATCTTATCCTCTGTCATCCCCTTCTCCTCTGCCTTCAATCAAGACTATGAGAGGCAGATATTTTAGAGTATAATTATTGTAAAGAGTTTGTCTAAAAGCTCATATCACATTTACATTTTTTACTTTTGTTGTTGTCGTTTCCAGGTAGTTTCTTGCTGACAAGCTTGTGACAGATATAACAATAGAGCAATTTTTACCTCAAAAGAAACCTAGGCACTATGAACATGTTGTGCTTAATGTTGTTGACTCTTAGACATGTCTATAATGGAGGAGCAAAACCAAAAATACTAGATATTTAATATTGACTAGTTCCCAGTTCACGGGACTCTGACATTCATTTAGGTCAATGTTTTCTTGTATTTCCAGCAGTTTGATTTGGAAGGGCTGCCTTGTCTTGAGACCATTGAAATCAGAATTCAGAACTTGAGCAATATTATCAAAAAACACAGGGCTCACACTGACACATACCTTAATCCAAACAGACAGACAAGACATCTTCCAGGTTTCCGCCTGAGATTTAAAATATTTCTTTGAGCCAGTCTTCTGGGGAGTGGGGGGATGGGGGTGGCAGTAAGGCAGGCTTGGGTAACAAGCTAATTGTTGGTCATTGTATATGCAAAGAACCAGCTTTCCGGGTTCCAAGGAAAAAAGTTTCCTTGGTAACCAACTTTGTCTGGTTCTATAGAATATCATGGCCCTCCTAGGTCAGGTCATCTTGCCTTTCTGTAGTCCTCGTTTTATCCCTAAATCATAGACAGCTTGGATTGTCTCTGTAGGGTGTATGTATTGTCCTCATGTTTGACCTGGCGGCAGCAGCGAGCTCCGAGAGCCTCTCCTGGAAACGGGCGTGGGGACGGGGCTCACCGAGAGCCACTGGTGAAGGTGGGCAGCGCCCCTGGAGCGCGGCAGGGGCGGGGCGAACCCGGGCGGCGCAGGGTGGGTGTCGGCTCCTGGCGGGGGTAGGGGAGGGCTTCCCAGTTGTGCTCTCGGAGATGGCCACTGCAGCTGGAAACGCGCCGGGAGCGCAGCCAGGGTGGGGTAAACCTGGGCTGCACAGGTCGAGATTCCGCTCACTGTGGGTGGGGGGTCGGTCCCTGTTGTGCTCCCGGGGGTCGCCAATATTGCTGGGAACCCACCGGGAGCCCGGCAGGGCCGGGGCGAAACCTGGCGGTGCGGGGCGGGGTGGGGTTCCGTTCGCAGTTGGGGTCGGCTCCTGGCGGGGGTGGGGGAGGGCTTTCCAGATGTGCTGTTGGGGGTCGCCATTGCGGCTGGGAATGCCCATTTCGTGAACTCCTGGATCCCCAAGGATCGGCATCCATTGGCCACAGCGGAGGGGTGCGGAACACAGGTAAGGGAACGGGGACTGCGTGGAGCAGGGAACCATGTATTCCGCCCTGTGTTGGCACAGTCTCAGAGCTCCCCAACCTGGCGGTCGCAGAAAGGCCTCGTCTTTGGGGTCAAGGCCTTTACCGCTCCACCCCTCTGCTGAAAAACCTCAGAGTCTGCGCGGTTTTCCCAAGCAGCCTAGTGTCCGCTGGAAGTCCAAGGGACATAACCCTGAATTCTGGCCGGCTGGCCCAGCCCTGCTTCTGGCACTTTGTAGGCCAGCCGGCCCTGGAGCACCTGCTAGGATGGGAAAGGGAAGGGTACGCGAATTGCACCCTGGTGGCCGCCGAGGCAGCAAAGAAGGGGGGAGGGCACCTTACTGCCCTTTAATGGCAGACAGAATCTGTGGCTGTCCTGCTGCGTGGGCCTTTTCATGGGGACCTTGTGCAATAAAAGTTTACCGGTGACCTTAGGGAACTTCCCAGTGTGCTTCTGACAGATGAGGGATGCTGTGGAGTTGGCGGGGCCTCTCAGGACTCCGCTGGGTTTGGCGCAATGGAAGAGGGCCTCATCTCCAGGGAAGGCAGGAACCTCAGGCTTCCTCTCCGTTTCAGACTCCGACCGCAGGGTCCCTGCAGAGTTGGGACAGGAGAGTCAGGAATCGTCTTGTCTGAGGAAGGGAACTCCGCTTGCCTCTCGAGGTGCTCAGGGGGTCTCAGGCCCCTTGTTGAGCTGTGTGTGGAACCTGCGGGTGTTTCCGGAAATGCACGACGGTGACAGTGCCCCTTCGTGTTGTGCCTTCACCCACTGGGTTGCCTTCGAAGAGGTGTCCGGGCCTCGGGTTCTTTTCAAGAGCGGACAGGGAAATCGGGGTCTTTCGGCATGAGGGACCACCCACGGGGCTAGTCTCAAATTTCCTAGTGAGGCCGGCTTCATCCTGAGTTGTGCTGGGAAGGCCGGGGACACTTCCAGACAATGCAGGGGGATCGACTCTCCTGTCGCCATCAGGAGGGGAGAAGGGGCTCAGATGAAGTGGGGATGGAACCCTCGGTGTTACCCTCGAGGGAAACCGGCGTGTGGGGGACTTTTGGGGGTTGCATGAAAGGAGTCAGGTACCGTTTCGCACTTCAGGACAGAACCTGGGACTTCCCTTGAGACGCCGTAGCGGGCAAGGGCCTCATCTTGCGAAGACGTTGGGACCATGTGGATTTTCTCGAGTTGCGGCGGGATTCTAGAGTTACGAAGTGGATTTCAGGCTTCCTCTTGTGTTGGCCCCGGGAAGCCTAATCTTCCATTCGAGTTGCGAGGGAAAGCTGAGGGTTGCACTCGAGTCACTGCAGGGCCAAAGAGACCTCATCTAGGCCTGTGTCCGGGACTTAACGTTCCTCTCAAGGGAAGACAGGGATCTCAGGGTGGCGTTCCAGACTCCCCCGGGGAGTCAGGCCTCGCCTCGAGGGCAAGCCAAGGATGCCGCTCTCCTCTCAAGTGGCGACGCAGATCTCTTGGAGCCCACTGAGTGGCCTCAAGGGAGTCAGGCCTTCTCTTCAGTTTGGAGAGAGGACTCGGGATTGTGCTCTGGGTCAGGCAGGAAAAGAAGGCCCTCACCTCGCGAGGATGGGGGCTTCTCAGGGGTTTCCTCGAGCTGCGGCGCCCGTGGGGGTTTTCTCACGAGGCAAGACGAGGATCTCAGGGAGCCTCTCGTGCGGTGCCAGGGAAGTCAGGTCTCTGTGCACGTGGCGAGGGGGAGCGCGTCATGGCTCTCCAGTCATGGGAGAGGACTAGGGCCTCCAGAGGCGTTGAAGAAGGACACTCGAGGTCTTTCTGTGATTGCGGCGGGAAAGCCTCGTTTCCCTCGGCTTCTGCCGGGGACCTGAGGGAACTTCCCATGGTGCCTCTGATAGGTGAGGGATGCTGTGGAGTTGGCGGGGCCTCTCGGGACTCCGCTGGGCTTGGCGCAATGGAAGAGGGCCTCATCTCGAGGGGAGACAGGAAACTTAGGCTTCCTCTCCTTTTCGGACTCCAACCACAGGGTCCCTGCAGAGTTGGGACAGGAGAGTCAGGCCTCGTCTTGTCTGAGGAAGGGAACTCCGCTTGCCTCTCGAATTGCTCAGGGTGTCTCACGCACCTCGTCAAGCTGTGTGTGGAAACCGCGGGTTTTTCCGGATGACGCACGGGGGTGTCAGTGCCCCTTCGAATGGTAACTTCACCCACAGGGTTGCCTTCGAAGAGGTGTCCGGGCATCGGGTTCTTATCCAGAGCGGACTGGGAAATCGGGGTCGTTCGGCATGTGGCACAACCCACGGGGCTCATCTCGAATTTCCTTGGGAGGCCGGCCTCATCCTGAGGTGTGCCGGGAAAGCCGGGAACCCCTTCCAGAATACGCAGGGGAATCGACTCTCCTGTCGTGATGAGGAGGGGAGAAGGGGCTCAGATGAAGGGGTGCCAGGACCCTCGGTGTTCCCCTCGAGGGAACCCGGCGTGTCTGGGAAATTTTGGAGGTCGCATGAAGGGTGTCAGGTACCGTTTCGCAACTCAGGACGGAACGTGAGACTTCCCTTGAGACGCCATAGCGGGCAAGGGCCCCATCTTGCGAAGACGTTGGGACCACGTGGTTTTTCTCGAGTTGCGGCGGGATTCTCGAGTTACGACGGGGATTTCAGGCTTCCTCTTGGGTTGGCCCTGGGAAGCCCCATCTTCCATTCGAGTTGCTAGGGAAAGCTGGGGGTTGCGCTCGAGTCACTGCAGGGCCCAAGAGACCTCATCTAGGCGTGTGTGAGGACCTAGTAGTACTCTCAAGGGAAGACAGGGATCCCGGGGTTGCACTCCAGAGTCCCCCGAGGAGTCAGGCCTCGCCTCGAGGGGAAGCAAAGGACTCCGCTCTTCTCTTGAGCCACGACGCGGATCTCTTGGAGCCCTCTGAGTGGCCTCAAGGGAGTCAAGCCTAATCTTCAGTTTGGAGAGAGGACTCGGGATTGCTCTCCAGGAAAGGCAGGAAAAGAAGGCCCTCACCTCGCGAGGACGGGGGCTTCTCAGGGGTTTCCTCGAGCTGCGGCGTCCGTGGGGCTTTTCTCACGAGGCATGACGAGGTTCTCAGGGAGCCTCTCGTGCGGCGCCAGGGAAGTCAGGTCTCCATGCGCGTGGCGAGGGGTAGCTCGTCATTGTTCTCGAGTCCTGGGAGGGGACTAGGGCATCAAGGCGTGTAGAAGAAGGTCTCTCGAGGTCTTGCTCGGCTTGCAGCGGGAAACCCTCGTTTCCCTCGACTTCTCCCGGTGACCTGAGGGAACTTCCCAGGGTTCCTCTTAGAGGTGAGGGATGCTGTGGAGTTGGTGGGCCATCTCGGGACTCCTCTGGGTTTGGCGCAATCGAAGAGGGCCTCATCTCGAGGGGAGACAGGACCTCAGGCTTCCTCTCCGTTTCGTACTCCGACAGCAGTGTCCCTGCAGCGTTGGGGCAGGAGAGTCAGGCCTCGTCTTGTCTGAGGAAGGGAACTCCGCTTGCCTCTCGAGTTGCTCAGGGAGTCTCAGTCCCCTCGTGGAGCTGTGTGTGGAAACCGCGGGTGTTTCCGGACGATGCACGGGAGTGTCAGTGCCCCTTCGTGTTGTTCCTTCACTCACAGGGTGGCCTTCGAAGAGGTGTCCGGGCATCGGGTTCTCCTTAACTGCGGACCGGGAAATCAGGGTCGTTCAACATGGGGCACCAGCCACGGGGCTTGTCTCGAATTTCCTCGCGAGGCCGGCCTCATCCTGAGGGGCGCCGTGCAGGCCGGGAACCCCTTCCAGACCACGCAGGGGAATCAACTCTCCTGTCGCGAACAGGAGAGGAGTAGGACCTCAGAGGAAGTGGTGCCGGGACTCTCAGTGTTCCCCTCAAGGGAACCCGGCATGTCGGGGAACTTTTGGATGTCGCATGAAGGGTGTCAGGTACCGTGTCTCACTTCAGGACGGAACATGGGACTTCCCTTGAGACGCCGTACCGGGCAAGGGCCTCATCTTGCGAAGACGTTGAAACCACGTGGATTTTCTCGAGTTGCGGCAGGATTCTCGAGTTTCGACGAGGATTTCAGGCTTCCTCTTGGGTTGGCCTTGGGAAGCCCCATCTCCCATTCAAGTAGCGAGGGAAATCTGGGGGTAGCGCTCGAGTCACTGCAGGGCCAAAGAGACCTCATCAAGGCGTGTGTCCTGGAACTAATATTCCTCTCCAGGGAAGGCAGGAATCTCGGGGTTGCATTTCAGGCTCCCTCGGGGAGTCAGGCCTCGTCTCGAGGGGAAGCCAAGGACTCCGCTCTCCTCTCGAGTGGCGACGCGGATCTCTTGGAGCCCACTGAGTGGCCTCAAGGGAGTCCAGCCTCCTCTTCAGTTTGGAGAAAGGACCCGGGATTGCTCTCCAGGCCATGCAGGAATAGAAGGCCCTCAGCTCGCGAGGACGGGGGCGTCTCAGGGGTTTCCTCGAGCTGCGGCGCCCATGGGGGTTTTCTCCCGAGGCACGACGAGGATCTCAGGGAGCCTCTCGTGCGGCGCCAGGGAAGTCAGGTCTCCATGCGCATGGCGAGGGGGAGCGCGTCATGGCTCTCGAGTCACGGGAGGGGACTAGGGCCTCGAGACGCATTGAAGAAGGACTCTCGAGGTCTTTCTCGGGTGGCGGCGGGAAACCCTCGTTTCCCTCGCCTTCTGCCGGGGATCTTAGGGAACTTCCCAGGGTGCCTCTGAGTGGCGAGGGATCCTGTGAAGTTGGCGGGGCCTCTCGGGACTCCGCTGGGTCTGGCGCAACGGAAGAGGGCCTCACCTCGAGGGGAGGCAGGAACCTCAGGCTTCCTCTCCGTTTCGGCTCCGACCGCAGGGTCCCTGCAGAGTTGGGACAGGAGAGTCATGCCTCGTCTTGTCTGAGGAAGGGAACCCCGCTTGCCTCTCGAGTTGTCAGGGGTTTTCAGGCCCCTGGTCGAGCTGTGTGTGGAACCCGCGGGTCTTTCCGGATGATTCACGGGGGTGTCAGTGCCCCTTCGTGTTGTGCCTTCACCCACAGGGTTGCCTTAGAAGAGGGGTCCGGGCCTCGGGTCCTTCTCAAAAGCGGACCGGGGAATCGGGGGCATTTGGCATGTGGCACCACCCACGTGGCTCGTCTCGAATTTCCCTGTGAGACCGGCCTCATCCTGAGGTGCACCGGGAAGGCCGGGAACCCCTTCTGAACCACGCAGGGGAATCGACTCTCCTGTCGTGATCAGGAGGGGAGAACGGGCTCAGATGAAGCTGTGCCGGGACCTCGGTGTTCCCTCCAGGGTACCCGGCGTGTCGGGGAGCTTTTGGTGGTCGCACGAAGGGTGTCAGGTACTGTTTCGCACCTCAGGGCGGAACATGGGTCTTCCCCTGAGACGCTGTAGTGGGCAAGGGCCTCATCTTGCGAAGACGTTGGAACCACGTGTTTTTTCTCGAGTTGCGCCGGGATTCTCGAGTGACGATGGGGATTACAGGCTTCCTCCTCTGTTGGCCCTGGGAAGCCCAGTCTTCCATTCGATTGGCGAGGGAAAGCTGGGGGTTTCGCTCGAGTCACTGCAGGGCCAAAGAGACCTCATCTAGGCTTGTGTCCAGGACCTAATGTTCTTCTCCAGGGAAGGCAGGGATCTCGGGGTTGCATTCCAGGATCCCCCTGGGTGTCAGGCCTCGTCTCGAGGGGAAGCAAAGGACTCTGCTGTCCTCCCGAGTCGCGACGCGGATATCTTGGAGCCCCCTAGTGGCGTCAGTGGAGTCAAGCCTCCTCTTCATTTTGGAGAGAGGGCTCGGGATTGTTCTCCAGGCCATGCAGGAAAAGAAGTCCCTTCACATCGCGAGGACGGGGGCGTCTCAGGGGTTTCCTCGAGCTGCGGCGCCCGTGGGAGTTTTCTCGCGAGGCACGGCGAGGATCTCAGGGAGCCTCTCGTGCGGCGCCAGGAAAGTCAGGTCTCCCTGCGCGTAGCGAGGAGGAGCGCGTTGTGGCTCTCGAGTAATGGGAGGGGACTAGGGCCTCAAGACGCGTTGAAGAGGGACTCTTGAGGTCTTTCTCGGGTTGTGGCGGGAAAAAGTCGTTTCCCTCGACTTCTGCCGGGGACCTTAGGGAACTTCCCAGGGTGTCTCTGAGAGTTGAGGGATACTGTGGAGTTGGCGGTGCCTCTCGGGACTCCGCTGGGTTTGTCGCAATGGAAGAGGGGCTCATCTCGAGGGGAGGCAGGAACCTCAGACTTCCTCTCTGTTTCGGACTCCGACATCAGGGTCCCTGCAGAGTTGAGACAGGAGAGACAGGCTATGTCTTTTCTGAGTAATGGAACTCCGCTTGCCTCTCGAGTTGTTCATGGGGTTTCAGGCCCCTTGTCAAACTGTGTGTGGAATCTGCAGGTTTTTCCAGACGATGCACGGGGGTGTCAGTGACCCTTCGTTTTGTGTCTTCATCCACAGGGTTGCCTTCGAAGAGGTGTCCGGGCATCGGGTTCTTATGAAGAGCGGACCGGGATATCGGGGTCGTTCAGCATTTGGCACCACCCACGTGGGTTGTCTCGAATTTCCTCATGAAACCGGCCTCATCCTGAAATGTGCCGCGAAGTTCATGAAACTCTTCCAGACAAAGCAGAGGAATCGACCCTCCTGTGGCGATCAGGAGGGGAGAAGTGGCTCAGATGAAGTGCTGCTGGGAACCTCGGTGTTTCCCTCAAGTGAGACAGGTATGTCGGGTAACTTTTGGGGTCGCATGAAGCGTTCCAAGTACCGTTTCGCTCTTCAAAATGGAACGTTGGACTTCTCTTGGGGTGCTCCAGCGGGCATGGGCCTCATCTTGGAATGACTGCGGAACCACTTGGTTTTTCTCGAGTTGCGGTGGGATATTTGAGTTACCACAGGGAATTCATGCTTCCTCTTGTGTTGGCCCACAAAAGTCTTATCTTCCATTCGAGATTCGAGGAAGAGCTGGAGGTGCGCTCTAGTCACTGAAGGCAAAAGAGACCCCACCAAGGCTTGTGTGCAGGGCCTAATGTTCATGTCAAGGCTCGACAGAAATCTCGGGGTTGCATTCCAGACTCACCTTGGAGTCAGCCCTCATCTCGAGGGGAAGCAAAGGACTCTGCTCTCCTCTCGAGTCGGACGGGTATGTCTTGGAGCCCCCTGAGTGGCTTAAAGGGAGTCAAACCTCCTTTGGTGTTTGGAGGGAGGACACGGGATTGCTCTCCAGGGAATGCATGAAATGAAGGCCCTCATCTCCCAACGACTGGGGCGTCTCGTAGGTTTTCTCGAGCTGTGGCGCTAGTGTGGGGTTTCTCACGAAGTAAGACTGGGAGCTCAGTGAGCCTCTCACGTGGTGCCAGGGCAGTCAGGTCTCTATGCACGTGGTGAGAGGGACCCCGTCATTGTTCTCGAGTCATGGTAGGGGAATTGGGCCTGAAGAGGTGTTAAAGAGGGACTCTCGAGGTCTTTCCTGGGTTGCAGCAGGAAACCCTGGGTTCCATCGACTTGTGCCAGTGACTTCAGGAAGCTTCTCAGCGTGCCTCTGAGAAGTCAGGGTCACTGTGGAGTTGGGAGGGGCCTCTCGGAACTCCACTGGGTTTGGTGCAATGGAAGAGGGCCTCATGACAAGTTGAGGCAGGAACCTCAGGGTTCCTCTCCTGGCTTCGAATGCGCCGGATCTGACTCGGATCGCAGAGTCCCTGCAGAGTTGGGACAGGAGAGTCAGGCCTCGTCTTGTGTGGAGGACTGGAACTCCGCTTGACTCTCGCGTTGTTCATGGGGTGACAGGCCACTTGTCGATTTGTATGTGGAACTTGTGGGTTTTTCCGGACGATGCACCGGGGTGTCATTGCCCCTTCGTGTTGTGCCTTGATCCACAGGATTGCCTTCGAGTTGGGTTCTGCCATCGGGTTCTTATCAAGAGCGGACCAGGGAATTGGGGTCTTTTGGCATGCCGCACCACCCACGAGGCTATGTCTCGAATTTCGTCGTGAGGCTGGCCTCATCTTGATGTGCGCCAGGAAGGTCGGGAACGCCTTCCAGACAAAGCAGGGGAATCGAACCTCCTGTCGCGATCAAGAGGGGAGAAGAGTCTCAGATGAAGTGGTGCCGGGAACCTCGGTGTTCTCGTCAAGTGAGACTGTTATGTTGGGGAACTTTTGGGGTCGCATCAAGGGTTCCAAGTAACTTTTCGCTCTTCAATACAGAACGTGGGACTTCTCTTGAGACGCTGTAGCGGGCAAGGGCCTCATCTTTCGATGACGGGGGAACCACGTGGTTTTTCTTGAGTTGCGGCGGGATTCTCGAGTTACGACGGGGAATTCAGGCTTCCTGTTCAACTGGCCCAGGGAAGTCCAGTTTTCATTCGAATTGCGAGTTAGAACTGGGGATTGCTCTCGAGACACTGCAGGGCCAAATAGACCTCATCTAGGCTTGTGTCCAGGACCTAATGTTCCTCTGCTGGGGCGACAGCGATCTCGGCATTGCATTCTCGACTCACCCGGGGAATCAGGCCTCATCTCGAGGGGAAGCCAAGGACACCGCTCTCCTGTCAAGTCGCGACGGGTATATCTTGGAGCTCACTGTGTGGCCTAAAATGAGGCAAGCCTCCTGTGGAGTTTGGAGAGAGGACTCAGGATTGCTCTCCAGGCCATACAGCAAAAGAAGGCCCTCATCTCGTGAGGACTGGGGCGTCTCGTGGGTATTCTCGAGCTGCGGCTGGGGAGCTCAGGGAGCCTCTCCTGTGGCGCCAGGGAAGTCAGGTTTCTATGCGCGTGGCTAGGCGGAGTGCGTCATTGCTCTCGAGTCATGGTAGGGGAATCGCACCTCAAGACGCGTTGAAGAAGGACTCTCGAGGTCTTTTACGGGTTGGGGCAGTAAACCCTTGGTTCCCTCGACTTGTGCCGGTGATCTCAGGAAGGTCTAAGGGTGCATCTGAGAAGTCAGGGATACTGTGCAGTTGGGAGGGGCCTCTCGGGACTCCACTGGGTTCGGTGCAATGGAAGAGGGCCTCATCTCGAGTGGAGGCAGGAAACTCATGTTTCCTCTCCTGACTTCCCCTGGGCCAGATCTGACTCGGATTGCAGTTTCGCTGCAGAGTTCGAACAGGAGAGTCAGGCCTCGTCTTGTGTGGAGGAATGGAACTCTGCTTGCCTCTCCAGTTGTTCACGGGGTGACAGGTCACTTCTCGAGCTGTGTGTGGTACCTGCGGGTTTCTCCAGACGATACCCGGGGGTGTCAGTGCCCCTTCGTGTTGTGCCTTCATCAAAAGGGTTATCTTCAAAGAGGTGTCCGGGCATTGGGATCTTATCAAGAGCGAACCGGGAAATCGGGGTCTTTCGGCATGTGTCACCATCCATGAGGCTATGTCTCGAATATCCTCGTGAGACCGGCCTCATCCTGAGATGCACCGGGAAAGGCGGGAACCCCTTCAAGACAAAACAGGGGAATCGACCCTCCTGTCGCGATCAGGAGGGGAGAAGGGGCCCAGATGTAGTGGTGCCGGGAACCTCGGTGTTCTCCTCGAGTCAGACCAGTGTGTCGAGGAACTTTTGAGGTCGCATCAAGGGTGCCGATACCGTTTCGCACTTCAGGACGGAACGTGGGACTTCTCTTGAGACGCTGTAGGGGGCAAGGGCCTCATCTTGCGATGACGGGGGAACCACGTAGCGTTTCTCGAGTTGTGGCGGGATTCTCGAGTTTCGACGGGGAATACAGTCTTCCTCATGTGTTGGCCCAGGGAAGTCCTATCTTCCATTCGAGTTTCAAGGGAGAGCTGGGGATTGCCCTCGAGTCACTGCAGGGCAAAATAGACCTCATCTAGGCTTGTGTCCAGGACTTAATGTTCATCCCTAGGGGCGACAGGGATCTCGGGCTTGCATACCAGACTCACCCGGGGAATCAGGCCTCGTCTCGAGGGGAAGCAAAGAACTCCGCTGTCCTTTTGAGTCGCGATGGGTATCTCTTGGAGCCCACTGTGTGCCCTAAAGGGAGTCAAGCCTCCTGTGCTGTTTGGATAGAGGACTCGGGATTCCTCTCCAGGCCATGCAGGAAAAGAAGGCCCTCATCTCGCGATGACGGCGGCCTCTTGTGGGTTTTCTAGACTGCCGCGCTAGTGCCGGGTTTCTGACGAGGTACGAGAGGGAGCTCAGGGAGCCTCTCGTGTGGCGCCAGGGAAGTCAGGTCCCCATGAGATGGCTAGGGGGAGTTCGTCATTGCTCTCGAGTCATGGTAGGGTAATCGGGCCTCAAGACGGGTTGAAGAAGGACTCTCGAGGTCTTTCTCGGGTCACTGCATAAAACCCAGGGTTCCCTTGACTTGTGCCTGCGACCTCAGGGAGCTTCTCAGAGTGCCTCTGAGAAGTCAGGGATACTGTGCAGTTTGGAGGGGCCTCTCGAGACTCCTCTGCATTTGGTGGAATGTAAGAGGGACTCATCTCGAGTTGAAGCAGGAACCTCAGTGTTCCTCTCCATTTCTGACTCAGATCGCAAGGTCCCTGCATGTTGGTACAGGAGAGTCAGGCCTCGTCTTTTCTGGAGGATGGGACTCCTCTTGCCTCTCGAGTTGTTCTCGAGGTGACAGGCCACTTGTCGAGCTGTGTATGTAACCTGCCCTTTTTTCCGGATGATGCACAGGTGTGTTAGTGCCCCTTCGTGTTGTACCTTCATACTCAAGGCTGCCTTCCAAGAGGTGTCCGAGCATCGGATTCTTATCAAGAGCGGACCGGGAAATTGGAGTCTTTCAGCAAGTGGCACCACCCACAAAGCTACGTATCGAATTTCCCCATGAGACCGGCCTCATCCTGAGTTGTGCAGGGAAGGTCGGGCCCCCTTGCAGACAAAGCAGGGGAATCGACCCACCGGTCACGATCAGGAGGGGAGAAGGGGCTTAAATGAAGTGGTGCCGGGAACCTCGGTGTTCCCCTTGAGTGAGACCGGCGTGTTGGGGGACTTTTGGGGTCGCATCAAGGGTGCCAAGTACCGTTTCGCATTTCAAGACGGAACCTGGGACATCTTTTGAAACGCTGTAGCGGGCAAGGGCCTCATCTTGCGATGACGGGAGAACCACGTGGTTTTGCTCGAGTTGCGGCGGGATTCTCGAGTTATGACCGGGAATTTAGGCTTCCTCTTGTTGGCCTTGAAATCCAGTCTTCCATTCGGGTTGCGAGGGGGAGCTGGGGATTGCGCTAGAGTCACTGCAGGGCAAAAGAGACCTAATCTAGGCTTGTGTCCAGGATCTAACGTTGCTCTCCAGGGGCGACAGGGATCTCGGGTTTGCATTCCAGACTCATCCGGGGAGTCAGTTCTCACCTCGAGGGTAAGCAAAGAATTCCGCTCTCGTCTCGAGTCTCGATGGGTATCTCTTGGAGCCCAATGTGTGTACTAAAGGGAGTCAAGCCTCCTGTGGAGTTTGGAGAGAGGACTCGGGATTGGACTCCAGGCCATGCAGGAAAAGAAGGCCCTCATCTCGAGATGACGGTGGCGTCTCGTGGGTTTTCTCGAGCTGCGGCGCCAGTGTGGGGTGTCTCATGAAGTACCACAGGGATTTCAGGGAGCGTCTTGTGTGGCGCCAGGAAAATCCAGTATTCCATTCGAGTTGCAAGTTAGAACTGGGGATTGCTCTCCAGTCACTGAAGGGCAAAATAGACCTCATCTACGCTTGTGTCCAGGACCTAGTGTTCCACTACTGGGCCGACAGGGATCTCAGGGTTGCATTCTCGACTCACCCGGAGAGTCAGGCCTCGTCTTGAGGGGAAAAAAAGGACTCCGCTCTCCTGTCGAATCGCGACGGGTATCTCTTGGAGCCCACTGCGTGGCGTAAAGGGAGTGAAGCCTCCTATGGAGTTTGGAGAGATGACTCGGGATTGTTTTCCTGGCCATGCAGGAAAAAAGGCCCTCATCTCGGGATGACGGGGGCATCTCGTGGGTTTTCTCCAGCTGCGGTGCCAGTATCAGATTTCTCACGAGGTACGACGGGGAGCTCAGAGAGCCTCTCGTGTGGTGCTAGGGACGTCAGGTCTCCGTGCGTGTGGTGAAGGGGAGTGCGTGATTGCTCTCGAGTCATAGTAGGCGAATCGGGCCTCAAGACGCATTGAAGAAGGACTCTCGAGGTCTTTCTCGGGTTGCGGCAGGGAACCCTGGGTTCCCTCGACTTGTGTCGGTGACCTCAGGCAACTTCTCAGGGTGCCTCTGAGAAGTCAGGGACACTGTGGATTTGGGAGGGGCCTTTCATTACTCAACTGGGTTTGGTGCAATCGAAGAGGGCCTCATCTCGAATGGAGGCAGGAACCTCAGGGGTCCTCTCCATTTCTGACTCGGGTCGCAGAGTACCTGCCGAGTACGGACAAGAGAGTCACGCCTCGTCTTCCGTGGAGGAATGGATCTCCGCTTGCCTTTCGAGTTGTTCACGGAGTGACAGGCCACTTGTTGAGCTCTGTGTGGAACCTGCGGGTTTTTCCGGACGATGCACAGGGGTGTCAGTGCCCCTTCGTGTTGTGCCTTCATCCACAGGATTGCCTTCAAAGAGGTGTCCAGGCATCGGGTTCTTTTCAAGAGCGTACCAGAAAATTGGGGTCTTTCAGCATGTGGTACCACCCACGAGGCTACGTCTCGAATTTCCTCGGGAGACCGGCCTCATCCTGAGGTTCGCCGGGAAGGTAGGGAACCCTTGCAGACAAAGCAGGGGAATCGACACACCCGTCGCGATCAGAAGGGGAGAAGGGGCTCAGATGAAGTGGTGCCGGGAACCTCGGTGGTCCCCTCGAGTGAGACCGGTATGTCATGGCACTTTTGAGGTCGCATCAAGGGTGCCAAGTACAGTTTCGCACTTCAAGATGGAATGTGGGAATTCTCTGGAGATGCTCTAGCGGGCAAGGGCCTCATATTGCGATGACGAGGGAAACACGTGGTTTTTCTCGAGTTGCAGCGGGATTCTCGAGTTACGACGGGGAATTCAGGCTTCCTCTTGTGTTGGCCCAGGAAGTCCAATCTTCCATTCAACTTGTCAGAGAGAGCTGTGGGTTGCTCTCGAGTCACTTCAGGGCAAAGAGTCCTCATCTAGGCTTGGGTCCAGGACGTAGTGTTCCTCTCCAGGGGCAACAGGGATATCGGGGTCGCATTCCAGTCTCACCCGGTGGGTCACGCCTCGTCTCGAGTGGAAGCAAAGGACTCCACTATCCTCTCGAGTCGCGACGTGTAACTCTTGGAGCCCAATGAGTGGTCTAAAGGGAGTCAAGCGTCCTGTGTAGCTTGGACAGAAGGTTCACGCTTGATCTGCATACCATTCAGTTAAAGATGGCCCTCCTCTCGTGATGACGGGAGCATCTCATGGGTTTTCTCGAGCTGCGGCGCCAGTGTGGGGTTTCTCACGAGATATGATGGGGAGCTCAGGGAGCCTCTCGTGCGGCGCCAGAGAAGTCAGGCCTCCATGCGTGTGGCCAGGCAGATCGCGTCATTGCTCTGGAGTCATGGGAGGGACTAGGGCCTCCAGACGCATTTAAGAAGGACTCTCGAGGTCTATCTTGGGTTGGGGCGGGAAACACTCGTTTCCCTCGACCTCTACCGGGGACCTTAGGGAACTTCCCAGGTGCCTCTGAGAGGTGAGGGATACTGAGGAGTTAGAGGGGCCTCTCAGGACTCCACTAGGTTTGACGAAATGAAAGAGGGCCTCATCTCGATTGGAGGCAGGAACCTCAGGCTTCCTCTCCATTTCTGACTCCGACCGCAGGGTCCCTGCAGGGTTGGGACAGGAGAGTCAGGCCTCGTCTTGTCTGAGTAATGGAACTCTGCTTGCCTCTCGAGTCGTTCAGTGGGTCTCAGGCCCCTTGTCGAGCTGTGTGTGGAACCTGCGGGTGTTTCCAGAAGATGCACGGGGGTGTCATTGCCCCTTCATTTGGTGCCTTCCCCCACAGGGTTGCCTTCAAAGAGGTGTCCAGCATCAGGTTCATTTCAAGAGCGGACCGGGAAATCGGGGTCATTCGGCATGTGGCACCACCCACGTGGCTCATCTCGAATTTCCTCGTGAGACCAGCATCATCCTGAGGTGCGCCGGGAAGGCCGGGAACACCTTCCACACAAAGAAGGGGAATCGACTCTCCTGTCGCGATCAGGAGGGGAGATGGGGCTCAGATGAAGTGGGGCCGGGACTCTAGGTGTTCCACTCGAGGGAACCCGGCGTTTCAGGGAACTTTAGGGGTCGCATCAAGGGAGCCAAGTACCATTTCCCACTTCAGGACGGAACATGGGACTTCCCTGGAGACGCTGTAGCGGGCAAGGGCCTCATCCTGTGAAGACGTTGGAACCACGTCGTTTTTCTCAAGTTGCGTCTGGATTCTCGAAAACGACGGGGATTTCAGGCTTCCTCTTGGGTTGGCCCTGGGAAGCCCAATCTTCCCCTGGAGTTGCGAGGGAAAGCTGGGGGTTCTTCTCGAGTCACTACAGGGCCAAAGAGACCTCATCGAGGCGTGTGTCCAGGACCTAATATTCCTCTCAAGGGAAGACAGAGATCTCGGGTTTCCATTCCAGACTCCCCCGGGGAGTCAGGCCTCGCCTCGAGGGGAAGCAGAGGACTCCACTTTCCTCTCAAGTCGCAACACGGATCTCTTGGAGCCCACTGAGTGGACTCAAGGGTGTCGAGCCTCCTCTTCAGTTTGGAGAGAGGACTCGGGATTGCTCTCCAGGTCAGGCAGGAAAAGAAGGCCCTCATCTCGCGATGACGGGGGCATCTCATGGGTTTCCTCAGGCTGCGGCGCCCGTGGGGGTTTTCTCACGAGGCACGACGAGGACCTCAGGGAGCCTCTCGTGCGGTGCCAGGGAACTCATGTCTCCATGCGCATGGCGAGGGGGAGCTGGTCATCACTCTCGAGTCATGGGAAGTGACTAGGGCCTCAAGACGCGTTGAAGAAGGACTCTCAAGGTCTTTCTCGGGTGGCGGCGGGAAACCCTCGTTTCCCTCGACTTCTGCAGGGGACTATAGGGAACTTACCAGGGTGCCTCTGAGAGGTGAGGAATGCTGTGGAGTTGGCAGGGCCTCTCGGGACTCTGCTGGGTTCGGCGCAATGGAAGAGGGCCTCATCTCGAGGGGAGGCAGGAACCTCAGGCTTCCTCTCCGATTCTGACTCCGACTGCACGGTCCCTGCAGTGTTGGGACAGGAGAGTCATGCCTCGTCTTGTCTGAGGAATGGAATTCTGGTTGCCTCTCGAGTTGTTCCGGGAGTCTCAGGCCCCTTGTCGAGCTGTGTGTAGACCCTGCGGGTTTTTCCGGATGATGCACGGGGGTGTCAGTGCCCCTTCGTGTTGTGCCTTCACTCACAGGGTTGCCTTCGAAGAGGTGTCCGGGCATCAGGTTCTTATCAAGAGTGGACCGGAAAATCGGTGTCGTTCGGCACGTGGCACCTCACACATGGCTGGTCTCGAATTTCCTCCTGAGACCGGCCTCATCCTGAGGTGCACCAGGAAGGCCGGGAACCCCTTCCAGAGAAAGCAGGGGAATCGACTCTCCTGTCGCGATCAGGAGGGGAGAAGGGGCTCAGATGAAGTGGTGCCGGGACCCTTGGTGTTCCCCTCGAGGGAACCCAGCGTGTCGGGAACTTTTGCGGTCGCATCAAGGGTGTCAAGTACCGTTTCGCACTTAAGGACAGAACATGGGACTTCCCTGGAGACGCCGGGAATTTCGGTGTTCCCCTGAAGTGAGACCGGTATGTTGGGGAACTTTGGGGTCGCATCAAGGGTGCCAAGTAGCATTTCGAACTTTAAGATGGAACATGGGACTTCTCTTGAGACTCTAGTTGGCAAGGGCCTCATATTGCGATGAAGGGGGAACCACATGGTTTTTAAGACTTGAGGCTGAATTCTCGAATTACGATGGAATATTCAGACTTCCTCATGTGTTGACCGTGGGAAGCCCAATCTTCCATTCAAATTGTGAGGGAGAGATGGAGGTTGCTCTCGATCACTGTAGGGCAAAATAGACCTCATCTAGGCTTGTGTCTAGGACATAATGTTCCACTCCAGGGGCGACAGGGATCTCGGGGTTGCATTCCAAACTCACCCGGGGAGTCAGGCCTCGTCTCGAGGGAAGCAAAGGACTCCGCTCTCCTCTCGAGTCGCACCGGGTATTTCTTGGACCCAACTGAGTGGCCTAAAGGGAGTCAATCCTCCTGTGAAGTTTCGAGAGAGGACCAGGGATTGCTCTCCAGGTCAGGCAGGAAAAGAAGGCCCCCATCTCTCCTTGACGGGGGCATCTTGTGGTTTTTCTCGAACTGCGGCGCCAGTGTGGGTTTTCTCAGGAGGTACGATGGGGTACTCAGGGAGCCTCTTGTGTGGTACTAGGGAAGTCAGTTTTCCTGCTTGTGGCGAGGGGAGCGCGTCCTTGCTCTGGAGTCATGGTAGGGGAATCGGGCATCAAGAGACGTTGAAAAAGGACTCTCCAAGTCTTTCTCGGGTTACTTCAGGAAACTCTGGGTTCCCTCGACTTGTGCCAGTGACCTCAGGTAGCTTCTCAGGGAGCCTCTGAGAATTCAGGGATACTGTGGTGTTGGGAGGGGCCTCTCGGGACACCACTGAGTTTGGTTCAATGGAAGAGTGCCTCTTCTCTAGTTGAGGTAGGAACCTCAGGGTTCCTCTCCATTTCTGACTCTGATCGCAGGGTCCCTGAAGAGTTGGGCCAGGAGGGTAAGGCCTCGTCTTGTGTGAAGGAATGCAACTTCACTTGCCTCTCGAGTTGTTCACGGGGTGACAGTCCACATTTGGAGCTGTGAGTGGAATCGGCGGGTTTTTCCAGACGATGCATGGGGATGTCATTGTCCCTTCGTGTTGTGCCTTCATCCACAGGGTTGCCTTCGAAGAGATGTCCGGGCGTCAGGTTCTTATCTAGAGTGGACCGGGAATTCGGGATCTTTCAACATGTGGCACCAACCATGAGGCTACTTTTCGAATTTCCTCATGAGACCGGCCTCATCCGGAGGTTTGCGGGGAAGGTCGGGAACCCTTTGCAGACAAAGCATGGGAGTCGACCCTCCTGTCGCGATCAGGAGGGGTGAAGGGGCTCACAGGAAGTGGTGCCATGAACTTTGGTGTTTCCCTCGAGTGAGACCGGTATGTCAGGGAACTTTGGGGGTCGCATCAAGGCTGCCAAGTACCGTTTTGTACTTCAGGATGGAACGTGGGACTTCTCTTGATACACTGTAGCAGCCAAGGGCCTCATCTTGCGATGACGGGGGAGCCACGTGGTTTTTCTCGAGTTGTGGTGGGATTCTCGAGTTACGACGGGGATTTCAGGCTTCCTCTTGTGTTGGGCCAGGAAAGTCCAATCATCCATTCGAGTTGCGAGGGAGAGCTGGGGGTTGCGCTCGAGTCACTGCAGGGCAAAGGAGACCTCATCTAGGCTTGTGTCCAGGACCTAATATTCCTCTCCAAGGGCCACAGGGATCTCAGGTTTGCATTCCAGACTCACCCAGGGAGTCAGGCCTCGTGTCGAAGGGAAGCAAAGGACTCTGCTCTCCTTTCGAGTTGCGACAGGCACCTCTTGGAGCCCACTTTGTGGCCTAAAGGGAGTCAAGCCTCCTGTGAAGTTTGGAGAGAGGACTTGGGACTGCTCTCCAGGCCATGCAGGAAAAGATGGCCCTCATCTCGCGATGACGGAGGGGTCTTGTGTGTTTTCTCGAGCTGCGGCGCCAGTGTGGGGTTTCACACGAAGTACGACAGGGAGCTCAGGGAGCCTCTCATGTGGCGCCAGGGAAGTCAGGTCTCCATGTGCGTGGCGAGGGGGAGCGCGTTATTGCTCTCGAGCCATGGTAGGGGAATCTGACCTCAAGACGCGTTGAAGAAGGACTCTCGAGGTCTTTCTTCGGTTGTGGCAGGAAACCCTTATTTCCCTCGACGTTTGCCGGTGGCCTCAAGGAGCTTCTCAGAATGCCTATGAGAAGTCAGGGATACTGTGGAGATGGGAGTGGCCTCTCGGGACTCCACTGGGTTTGTTTTAATGGAAGAGGGCCTCATCTCGGGTTGAGGCAGGAACCTCAGGTTTCCTCTCCATTTCTGACTCAGATCGAAGCGTGCCTGCAGAGTTGGGATTGGATACTCAGGCCTCGTCTTGTCTGAGGAAGGGAACTCCGCTTGCCTCTCTCGTTGTTTAAGGGGTGACAGGCCAGTTGTGGAGCTGTATGTGGATCCTGTGGGATTTTCCGGACGATGAACAGGGTTGCCAGTGCCCCCTCGTGTAGTGCCTTCATCCACAGGGTTGCCTTAGAAGAGGTGTCCGGGCATCGGGTTCTTATCAAGAGCAAGACCGAGAAATTGGTGTCTTTCGGCACGTGGCACCAACACGAGGCTATGTCTCGAATTTCTTCGTGAGACTGGCCTCATCCTGAGGTGCACCATGAAGGTCGGGAACCCCTTCTAGACAAAGCAGGGGAATCGACATTCCTGCCATGATCAGGAGGGGAGAAGGGGCTCAAATGAAGTGGTGCCAGGAACTTCGGTGTTCCCTTGGAGTGAGACCGGTATATTGGGGAACTTTTGGGGTCGCATCGAGGGTGCCAAGTAGCATTTCGAACTTTATGACGAAACATGGGACTTCTCTTGAGACTCTGTAGCGGGCAAAGGCCTCATATTGCGATGAATGGGGAACCACGTGGTTTTTAAGAGTTGCGGTGGGATTCTCGAGTTACAACGGGAAATTCAGACTTCCTCTTGTGTTGGCCCAGTGAAGACCAATCTTCCATTCGAATTGCGAGGGAGAGATGGGTGTTGCTCTCGAGTCACTGTAGGGCAAAATAGACCTCATCTAGGCTTTTGTCCAGGACATAATGTTCCTCTCCAGGGGCAACAGGGATCTCGGGGTTGCATTCCAGACTCACCCGAGGTAAGGCCTCATCTCGAGGGGAAACAAAGTACTCTGCTCTCCTCTCAAGTCGCGACAGGTATCTCTTGGAGCCCATTGAGTGGCCTAAAGGGAGTAAAGCCTCCTGTGAAGTTTGGAGAAAGGACCAGGGATTGCTCTCCAGGTCAGGCAGGAAAAGATGTCCCCAATCTCGCGATGACGGTGGCGTCTCGTGGGTTTTCCCGAGCTGTGGCGCCAGTGTGGGGTTTCTCACGAGGTATGACGGGGAGCTCAGGGAGCCTCTCATGTGGTGCCAGGGAAGTCAGGTGTCCATGCGCATGGCGAGGGGGAGCGTGTCATTGCTCTCGAGTCATGGTAGGGGAATCCGGCCTCAAGACGCGTTGAAGACGGACTCTTGAGGTCTTTCTCGGGTTGCGGCAGGATACCCTGTGTTCCCTCGACTTGTGCCGGTGACCTCAGGGAGTTGCTCAGGGTGCCTCTGAGAAGACACTGATACTGTGGAGTTGGGAGGGGCCTCTCAGGACTCCACTGCGTTTGGTGCAATGGAAGATTGCCGGGAGCCAGCGAGAGATATTCCACTCGTGACAAATGTCATGAGGAAAGAGTCTCGGCATACGCAAAGGCGGGATCGAGCCTCCGGGAGTTCCCCCGTATATTCTTCAGCGTCTACCCCCAAAAACCAAAGTCTGCCTTCTTTATTGCTTTGTTCTCTCACCTCTGACATTACTGGGGATGTCCCCCACCACCATCTCACTCTCTCTGTCAAAGAGCTAACTTACAGCTCCAACTAATAATGTTCCTGGGCAATTAGTAGTGTTTAAATCCAAACCCCTCAGATGGTTTTCTAACTCGCCTGACAAGTTTACCCGGTCTCCTACAGCTATGCATACGATTGTGTAGTCTCCCAGCCTCGAGACGCACGGGAAGTTTAAGATATTCAAATAGCTTAGAGCCTCTCAGAGAGTTAGAAACTGTCAGAATAAAACTAGTAAAAGATTTCATTGATGAACCAATGCTTTTTGCCAAGTTTCCACATCCCCTGAATTGTATCCTTGAATGTGTGCTAATTAATATAGTTGGTATGTAGAAAAAATAAGTAGTGGCCTTGATGTTGGTAACTTTAGACCCTTAAGGTAATAAATTCTTTTCTTTGTTGTAAACCCATTACACATCCTCCCTATAGGAATGCAATTTTATCTTCGAAAGATGGCGCCAAACCTTAAACAATTACTCTTAGAGAAAATAACTCTTATGGTTGATAAGTCTTTGTCAAGAGTCATAAAATGTTAATAGGTCTTCTGGCCAGAAGATGATGTAAATCATCTAAACCATTTTTATACGATAAATCTGCAGAAAAGAAACCCTGGTTTTTGATAAGGATTAAAGACTGCTGACTTTGCATCCCCTATTATCCTCTATGTGTAACTTAGGGTATTAAAACCTGTGTTGAAAATAAAGCTACGGGCCTTGCTCGCCAACGCTTGGTCTCCCCATGTCATTATTCCCCTCAATTTTCATATGAGTGTCCATCTGGAGCGCGGATATCCTCTGCGACCATTTATTTGCCTGGGCTTCGAAGACCCACTCGATAAGGTGTCTAAGGTGGGGCACCTTCCTCTATTCTAGAGGGCACTTGCAGCCTCCGTGGTCAGAGCTAACCTGGTGTCACGGGTTATATTGATTTTCCGCGTAAACCAAGCTACTCAGCTGCTTTTCTCCACTGAATTTTCCTACTGAGCTATCCTCATTCTATTACTCTTTATATCTTTGATGAATAAATAAATATATAAATAGGTCGCCTACTCCATCTTCCCTTCGAATACCCTGGATCAGCTGGGGCTGGACCTCTGCAGGTGGCGCCCGAGACAGGCATTTCGAAGGTAAATCCCCAACCCCATTCCCCCAGTGTTCAGTTTTGGGGACAGATAGGATCCCACTTAGGGGGCTGCAGATCCCCCTGTAGAATAGACAGGGCGAGAGGAGTGGGAAGTGTTGAAGAGTTAGAGAGAAAAAACGGTTTCTAAAAAGGCTGACAAAAAAGGCCTAATCTTTAGATAGCTAAAAGCAAAATCTTTTACTATCCTTAAGTTTCTGACATGGGCAACACTGAATCAAATGAAAGACAGCTCTTTATAGGAGTAATTTTACAGTTATTAAGTAAAAGAAGAATCAAGGTTAAAAAATCTTCCATTCAATCATTTTTTACATTTGTACAAGACCACTGCCCTTGGTTTCTACAACAAGGCACTGTTAACCTCGATATCTTGAAAAAACTAGGAAAACAGCTAAGAGCTTATTGTGCTCAGCAAGGTTTGGAAAAAATCCCTACTTACACCTTTCCTCTGTGGAATATGACTAGAGATGTTTTAGATCCAGCTCATGAATTTGAAAAGGTACCTGTTAAAGAGGAAAGTAAAGTTGGAAAAGTACCTGTTAAACAAAAAAGCAAATCTGAAAAGGTACCTGTTATAAAGAAAAGTGAAAATGAAGAGGCTATACCTAGCTATCGACAGCTAAATGAATGGCTAGCCGCTATGACTGCCAATGAGCATGTAAAAGATAGGGATGAAAAGAAAGATCAGCTCTCCCCTCAATTTGAAAAAGGTTTAGAGGAAACAGCAGCTCGATGCCATTCTGATGAGGATTTTTTTTTTTTAAGCTAAAGATGCTCCTAAAAGTTTAAGAAAACATCCCTAATCAGACCATCCGCTCCTAGGAGGTTGAGGGAAACATCCCCGATCAGACAGTTCGTAAGATTTAGTTACCAAACAGTTAAAGGATCTCCGGAACAGAAGAGGAAAACTTCGGGACACTCCCATCCCCCTATGCCTCCTCCTCCATGTCGGGGTAAAGGGCCACCGCTAGGAGTTTCCCGGAGAAGGATTTTCTCTAGTCCCAAGGATGAACTTGATCCTCACCTTGAGGCTTCTTTTCTAGTCCCCTCTGCAGTTTAGCCAGGGTAAAGAGGTTACAAAATAAATAAAAATATTCTCTAAAATTAAAAAAAAAATTAAAAATGGATTTCTCTGCATCAAAGAATAGACAAATATTTATTGACTGTGGAATATGATTAGAAATGTCCTGGACCTCCGTCACGAGGCTGTTAAATAGACTATGGGGGAGGCTATAGAGGTGGATGGTGGTGAGTCTCCATTTACTGCACAGATCATATTTTCTGCCATTGAAGAAAAAAAAAAAAGGAGGGAGAAAGTGGTCTACCTCTCGAGGAAGGAGAGGGCTTACAGGACGCTGCGGCCGAGAGCCCTGGCGAGCTCCCTCCCCCTCTGCACAAACCTTTAAAAAACTTATCCACCACTTTCTGATTTAAGGCGACTGCCACCGCCTTTGATTGTGCCTCCCAGGACCCAGGAGTTCCCCACTTTGCCCCCAAAGCCTCCCAAAGTGTTGCCTAAGACTGAGGAAGATAAAAAGTTTTTTAAACAAAGGAGCTTTTAGTACACAATATGCAGAGTGTGCTCCTTGGAGAAAACTCCCTCAGGGGGGTCTCACCCAGGCTAGGAGAAAAGCGAAAAGGCAAGGAGATTTAATAACAATATTAACCCCTGATGTGCCGCTTACTCCAATTCCAACCGGAGTGGCTGGCCCCCTATCTGAGGACATTGTAAGATTTGTCCTGGGGCGTAGCTCGCTTTCTTTTAAAAAAAAATTAAATAAAAAAAAAAGAAAGAAAAGAAATTTCGCTGGTGCATGGTGTAGTAGATTCTGATGATATTGAGAAATTAAAGTCTTGATCTCACTGCCTATCAAAACTGTACAAATTAATAAAGGTCAAAGAGTAACACAGCTTTTACTTTTACCTTACTATCAGACAAGGAAAAACTTGACTTCTCAAGCTAAGAGCCACAAAACATTTGGATCTAGTGATCTAGCCTTTTGGGTGCAGGAAATTACAGTTCCAAGGCCTTTAAAAGATCTTTTAATTCAAGAGAATAAAACGCCAGGGCTATTAGACACAGGAACAGACGTCTCTTAACATTGCTGGGAAAGACTGGCCCAGCTCCTGGCCAACACATAATACTGAAAATGAGTTGGTGGGATTAGAGAAAGTGGTATGTGGGGTGGAGATGCTGTACAGGTGGTACATTTAACAATACTTTATATATTGTTATAAATACATAATATAAATGTATTTGCCTAATTACAGTTTGCCTAATTAGGTATGGGTATAAATAAAATATAATAAAGGTATACCTAATTCTATTTATAGATCTATACTTAATTAATTTGTATATAAATTAATATGTATACTATATACACACACACATATATCTACTGTATAATTAAATATATATGGCAGTAATATAATGTGTGTGTGGCTGATATTAATTGGTATGGATTGATGTGCTGTGATGATATATGTTCTATATACTGTATAATTATAAATGTGTGACATGTATTATTACAGTATATTGGTTTGTGTTGGTTGGTATTAGCTGTGTATGTGTTGTATTGTTGTAATATATATTAATTAATATATTAATTATAAAGATTAATTCAAGTATATTGATTTATATATATTATATGTCAATAACTTTATACTTGTTGCCATATATAAATACATATATAAATGCATTTTGCATTTAGGTCTATCTGTATACCTGTATACCAAAATGAGATAAGGAGGTTATACATTTATTACTTAAATTTATACAGAGACCTAAACTAAACATTAGACCTAAATTAACATATCCATAGGGAAACAGCTAGACAAATAGTGAAGTTATGTTCCAATTGTAATTAATCACTTAAACGTAAACACACAGGGGCAGACTACAATGATGAGACACTAGATGCCTGAATTACAGGCTACGACTCGGCCCCTGGTCAAGTAAAAAGGCCTCCTTACGGGAGAGTGAAAAAGGCCAGATGTGTTGCTAACTTGTGGGAGAGGGTATGCTTGTATATTTCTACAGAATGCAGATTCTCCGGTTTGGATCTCAGACAAATTCGTCATGTCACATTCCCCAAAGACCAGGTTCGCGGCGCGCGCACTCGCTCGCTCCCCCTCCCCCAGCCAGCTCTCGCCTCCGCGCCACCAGCAGCGCCTCGCACCCACCTCTCTGCACCCCGTGACCTAGAGCAAAGAAGTCTGTGCAGCGAGTGAGGGCCAGAGAGGAAAGCGCGCCCGCGGAGTGCCGTCCAGACCAGCGTGGCCCCACCGGCGAGAGGGGACCGCCCTGAGCCCAAGCGGTGGCGGCTAGCCCTAAACCACGAACCCTGCCCCTCCGCCCACCATAGGCGCCTTGGCCCACAGCCTGCCGCTCGCGTTCTGCCTCCTGATGCTGGGGACACTGCTCCCCCGGGCTGACGCCTACAGCTGCTCCCTGGTTCATCTTGTTTAAACCCTCAATATAATGTTTGCTCCTTTGTAATGCTACAACATCCACCTTATCTTATGATGTAACCACTTATTGAATTATGGTCTTGCTGTATTACAACAACTACAGGATTTAATGCAAACACGACGGTTTGTGGGCTTACTTATCTTGGGAACAGCAGCTTTGATCAGTGCAATCACTTCTGTTACTGTGGCAGCAATATCATTGACTCAACAAGTACATACTGCTCAATATGTTGATTCTATGTCCAAAAATGTTTCTTTAACATTGGCAACACAGGAAGCTATAGAGAGAAAACTAGAAATGAGGGTAGACGCCCTAGAGGAAGCAGTAATACATATTGGGACTGAATTGCAGGCTTTAAAGGTGAAAATGGCATTGTCTTGTCATGCTGACTATCGGTGGATATGTGGAACACCCCTGAAAGTAAATGAGACAGATTTTGAATGGGAAAAGATTAAAAACCATATTTCAGGTATCTGGAACAGCTCTGACATTGGTTGAGACGTAGGGAAACTTCACTATCAAATAGCAACCATGGAGCACTCCCGATTAGATTTTACTGCTGCTGGAACAGCAAATGATTTCTTCCATACTTTCCCTAACTACATCTCAGGAAAGAATATTCTGTCTAATGTCTTTAGCTATGCTGCGGTGGCTGCTTTAATTCTGCTTCTCATAATCATTCTTCCTTGTATTGTCAGGATTCTTCGGCAGAGTATTCAGAGGCTCGTGACTGAGCTACATCTGGCTGTTTTAAGAAATAAAAAACGGGGAGATGCCGGGAGCCGGCGAGAGACATTCCACTCGTGACAAAGGTCATGAGGAAGGAGGCTGGGCATACACAAAGGCGGGATCGAGCCTCGGGAGTCCTCCCGGATATTCTTGAGCATCTACCCCCCAAAACCAGAGTCTGCCTACTTTATTGCTTTGTGCTCTCCCCTCTGACTTTCCTGGGGGCTGTCCCCCACCACCATCTCACTCTCTCTGTCAAAGAGCTAACTTACAGCTCCAATTAATAAAGTTCCTGGGCAATTAGGAGTGTTTAAATCCAAACACGTCAGATGGCTCTCTAACTCGCCTGACAAGTTTACCCGGTCTCCTACAGCAATGCATACAATTGTTTACAGTCTCCGAGCCTCGAGAGGCACGGGAAGCTTAAGATATTCAAATAGCTTAGAGCCTCTCAGAGAGTTAGAAACTGTCAGAATAAAACTAGTAAAAGATTTCATTGATGAACCAATGCTTGTTGCCAAGTTTCCACATCCCCTGAATTGTATCCTTGAATGTGTATTAATTAATATAGTTGGTATGTAGAAGAAATAAGTAGTGGCCTTGGTGTTACTAACTTTAGACCCTTAAGGTAATAAATTATTTCCTTTGTTGTAAGCCCATTACACATCTGCCCTATAGGAATGCAATTTTATCTTCGAAAGATGGGGCCAAACCTTAAAATAATTACTCTTAGAGAAAATAAGTCTTACGGTTGATAAGTCTTTGTCAAGAGTCATAAAATGTTAATAGGTCTTCTGGCTAGAAGATGATGTAAATCACCTAAACCATTTGTATACGATACATTTGCAGGAGAGAAACTCTGGTTTTTGATAAGGATCAAAGGCTGCTGTCTTTGCATCCCCATTATCCTCTATGTGTAACTTAGGGTATAAAAACCCCTGTTGAAAATAAAGCTACGGGCCTTGATTGCCAATGCTTAGTCTCCTAATGTCATTCTTCCCCTCAATTTTCAGATGAGTGTCCATCTGGAGCGCGGATATCCTCTGCGACCATTTATTTGCCTGGGCTTCGAAGACCACTTGAGAAGGTGTCTAAGGTGGGGCACTTTTCGCTATTCGAGAGGGAGCCTGCGGCCTCCGTGGTCAGAGCTAACCTGGTGTCACGGGTTATACTGATTTTCCGCATAAACCAAGCTACTCAGCTTCTTTTCTCCACTAAATTTTCCTACTGAGCTATCCTCATTCTATTACTCTTTATATCTTCGATAAATAAATCAATAGGTCGCCTACTCTGTCTCCCCTTCGAAAACCCTGGACCAGCCGAGGCTGGACCTTGTCAGAAGAGGGCCTCATCTCGATTTGAAGCAGGAACCTCAGGGTTGCTCTCCATTTCTGACTCTGAACACAGAGTCCCTACAGAGTTAGCACAGGAGAGTCAGGCCTCGTCTTGTGTGGAGGAATGGAACTCCACTGGACTCTCGAGTTGTTCACCGGATAACAGGCCACTTGTCGAGCTGTGTGTGGAACCTGCGGTTTTATCCGGACGATGCATGGGGGTGTCAGTTCCCCTTCGTTTTTTGCCTTCATACACAGGGTTGCCTTCGAAGAGGTATCCAGCCTTCAGATTCTTATCAAGAGCAGACCAGGAAATCAGGGTCTTTCGGCATGTGGCACCACCCACAAGCCTACGTCTCGAATTTCTTCTTGAGACGGACCTCAACCTGAGGTGCACCAGGAAGGTCGGTAACCCTTTCAGACAAAGCAAGTGAATCGACCCTCTTGTCCCGATCAGGAGGGGAGAAGGGGCTCAGATGAAGTGGTGCCGGGAACCTCGATGTTCCCCTCGAGTAAAACTGGGATGTCGGGGAACTTTTGGAGTCACATCAAAGGTGCTAAGTACCGTTTCAAACTTCAAGACGGAACGTGAGACTTCTCTTGAGACGCTGTAGCTGGCAAGGGCCTCATCTTGTGGTGACGGGTTAACCACGTCGTTTTTCTCGAGTTGTGGCGGGATTCTCGAGTTAGGTCAGGAAATTCAGGCTTCCTCTTGTGTTGGCCCAGGGAAGTCCAGTCTTCCATTCGAGTTGCGAGGGAGAGCTAGGGATTGCGCTTGAGTTACTGCAGGGCAAAAGAGACCTTATCTAGGCTTGTGTCCAGGACATAATGTTCGTCTCCAGGGGGGACAGGGATCTCGGGGTTGCTTTCCTGATGCACCCGGGGAGTCAGTCCTTGTCTCGAGGGGAAGCGAAGGACTCCACTCTCCTCTCGAGTTGCGACGGGTATCTCTTGGAGCCCACTGAGTGGCCTAAAGGGAGTCAAGCCTCCTGTGGAGTTTGGAGAGAGGACTCGTGATTGCTCTCCAGGCCATGCAGGAAAAGAAGGCCATCATCTCGCGATGAACGGGGCGTCTCGTGGATTTTCTCGAGCTGCAGCACCAGTGTGGGGTTTCTCATGAGGTACTACGGGGAGCTCAGGGAGCCTCTCATGTGGCGCTTGGGAAGTCAGGTCTCCATGCGCATTGCGAGGGGGAGCGCGTCATTGCTCTAGAGTCATGGAAGGTGTATCGGGCCTCAAGAACCGTTAAAGAAGGACTTTCAAGGTGTTTCTTGGGTCACGGCAGTAAACCCTGGGTTCCCTCGACTAGTGCCGGTGGCCTCAGGGAGCTTCTCAGTGTGCCTCTGAGAAGTCAAGGATACCCTGGAGTTGGGAGGGCCCTCTCGGGACTCCACTGGGTTTGGTGCAATAGAAGAGGGCCTCATCTCGAGTGGAGGCAGGAACCTCTGGGTTCGTCTCCATTTCTGACTCTGATCGCAGGGTCCCTGCAGAGTTGGGACAGGAGAGTCAGGCCTCGTCTTGTAAGGAGGAATGGAACTCCGCTTGCCTCTCGAGTTATTCACGGGGTGACAGGCAACTTGTCGAACTGTGTTTGGAATCTGCGGGTTTTTCCGGACGATTCACGAGGGTGTCAGTGCCCCTTCGTGTTGTGCCTTCTTCCACAGGGTTGCCTTTCAAGAGGTGTCCGGGCATCGGGTTCTTATCAAGAGTGGACCGGGGAATCGGGGTCTTTCAGCATGTGTTACCACCCATGAAGCTACGTCTCAAATATTCTCGTTAGACCGGCCTCATCCTGAGGTGCGCCGGGAAGGTTGGGAACCCCTTCCAGACAAAGCACGGGAGTCGACCCTCCAGTCACAATCAGGAGGGGAGAAGTGGCTCAGATGAAGTCGTACCGGGAACCTCGGTGTTCCCCTCGAGAGAGACCAGGGTGTCGGGGAACTTTTGGAATCGCATCAAGGGTGCCAAGTTTTCACACTTGAAGTGTGAAAACACTTCAAGAAGAAACCTGGGACTTCTCTTTAGACGCTGTAGCGGGCAAGGGCCTCATCTTGCGATGACAGGGTAACCATGTGGTTTTTCTCGAGTTTCGGCGGGATTCTCGAGTTACGATGGGGAATTCAGGCTTCCTCTTGTGTTGGCCCAGGGAAGTCCAATCTTCCATTGGAGTTGCGAGAGAGAGCTAGGGATTGCTCTCGAGTCACTTCAGGGCAAAAGAGACCTCATCTAAGCTTGTGTCCAGGACCTAATGTTCCTCTCCAGGGGCGACAGAGATCTCGGGGTTGCATTTTAGACGCACCCGAGGAGTCAGACCTCATCTCGAGAGGAAGGAAAGGACTCTGCTCTGCTCTCGAGTCCCGACGGGTATTTCTTGGAGACCACTGAGTGGCCTAAAGGGAGTCAAGCCTCCTGTGGATTTTTTTTTTAATTTTATTTTATTTTTAAACTTTACATAATTGTATTAGTTTTTCCAAATATCAAAATGAATCTGCCTCAGGTATACATGTGCTCCCCATCCTGAACCCTCCTCCCTCCTCCCCCCCCCATAGCATCCCTCTGGGTCGTCCCAGTGCACTAGCCCCAAGCATACAGTGTCATGCATCAAACCTGGACTGGCAACTCTTTTCATACATGATATTTTACATGTTTCAATGCCATTCTCCCAAATCTTCCCACCTTCTCCCTCTCCCACAGAGTCCATAAGACTCTTCTATACATCAGTGTCTCTTTTGCTGTCTCGTACTCAGGGTTATTGTTACCGTCTTTCAAAGTTCCATATATATGCGTTAGTATACTGTATTGGTGTTTTTCTTTCTGGCTTACTTCACTCTGTATAATAGGCTGCAGTTTCATCCACCTCATTAGAACTGATTCATTCTATTCTTTTTAATGGCGGAGTAATACTCCATTGTGTATATGTACCACAGCTTTCTTATCCATTCATCTGCTGATGGACATCTAGGTTGCTTCCATGTCCTGGCTATTAGAAACAGTGCTGCGATGAACATTGGGGTACACGTGTCTCTTTCCCTTCTGGTTTCCTCAGTGTGTATGCCCAGCAGTGGGATTGCTGGATCATAAGGCAGTTCTATTTCCAGTTGTTTAAGGAATCTCCACACTGTTCTCTATAGTGGCTGTACTAGTTTGCATTCCCACCAACAGTGTAAGAGGGTTCCCTTTTCTCCACACCCTCTCCAGCATTTATTATTTGTAGACTTTTGGATTGCAGCCATTCTGACTGGCGTGAAATGGTACCTCATAGTGGTTTTGATTTGCATTTCTATGATAATGAGTGATTTTGAGCATCTTTTCATGTGTTTGTTAGCCATCTGTATGTCTTCTTTGGAGAAATGTCTATTTAGTTTTTTGGCCCATTTTTTGATTGGGTCATCTATTTTTCTGGAGTTGAGCTGTAGGTGTTGCTTGTATATTTTTGAGATTAGTTGTTTGTCAGTTGCTTCATTTCCTATTATTTTCTCCCATTCCGAAGGCTGTCTTTTCACCTTGCTAATAGTTTGCTTTGATGTGCAGAAGCTTTTAAGGTTAATTCGGTCCCATTTGTTTATTTTTGTTTTTATTTCCAATATTCTGGGAGGTGGGTCATAGAGGATCCTGCTGTGATGTATTTCAGAGAGTGTTTTGCCTATGTTCTCCTCTAGGAGTTTTATAGTTTCTGGTCTTACGTTTAGATCTTGAATCCATTTTGAGTTTATTTTTGTGTATTGTGTTAGAAAGTGTTCTAGTTTCATTCTTTTACAAGTGGTTGACCAGATTTCCCAGCACCACTTGTTAAAGAGATTGTCTTTACTCCATTGTATATTTTTGCCTCCTTTGTCAAAGATAAGGTGTCCATATGTGTGTGGATTTATCTCTGGGCTTTCTATTTTGTTCCACTAATCTATATTTCTGTCTTTGTGCCAGTACCATACTGTCTTGATAACTGTGGCTTTGTAGCGGAGCCTGAAATCAGGTAGGTTGATTCCTCCAGTTCCATTCTTCTTTCTCAAGATCGCTTTGGCTATTCGAGGTTTTTTGTATTTCCATACAAATTGTGAAATTATTTGTTCTAGCTCTGTGAAGAATACTGTTGGTAGCTTGATAGGGATTGCATTGAATCTATAAATTGCCTTGGGTAGTATACTCATTTTCACTATATTGATTCTTCCAATCCATGAACATGGTATATTTCTCCACCTATTAGTGTCCTCTTTGATTTCTTTCACCAGTGTTTTATAGTTTTCTATATATAGGTCTTTAGTTTCTTTAGGTAGGTATATTCCTAAGTATTTTATTCTTTCCGTTGCAATGGTGAATGAAATTGTTTCCTTAATTTCTCTTTCTGTTTTCTCATTATTAGTGTATAGGAATGCAAGGGATTTCTGTGTGTTGATTTTATATCCTGCAACTTTACTATAGTCATTGACTAGTTCTAGTGATTTTCTGGTGGAGTCTTTAGGGTTTTCTATGTAGAGGATCATGTCATCTGCAAACAGTGAGAGTTTTACTTCTTCTTTTACAATTTGGATTCCTTCTGTTTCTTTTTCTGCTCTGATTGCTGTGGCCAAAACTTCCAAAGCTATGTTGAATAGTAATGGTGAA
The DNA here is from genome assembly GCF_029407905.1 of Bubalus kerabau. NCBI lineage: Eukaryota > Metazoa > Chordata > Mammalia > Artiodactyla > Bovidae > Bubalus > Bubalus kerabau. The sequence goes on from NW_026577938.1 coordinate 237,148, forward strand.
AGTGGGCACCCTTGTCTAGTTCCTGACTTTAGAGGAAATGCTTTCAATTTTTCACCATTGAGGATAATGTTTGCTGTGGGTTTGTCATATATAGCTTTTATTATGTTGAGGTATGTTCCTTCTATTCCTGCTTTCTGGAGAGTTTTTATCATAAATGGATGTTGAATTTTGTCAAAGGCTTTCTCTGCATCTATTGAGAAAATCATATGGTTTTTATTTTTCAATTTGTTAAGGTGGTGTATTACATTGATTGATTTGCGGATATTGAAGAATCCTTGCATCCCTGGGATAAAGCCCACTTGGTCATGGTGTATGATCTTTTTAATGTGTTGTTGGATTCTGATTGCTAGAATTTTGTTAAGGATTTTTGCATCTATGTCATCAGTGATATTGGCCTGTAGTTTTCTTTTTTTGTGGGATCTTTGTCAGGTTTTGGTATTAGGCTGATGGTGGCCTCATAGAATGAGTTTGGAAGTTTACCTTCCTCTGCAATTTTCTGGAAGAGTTTGAGCAGGATAGGTGTTAGCTCTTCTCTAAATTTTTCGTAGAATTCAGCTGTGAAGCCGTCTGGACCTGGGCTTTTGTTGGCTGGAAGATTTTTGGTTACAGTTTCCATTTCCGTGCTTGTGATGGGTCTGTTAAGATTTTCTATTTCTTCCCTGGTCCAGTTTTGGAAAGTTGTACTTTTCTAAGAATTTGTCCATTTCTTCCACGTTGTCCATTTTATTGGCATATAATTGTTGATAGTAGTCTCTTATGATCCTTTGTATTTCTGTGTTTTCTGTTGTGATCTCTCCATTTTCATTTCTAATTTTATTGATTTGATTTTTCTCCCTTTGTTTCTTGATGAGTCTGGCTAATGGTTTGTCAATTTTATTTATCGTTTCAAAGAACCAGCTTTTGATTTTGTTGATTTTTGCTATGGTCTCTTTTGTTTCTTTTGCATTTATTTCTGCTCTAATTTTTAAGATTTCTTTCCTTCTACTAACCCTGGGGTTCTTCATTTCTTCCTTTTCTAGTTGCTTTAGGTGTAGAGTTAGTTTATTTATTTGACTTTTTTCTTGTTTCTTGAGGTGTGCCTGTATTGATATGAACTTTCCCCTTAGGACTGCTTTTACCGTGTCCCACAAGTTTTGGGTTGTTGTGTTTTCATTTTCATCCGTTTCTATGCAAATTTTGATTTCTTTTTTGATTTCTTCTGTGATTTGTTGTTATTCAGCAGCGTGTTGTTCAGCCTCCATATGTTGGAATTTTTAATAGTTTTACTCCTGTAATTGAGATCTAATCTTACTGCATTGTGGTCAGAAAAGATGCTTGGAATGATTTCTATTTTTTTGAATTTACCAATGCTAGCTTTATGGCCCAGGATGTGATCTATCCTGGAGAAGGTTCCATGTGCACTTTAGAAAAAGTTGAGATTCATTGTTTTGGGATGAAATGTCCTATAGATATCAATTAGGTCTAACTGGTCTATTGTATCATTTAAAGTTTGTGTTTCCTTGTTAAATTTCTGTTTAGTTGATCTATCCATAGGTGTGAGTGGGGTATTAAAATCTCCAACTATTATTGTGTTAGTGTTAATTTCTCCTTTCATACTTGTTAGCATTTGTCTTACATACTGTGGTGCTCCCACGTTGGGTGCATATATATTTATAATTGTTATATCTTCTTCTTGGATTGATCCTTTGATCATTATGTAGTGACCTTCTTTGTCTCTTTTCACAGCCTTTGTTTTAAAGTCTATTTTATCTGATATGAGTATCGCTACTCCTGCTTTCTTTTGGTCCCTATTTGCATGGAAAATCTTTTTCCAGCCCTTCACTTTCAGTCTGTATGTATCCCCTGTTTTGAGGTGGGTCTCTTGTAGACAACATATGTAGGGGTCTTGTTTTTGTATCCATTCAGCCAGTCTTTGTCTTTTGGTTGGAGCATTCAACCCATTTACGTTTAAGGTAATTACTGATAAGTATGATCCCATTGCCATTTACTTTATTGTTTGGGGTTTGAATTTATACACCGTTTTTGTGTTTCCTGTTTAGTATTTGTTGGAGAGCTGGTTTGGTGGTGCAGAATTCTCTCAGCTTTTGCTTGTCTGAAAAGCTTTTGATTTCTCATTCATACTTGAATGAGATCCTTGCTGGGTACAATAATCTGGGCTGTAGGTTATTTTCTTTCATCATTTTAAGTATGTCTTGCCATTCCCTCCTTGCTTGAAGAGTTTCTATTGAAAGATCAGCTGTTATCCTTATGGCAATTCCCTTGTGTGTTATTTGTTGTTTTTCCCTTGCTGCTTTTCATATTTGTTCTTTGTGTTTGATTTTTGTTAATGTGATTAATATGTGTCTTGGGGGGTTTCGCCTTGGCTTTATCCTGTTTGGGACTCTCTGGGTTTCTTGGACTTGAGTGAGTATTTCCTTCCCCATTTTAGGGAAGTTTTCAACTATTATCTCCTCAAGTATTTTCTCACGGTCTTTCTTTTTGTCTTCTTCTTCTGGGACCCCTATGATTCGAATGTTGTAGCGTTTAATATTGTCCTGGAGGTCTCTGAGATTGTGCTCATTTCTTTTAATTCGTTTTTCATGTATCCTCTCTGATTCATTTATTTCTACCATTCTATCTTCGAATTCACTAATCCTATCTTCTGCCTCTGTTATTCTACTATTTGTTGCCTCCAGAGTGTTTTTAATTTCATTTATTGCATTATTCATTATATATTGACTCTTTTTTTATTTCTTCTAGGTCCTTGTTAAACCTTTCTTGCATCTTCTCAATCCTTGTCTCCAGGCTATTTATCTGTGATTCCATTTTAATTTCAAGATTTTAGATCCATTTCACTATCCTTACTCGGAATTCTTTATCAGGTAGATTCCCTATCTCTTCCTCTTGTGTTTGGTTTGGTGGGCATTTATCCTGTTCCTTTATCTGCTGGGTATTCCTCTGTCTCATCTTGTTTAAATTGCTGAGTTTGGGGTGTCCTTTCTGTATTCTGGCAGTTTGTGGAGTTCTTTACTGTGGCATTTCCTCGCTGTGTGTGGGTTTGTACAGGTGTCTTGTCAAGGTTTCCTGGTTAGGGAAGCTTGTGTCCGTGTTCTGGTGGGTGGAGCTGTATTTCTTCTCTCTGGAGTGCAATGAAGTGTCCAGTAATGAGTTATGAGATGTTTGTGGTTTTGGGGTGACTTTGAGCAGCCTGTATCTTGAAGCTCAGGGCTGCGTTCCTTTGTTGCTGGAGAATTTGCTTGGTATGTCTTGCCCTGGAACTTGTTGGCCCTTGTGTGGTGCTTGATTTCAGTGTCGGTATGGAGGCATTTGATGAGCTCCTGTCAATTAATGTTCCTTGGAGTCAGGAGTTCCCTGGAGTCAGGGTTTGGACATAAGCCTCCTGCTTCCAGTTATCTGTCTTACTTTTACAGTAGTTTCAAAACTTCTCCTTCTATACAGCACCATTGATAAAACATCTACGTTAAAGAAGAAAAGTTTCTCTACTGTGAGGGCCACTCAGAAAGGTTCACAGCGTTACATGGAGAAGAGAAGTGGGAGGAGGTAGTTAGAGGTGACCCAAATGAGATCAGGTGGAATCAATAGTGGAGAGAGTGGGCTGGCCAGTAGTCACTTCCTTATGTGCACTCCACAACTGGACCGCTCAGAGATGTTCACAGAGTTATACAGAGACGAGAAGAAGGAGGAAGGAGACAGAGGTGGCCAGAAGGATAAAAGGGGGGAATGAAAAGGAGGGAGACAGATCCAGCCAGTAATCAGTTCCCTAAGTGTTCTCCACCGTCTGGAATACACAGAAATTCACAGAGTTGGGTAGAGTAGAGAGGGGTTAGGGAGGAGACACAGGCGACCTGGTGGAGAAAAAGGAGAGTCCAAAGGGAGAGAGAGCAGTCAAGCCAGTAATCTCGCTCCCTAGTGAAAAATGGGTACTGAAGATTGGGTTCTTAAAGGTACAAAATTGGTAACAAATACATAAAAGCAAAAATTAAAAATCTAGAGTAGAGTTTGGAATTTCAAAAATACGATGTTAAAGAAAAGAAGAAGGAAAAGAAAGAGAGAAAAAACGAACAAAGAAAAACAAACAAGGTCGCAAAAATTATCAAGAAAATACAGGTACAAAATTGATAACTAATACCAAAAAGCAAAAATTAAAAATCTAGAGTAGAGTTTGGAATTTCAAAAATACAATGTTAAAAAAAAGGAAGAAGAAAACTAAAGAGAAAACAAACAAACAAAAACAAGCAATGTCGCAAAAATTATAAAGAAACTACAGGTACAAAATTGATATCAAATATCAGAAAGCATAAATTAAAAATCTAGAGTACAGTTTGGAATTTCAAAAATACAATGTTAAAGAAAAGAAGAAAAAAAAAACAAAACAAAAAAACAAGGTCAAAAAATTATTATATATATATATATATATATATATATGAAGTTTGCTGAAGAAGAAAAAAATAGGGTCTTTTTTTTTTTGCAAAGTAATAGGTTATAAAAGTGAAAATTAAATGAACAATAGAGAACTTAAAATTAAAAAAATTAGAAAAAAGTAAGAATGATCATAAAAATATATCTAGGACTTTCTCTGGTTTTGTTGTGAGTATCGTGGGTTCGGTTCATTTTTGGCTAGTTCCTTGGTCCAACTTATATTTCTCAAGATCTATAGGCGCCTTCCTATGTAGTCCTAGTAACCACAGGGTTTTAATCTATTGCCCGTAGCTTCCAAGGCGTTTCCCTCTGTTATAGCTTCTTTTGTTTGCTGGTCTCTTCAGTGTCTGGTTTACGCCCTGACACAAAGGGTACGGTGGAGGACACTTTTTTTTTTTAGGCTCACTTGTTCAGTTGCGCTGTGGGGAGGGAGGGAGGGAGTGATGCTGCAAACAAATAACACTGGCGTGCGCTCGCAGTGCCTCAGCCACACTGGGTCTGCCCCCGCTCACGGCGCGTGTAGCCTCCCTGCCCACACTGCTCGGGCTCTAGGTTGTTCCACCGGGAACAATCCGAGGCTGGCCCTGGGCTGCATGCACCTCCCAGGTCCAAGCCGCTCAGGTTCAGGCACTCGGGTAGTCCTCAGAGGCACAGACTCGGTTGGGCCTGCGTTTTGTGCTCTTCCCAGGTCCGAGCAGCTCAGGTGATGAGGTGTTTGGCGAGCGCCAAGGTTGTGACTTATCGCCTCCCCGCCACTCGGTTATCTGGGTGTAAAACAGGCGCACCTTCTCAGGCAGATGTTGACCGTCCAGATCCCCAAGAAGTTTTAGTTAGCAAAGAAGCCTGCTTACAGTTTTATAGATAATGTCTCTCTGGGGCTGCGATTGCCCCCTTCCGGCTCTGGCTGCCTGTCACCGGAGGGGGAAGGTCTGCAGCCGGCTATCTCTGTTCAGTCCTTTGTTCCGTGTGCGGGCCTGGCGGTGTTTTAGGTTAGGGCTGGCTTTTTGCGTGGTAGATATCCCAGAGTCTGGTTTGCTAGCCCAAGTTATTTCGTTCAGATAGCGCTCAGGGTATTCAGGCCAGATTCTTACTCTAAGCGATGCAGCCCGCGCCGCGCCTCCCTGCCCAGCCCTGCTTGCTAATGGTGTGAGCAGGCGTCTGCACTGCTTTGCGGCTGGGGGAGTTACCGTAGGGCTTGCAATCTGCGAGTTTTAATTGTTTATTTATTTTTATCCCCCTTATGTTGCCCTTTGTGCTTCCAAAGCTTGGCAAAGATTTGGCAGTGAAAAGCTTTCCTGGTGTTTGGAAACTTTTCTCTTTTTAAGACTATCTTCCCGGGACGGAAATCCCTCCCTCCCTCTTTTGTCTCTTTTTTTGTCTTTTATACTTTTTCCTACCTACTTTCCAAGAGTTGGGTTCTTTTCTGGGTGCCTGATGTCCTCTGGCAGCATTCATAAGTTGTATTGTGGAATTTACTCGACGTTTAAATGCTCTTTTGATGAAATTGTTTGGGGGGGAAAGAGTTCTCCCTGTCCTACTCCTCAGCAATCTTGGCTCCTCTCTTGTGGAGTTTGGAAAGAGCACGCGGGATTGCTCTCCTGGCCATGCAGGAAAAGAAGGCCCTCATCTCGCGATGTCGGGGGAGTCTCGTGGTTTTTCTGGAGCTGCGGTGCCAGTGTGGGGTTTCTCACAAGGTACGACCGGGAGCTCAGGGAGCCTCTCGTGTGGTGTCAGGGAAGTCAAGTCTCCATACGAGTGGCGAGGGGGCGCACGTCATTGCTCTCGAGTCATGGTAGTGGAATCAGGGCTCAACGCAATGAAAAAGGACGCTCGAGGTCTTTCTCGGGTTGCGGCAGGAAACCCTGGGTTCCCTCGACTTGTGCCTGTGACCTCAGGTAGCTTCTCAGGGTGCCTCTGAGAAGTCAGGGATACTATGGAGCTGGGAGAGGCCTCTCAGGACTCCACTGGGTTTGCTGCAATGGAAGAGGGCCTAATCTCGAGATCAGGAAGGAACCTCAGGGTTCCTCTCCATTTCTGACTCAGATTGCAGGGTCCCTGCAGAGTTGGGACAGGAGAGTCAGGCCTCGTCTTGTGTGGAGGAATGGAACTCCGCTTGCCTCTCGAGTTGTTCAAGGAGTGACAGGCCACTTGTTGAGCTGTGTGTGGAACCTGCGGTTTTTTCCAGACAATGCACGGGGGTGTCAGTGCCCCTTCGTGATGTGCTTTCATCCACAGGGTTGCCTTCGAAGTGGTGTGCGGGCATCGGGTTCTTATTAAGAGCGGACCAGGAAATCGGGGTCTTTTGGAATGCGGCACCACACACGAGGCTACGTCTCGAATTTCCTCGTGAGACGGGCCTCATGCTGAGGTGCCCCTGGAAGGTCGGGAAAGCCTTCCAGACAAAGCAGGTTAATCGACCCTACTGTCGCGATCAGGAGGGGAGAAGGGGCTCAGATGAAGTGGTGCCGGAAACCTCGGTGTTCCCCTTGAGTGAGACCGGTATGTCAGGGAACTTTTGGGGTCTCATGAAGCTTGCCAAATACTGTTTCAAACTTCAAGATGAAACGTGGGACTTCTCTTGAGACGCTGTGGCGGGCAAGGGCCTCATCTTGTGATGAAGGGGAAACCACGTGGTTTTTTTCGAGTTGCGATGGGATTGTTGACTTACGACGGGGAATTCAGGTTTCCTCTTCTGTTGGCCCAGGGAAGTCCATTCTTCCATTCGAGTTGCCAGGGAGAGCTGGGTGGGAATTGCTCTCAAGTCACGGCAGGTCAAAATAGACCTCATCTATGCTTGTGTCCAGGACCTAATGTTCCTCTCCAGGGGCGATAGGGATCACGGGGACGCATTCCAGACTCACCCAGTGAGTCAGGCCTCGGCTCGAGGGGAAGCAAAGGATTCTGATATCCTCCTGGGTCGCGATAGGTATCTCTTGGAGCCCACTGAGTGGCCTCCAGGGAGTCAAGCCTCCTGTGGAGTTGGAGAGAGGACTCGGGATTGCTCTCCAGGCCATACAGGAAAGAAGGCCCTCAGCTCATAATGACGGGGGCGTCTTGTGGGTTTTCTCGAGTTGGAGCGCAAGTATGAGTTTTCTCACGAGGTATGACGGGGAGCTCAGGGAGCCTCTCATGTGGTGCCAGGAAAGTCAGGTGTCTATGCGTGTGATGAGGAGGAGCCCATAAATGCTCTCGAGTCATGGTAGGGAAATCGGGACTCAAGACGCGTTGAAGAAGGAGTCTCGAGGTCTTTCTCAGGTTGCGGCAGGAAACCCTGGGTTCCCTCGACTTGTACCGGTGACCTCAGGGAGCTTCTCAGGGTGCCTCTGAGAAGTCAGGCATACTGTGGACTTGGGAGGCGCTCTCGGAACTCCACTGGGTTTGGTGCAATGGCAAAGATTCTCATCTCGAGTTGAGGCAGGAACCTAAGGGTTCCTCTCCATTTAAAACTCCGACCACAGAGTCCCTGAAGAGTTGGGACAGGAGAGTCAGGCCTCGTCTTGTGTGGAGGAATGGAACTCCACTTGCCTCTCGAGTTGTTCACAGGATAACAGACCATTTGTCGAGCTGTGAGTGGAACCTTCGGTTTTTTCCGTAAGATGCATGAGGGGGTCAGTGCCCCTTCGTGTTGTGCCTTCATCCACAGGGTTGCCTTCAAAGAGGTGTCCGGACATCGGGTTCTTATCAATAGCAGAGCAGGAAATCGGGGTCTTTCAGAACGTGGCACCATCCATGAGGCTACGTCTCGAATTTCTTCATTAGACTGGTGTCATCCTGAGGTGCGCCATGAAGATCGGGAACCCCTTCCAGACAAAGCAGGGGAATCGACCATCTTGTCACGATCAGGAGGAGTGAAAGGGCTCAGTTGAAGTCGTGCCGGGCACCTCGGTGTTCCCCTCGAGTGGGACCGGTGTGTCGGGAAACTTTTGGGGTCACTTCAAGGGTGCCAAGTACCGTTTTGCATTTCAATACAGACTTGGGGCTTCTCTTGACACGCTGTAGAGGGCAAGGGCCTCATCTTGGGATGACGGGGGAATCACGTGGTTTTTCTCAAGGTGCGGCGGGATTCTCGAGTTACGACGGGGAATTCAGGCTTCCTCTTGTGTTGGCCCAGGGAAGTCCAATCTTCCATTCGAGTTTCGAGGAAGAGCTGGGGTTTGCTCTTGAGTCACTGCAGGGCAAAAGAGACCTCATCTAGGCTTGTGTCCAGGACCTAATATTCCTCTCCAGGGCCGACAGCGATCTCAGGGTTGCATTCCAGACGCATCCTGGGAGTCAGAGCTCGACTCGAGGGGAAGCAAAGGACCCCGCTCTCCTCTTGAGTCACCACAGGTGTCTCTTGGAGCCCACTGAGTGGCCTAAAGGGAGTCAAGCCCCCTGTGGAGTTTGGAGAGAGGACTAAGGATTGCTCTCCAGGCCATGCAGGAAAAGAAGACCCTCATCTCGCGATGACAGGGGCGTCTTGTTGGTTTTCTCGAGCTGCGGTGCCAGTGTGCGGTTTCTGAGGAGGAGCGACGGGAAGCTCAGGGAGCCTTTCGTGTGGCACCAGGGAATTCAGGTCTCCATGCGCATGGCAAGGGGGAGCGCGTCATTGCTCTCGAGATATGATACGGGAATCGGGCCTCAAGACACGTTAAAGCAGGACTCTCAAGGTCTTTCTCGGGTTGCGGCAGGAAACCCTGGGTTCCGTCGACTTCTGCCGGTGACCTTAGGGAGCTTCTCAGGGTGCCTCTGAGAAGTCAGGCATACTGTGGATTTGGGACGGGCCTCTCGGGACTCCACTGGTTTTGTGGCAATGGAAAAGGGCCTCATCTTGAGTGGAGGCAGGAACCTCAGGCTTCCTCTCCATTTCTGACTCGGTGCGCAAGGTCCCTAGAGTTGTGATAGGAGAGTCAGGCATCGTCTTGTGTGGAGGAATGGAACCCCGCTTGCTTCTCGAGTTGTTCACGAGGTGACAGACCACTTGTGGAGCTGTGTGAGGAACCTGCGGGTTTTTCCGGAAGATGCACGGGGTGTCAGTGCCCCTACGTGTTGTGCCTTCATCCACAGGCTTGCCTTCAAAGAGGTGTCCAGGAGTCTGGTTTTGATCAAAAGTGGACCATGGAATCGGGGTCTTTCGGCATGTAGTATGGCCCTCGAGGCTACCTCTCGAATTTCCTCGTGAGACCGGCCTCATCCTGAGGTGTGCCGGGAAGGTCGGGAATCCCTTCGAGACAAAGCAGTGGAATCGACCCTCCTATCGCGATCAGGAGAGGAGAAAGGCCTCAGATGAAGTGGTGCCGGAAACTTCAGTGTCCCCTCTAGTGAGATCGGTATATAGGGGAACTTTTGGGGTCGCATCAAGGGTGCCAAGTACTGTTTTGCACTTCAAGACGGAATGTGAGACTTCTCTTGAGACGCTGTAGGGGGCAAGGGCCTCATCTTGCAATACGGGGAACCACGTGATTTTTCTCGAGTTGCGGTGGGTTTCTCAAATTACAACTGGAAATTCAGGCTTCCTCTTGTGTTGGCTCAGAAAGGCCAATCTTCCATTCGAGTTGCAAGGGAAAGCTAGGGGTTGCGCTTGAGTCACTGCAGGGCCAAAGAGACCTCATCTAGGCTTTTGTCCAGGACCTAAGGTTCCTCTCCAGGGGCGACAGGGATCCAGGGTTGCATTCCAGACTCACCCTCGTAGTCAGGCCTCATCTCGAGGGGAAGCAAAGGACACCGCTCTCCTCCTGAGTATCGACGGGTATCTCTTGGAGCCCACGGAGTGACCTAAAGGGAGTCAAGCCTCCTTTGGAGTTTGGAGAGAGGATTCGGGATTGCTCTTCAGGTCATGCAGGAAAGGCCCTCATTTCACCATGACAGGGGCGTCTCGTGGGTTTTCTCGAGCTGCGGCGCCAGTGTGGGGTTTCTCACGAGGTACGATGGGGAGCTCAGGGAGCCTCTCATGTGGTGCCGGGGAAGTCAGATCTTCATGCGCGTGGCGAGGGGGAGCGCGTCATTTTTCTCCAGTCATGGTAGGGGAATCGGGCCTCAAGACGCGTGAAGAAGGACTCGCGAGCTTTTTCTCAGGTTACGGCAGGAAACCCTGGGTTCCGTCGACTTATGCCCGTGACCTCGGGGAGCTTTTCAGGGTGCCTCTGAGAAGTCAGGGATACTGTGCAGTTGGGAGGGGCCGCTCCGAACTCCACTGGGTTTGGTGCAGTAGAAGAGGGCCTTATCTCGAGTTGAGGCAGGAACCTCATGGTTCCTCTCCATTTCTGAATCGGATCTCAGTGTCCATGCAGAGTTGGGACAGGAGAGTCAGGCCTCGTCTTGTGTGGAGGAATTTAACTCCTCTTGCCTCTCGAGTTGTTCACTGGGTGACAGGCCACTTGTCGATCTGTATGTGGAACTTGCGGGCTTTTCCAACGATGCAGGAGGGTGTCAGACCCCTTCGTTTTGTTCCTTCGTCCACAGGATTGCCTTCGAAGAGGTGTCCTAGCATTGGGTTCTTATCAAGAGCAGACAGGGAAATCGGGGTCTTTCGGCGTGTGGCACCAACCACAAGGCTACGTCTCGAATTTCCTCGTGAGACCGGCCTCATCCTGAGGTGCGCCGGGAAGGTCCGGAACCCCTTCCAGACAAAGCAGGGTAATCGACCCTCCCGTCGCGATCAGGAGGGGATAAGGGGCTCAGAACAAGCGGTGCACCGAACCTTGGTGTTCCCCTCGAGTGAGACCAGGGTGTCGGGGAACTTTTGTGCTAACATCAAGGTTGCCAATTATCGTTTTAAACTTCAAGATGGAACGTAGGGCTTCTACTGAGACGCTGTAGCTGGCAAGGGCCTCATCTTGCGATGACGGGGGAACCACGTGGTTTTCCTCGAGTTGCAGCGGGATTTTCGAATTACGACGGGGAATTCAGGCTTCCTCTTGTGTTGGCCCAGGGAGGTCCAATCTTCCATTCGGGTTGCGAGGGAAAGCTGGGGAGTGCTCTCGAGTTACTGCAGGGCAAAAGCGACCTCATCTAGCCTTGTGTTCAGGACCCAGTGATCATCTCCAAGGGCGACAGGGATCTCGGGTTTGCATTACAGACTCACCCGGGGAGTTAGGCCTCGTCTCGAGGGGAAGCAAAGGACTTGGCTATCCTCTCGAGTTGCGACACGTATCTCTTGGAGCCCACTGAGTGGTCTAAAGGGAGTCAACCCTCCTCTTCAGTTTGGAGAGAGGACTCGGGATTGCTCTCCAGGCCATGCAGGAAAAGAAGGCCCACATCTCGAGATGACGGGGGCGTCTCGTGGGTTTTCTCGAGCTGCGGCGCCAGTGTGGGGTTTCTCACGAGGTACGACGGGGAGTTCAGGTAGCCTCTCGTGTGGCAACAGGGAAGTCAGGTATCCATGGGCGGGGCAAGGGGGAGCGCGTCATTGCTCTCAAGTCAGGGTAGGGGAATCGTGCCTCATGACGGGTTGAAAAAGAACTCTCGATGTCTTTCTAGGGTTGTGGCAGGAAACCTTGGGTTCCCTTGACTTGTGCCGGTGACCTCAGGGAGCGTCTCAGGGTGCCTCTGAGAAGTCAGGGATACTGTGGATTTGGGAGAGGCCTCTCGGGACTCCTTTGGGTTTGGTGCAATGGAAGTGGGCCTCATCTCGAGTTGAGGCAGGAACCTCAGGGTTCTGCTCCTGACTTCCTGGAGGCCGGATGTGACTCAGATCGCAGGGTCCCTGTTGAGTTTGCTCAGGAGTGTCAGGTCTCGTGTTCTGCGGAGGAATGGAACTCCGCTTACATCTCAAGTTGTTCAAGGATAACACCACTTTTCGTGATGTGTGTGGAACCTGCGGGTTTTTCAGAGATGCACGGGGGCGTCAGTGCTCCTTCCTGTTGTGCCTTCATCCACAGGGTTGCCTTCGAAGAGGGGTCCGGGCCTCGGGTCCTTCTCAAGAGCGGACCGGGGAATCGGGGGTGTTCGGCATGTGGCACCACCCACGTGGCTCGTCTCGAATTTCTTCGTGAGACCGGCCTCATGCTGAGGTGCGCCGGGAAGGCCGGGAACCCCTTCCAGACCACGCGGGGGAATCGACTCTCCTGTCGCGATCAGGAGGGGAGAAGGAGCTCAGAGAAAGCGGTGCCGGGACCCTCGGTGTTGCCCTTGGGGGAACCCGGGGTGTGGGGGAACTTTTGGGGGTCGCAGGAAGGCTGTCAGGGACCGTTTCGCCCTTCAGGGCGGAACAGGGGACATCCCTTGAGACGCCGTGCGGGCAAGGGCCTCACCTTGCCAAGAGGTGGGAACCACGTGGTTTGTCTCGAGTTGCGGCGGCATTCTCGAGGTACGACGGGGATCTCAGCCTTCCCCTTGTGTTGGCCCTGGGAAGCCCAATCTTCCCCTCTGTTTGCGAGGGAAAGCTGGGGGTTGCGCTCGAGTCACTGCAGGGCCGAAGAGACCTCACCTAGGCGTGTGTCCGGGACCTAATATTCCTCTCCAGGGAAGGCAGGGATCACGGGGTTGCATTCCAGGCTCCCCCGGGGCGTCAGGCCTCGTCTCGAGGGGAAGCCAAGGACTCCGCTCTCCTCTCGAGTCGCGACGCGGGTCTCTTGGAGCCCCCTCAGCGGCCACAAGGGAGTCTAGCCTCCTCTTCCGTTTGGAGAGAGGACCCGGGATTGCTCTCCAGGCCATGCAGGAAAAGAAGGCCCTCAGCTCGCGAGGACGGGGGCGTCTCAGGGGTTTCCTCGAGCTGTGGCGCCCGTGGGGGTTTTCTCCCGAGGCACGACGAGGATCTCAGGGAGCCTCTCGTGCGGCGCCAGGGAAGTCAGGTCTCCATGCGCGTGGCGAGGGGGAGCGCGTCCTGGCTCTCGAGTCACGCGAGGGTACTAGGGCCTCGAGACGCGTTGAAGAAGGACTCTCGAGGTCTTTCTCGGGGGGCGGCGGAAAACCCTCGTTTCCATGGCCTTCTGCCTGGGACCTTAGGGAACTTCCCAGGGTGCCTGTGAGAGGCGAGGGATCCTGTGGAGGTGGCGGGGCCCCTCGGGACTCCGCTGGGTCTGGCGCAACGGAAGAGGGCCTCACCTCGAGGGCAGGCAGGAACCTTAGGCTTCCTCTCCGTTTCGGACTCCGACCACAGGGTCCCTGCAGAGTTGGGACAGGAGAGTCAGGCCTCGTCTTGTCTGAGGAAGGGAACCCCGCTGGCCTCTCGAGTTGCTCAGGGGGTCTCAGGCCCCTCGTCGAGCTGTGTGTGGAAACCGCGGGTCTTTGCGCACGATGCACGGGGGTGGCAGTGCCCCTTCGTGTTGTGCCTTCACCCACAGGGCTGCCTTCGAAGAGGGGTCCGGGGCTCGGGTCCTTCTCAAGAGCGGACCGGGGAATCGGAGGCGTTCGGCATGTGGCCCCACCCACGTGGCTCGTCTCGAATTTCCTCGTGAGACCGGCCTCATCCTGAGGTGCGCCTGGAAGGCCGGGAACCCCTTCCAGACCACGCAGGGGAATCGCCTCTCCTGTCGCGATCAGGAGGGGAGAAGGGGCTCAGAGGAAGCGGTGCCGGGACCCTCGGTGTTCCCCTCGGGGGAACCCGGCGTGTCGGGGGACTTTTGGGGGTCGCAGGAAGGCTGTCAGGGACCGTCTCGCCCTTCAGGGCGGAACAGGGGACTTCCCTTGAGACGCCGTCGCGGGCAAGGGCCTCATCTGGCCAAGAGGTGGGAACCACGTGGTTTTTCTCGAGTTTCGGCGGGATTCTCGAGTTACGACGGGGATCTCAGCCTTCCCCTTGGGTTGGCCCTGGGAAGCCCAATCTTCCCCTCGGGTTGCGAGGCAAAGCTGGGGGTTGCGCTCGAGTCACTGCAGGGCCGAAGAGACCTCACCTAGGCGTGTGTCCAGGACCTAATATTCCTCTCCAGGGAAGGCAGGGATCTCGGGGTTGCATTCCAGGCTCCCCCGGGGAGTCAGGCCTCGTCCGAGGGGAAGCCAAGGACTCCGATCTCCTCTCGAGTCGCGACGCGGGTCTCTTGGAGCCCCCTGAGCGGCCTCAAGGGAGTCCAGCCTCCTCTTCCGTTTGGAGAGAGGACCCCGGATTGCTCTCCAGGCCATGCAGGAAAAGAAGGCCCTCAGCTCGCGAGGACGGGGGCGTCTCAGGGGTTTCCTCGAGCTGCGGCGCCCGTGGGTGTTTTCTCCCGAGGCACGACGAGGATCTCAGGGAGCCTCTCGTGCGGCGCCAGGGAAGTCAGGTCTCCATGCGCGTGGCGAGGGGGAGCGCGTCCTGGCTCTCGAGTCACGGGAGGGGACTAGGGCCTCGAGACCCGTTGAAGAAGGACTCTCGAGGTCTTTCTCGGGGGGTGGCGGGAAACCATCGTTTCCCTCGCCTTCTGCCGGGGACCTTAGGGAACTTGCCAGGGTGCCTCTGAGAAGCGAGGGATCCTGTGGAGGTGGCAGGGCCCCTCGGGACTCCGCTGGGTCTGGCGCAACGGAAGAGGGCCTCACCTCGAAGGGAGGCAGGAACCTCAGGCTTCCTCTCCGTTTCGGACTCCGACCGCAGGGTCCCTGCAGACTTGGGACAGGAGAGTCAGGCCTCGTCTTGTCTGAGGAAGGGGACCCCGCTGGCCTCTCGAGTTGCTCAGGGGGTCTCAGGCCCCTCGTCGAGCTGTGTGTGGAACCCGCGGGTCTTTGCGGACGATGCACGGGGGTGGCAGTGCCCCTTCGTGTTGTGCCTTCACCCACAGGGTTGCCTTCGAAGAGGGGTCCGGGCCTCGGGTCCTTCTCAAGGGTGGACCGAGGAATCGGGGGCGTTCGGCATGTGGCCCCACCCACGTGGCTCGTCTCGAATTTCCTCGTGAGAACGGCCTCATCCTGAGGTGCGCCGGGAAGGCCGGGAACCCCTTCCAGACCACGCGGGGGAATCGACTCTCCTGTCGCGATCAGGAGGGGAGAAGGAGCTCAGAGGAAGCGGTGCCGGGACCCTCGGTGTTGCCCTCGAGGGAACCCGGGTTGTGGGGGAACTTTTGGGGGTCGCAGGAAGGCTGTCAGGGACCGTTTCGCCCTTCAGGGCGGAACAGGGGACTTCCCTTGAGACGCCGACGCCGGCAAGGGCCTCATCTTGCCAAGAGGTGGGAACCACGTGGTTTTTCTCGAGTTGCGGCGGGATTCTCGAGTTACGACTGGGATCTCAGCCTTCCCCTTGGGTTGGCCCTGGGAAGCCCAATCTTCCCCTCTGGTTGCGAGGGAAAGCTGGGGGTTGTGCTCGAGTCACTGCAGGGCCGAAGAGACCTCACCTAGGCGTGTGTCCGGGACCTAATATTCCTCTCCAGGGAAGGCAGGGATCTGGGGGTTGCATTCCAGGCTCCCCCGGGGAGTCAGGCCTCGTCTCGAGGGGAAGCCAAGGACTCCGCTCTCCTCTCGAGTCGCGACGCGGGTCTCTTGGAGCCCCCTGAGCGGCCTCAAGCGAATCCAGCCTCCTCTTCCGTTTGGAGAGAGGTCCCGGGATTGCTCTCCAGGCCATGCAGGAAAAGAAGGCCCTCAGCTGGCGAGGACGGGGGCGTCTCCGGGGTTTCCTCGAACTGCGGCGCCCGTGGGGGTTTTCTCCCGAGGCACGACGAGGACCTCAGGGAGCCTCTCGTGCGGCGCCAGGGAAGTCAGGTCTCCATGCGCGTGGCGAGGGGGAGCGCGTCCTGGATCTCGAGTCACGGGAGGGGACTAGGGCCTCGAGACGCGTTGAAGAAGGACTCTCGAGGTCTTTCTCGGGGGGCGGTGGGAAACCCTCGTTTCCCTCGCCTTCTTCCGGGGACCTTAAGGAACTTCCCAGGGTGCCTGTGAGAGGCGAGGGATCCTTTGGAGGTGGCGGGGCCCCTCGGGACTCCGCTGGGTCTGGGGCAACGGAAGAGGGCCTCACCTCGAGGGGAGGCAGGAACCTCAGGCTTCCTCTCCGTTTCGGACTCCGACCGCAGGGTCCCTGCAGAGTTGGGACAGGAGAGTCAGGCCTCGTCTTGTCTGAGGAAGGGAACCCCGCTGGCCTCTCGAGTTGCTCAGTGGGTCTCAGGCCCCTCGTCGAGCTGTGTGTGGAACCCGCGGGTCTTTGTGGACGATGCCCGGGGGTGGCAGTGCCCCTTCGTGTTGTGCCTTCACCCACAGGGTTGCCTTCGAAGTGGGGTCCGGGCCTCGGGTCCTTCTCAAGGGCGGACCGGGGAATCGGGGGCGTTTGGCATGTGGCCCCACCCACGTGGCTCGTCTCGAATTTCCTCGTGAGACCGGCCTCATCCTGAGGTGGGCCTGGAAGGCCGGGAACCCCTTCCAGACCACGCAGGGGAATCGCCTCTCCTGTCGCGATCAGGAGGGGAGAAGGGGCTCAGAGGAAGCGGTGCCGGGACCCTCGGTGTTCCCCTCGGGGGACCCCGGCGTGTCGGGGGACTTTTGGGGGTCGCAGGAAGGCTGTCAGGGACCGTTTCGCCCTTCAGGGTGGAACAGGGGACTTCCCTTGAGACGCCGTGGCGGGCAAGGGCCTCATCTTGCCAAGAGGTGGGAACCACGTGGTTTTTCTCGAGTTGCGGCGGCATTCTCGTGTTACGACGGGGATCTCAGCCTTCCCCTTGGGTTGGCCCTGGGAAGCCCAAACTTCCCCTCGGGTTGCGAGGGAAAGCTGGGGGTTGCGCTCGAGTCACTGCAGGGCCGAAGAGACCTCACCTAGGCGTGTGTCCGGGACCTAATATTCCTCTCCAGGGAAGGCAGGGATCTCGGGGTTGCATTCCAGGCTCCCCCGGGGAGTCAGGCCTCGTCCGAGGGGAAGCCAAGGACTCCGATCTCCTCTCGAGTCGCGACGCGGGTCTCTTGGAGCCCCTGAGCGGCCTCAAGGGAGTCCAGCCTCCTCTTCCGTTTGGAGAAAGGACCCCGGATTGCTCTCCAGGCCATGCAGGAAAAGAAGGCCCTCAGCTCGCGAGGACGGGGGCGTCTCAGGGGTTTCCTCGAGCTGCGGAGCCCGTGGTGGTTTTCTCCCGAGGCACGACGAGGATCTCAGGGAGCCTCTCGTGCGGCGCCAGGGAAGTCAGGTCTCCATGCGCGTGGCGAGGGGGAGCGCGTCCTAGCTCTCGAGTCACGCGAGGGGACTAGGGCCTCGAGACGCGTTGAAGAAGGACTCTCGAGGTCTTTCTCGGGGGGCGGCGGGAAACCCTCGTTTCCCTCGCCTTCTGCCGGGGACCTTAGAGAACTTGCCAGGGTGCCTCTGAGAGGCGAGGGATCCTGTGGAGGTGGCGGGGCCCCTCGGGACTCCGCTGGGTCTGGCGCAACAGAAGAGGGCCTCACCTCGAGGGGAGGCAGGAACCTCAGGCTTCCTCTCCGTTTCGGACTCCGACCGCAGGGTCCCTGCAGAGTTGGGACAGGAGAGTCAGGCCTCGTCTTGTCTGAGGAAGGGAACCCCGCTGGCCTCTCGAGTTGCTCAGGGGGTCTCAGGCCCCTCGTCGAGCTGTGTGTGGAACCCGCGGGTCTTTGCGGACGATGCACGGGGGTGGCAGTGCCCCTTCGTGTTGTGCCTTCACCCACAGGGTTGCCTTCGAAGAGGGGTCCGGTCCTCGGATCCTTCTCAAGGGCGGACCGGGGAATCGGGGGCGTTCGGCATGTGGCCACACCCACGTGGCTCGTCTCGAATTTCCTCGTGAGACCGGCCTCATCCTGAGGTGCGCCTGGAAGGCCGGGAACCCCTTCCAGACCACGCGGGGGAATCGACTCTCCTGTCGCGATCAGGAGGGGAGAAGGAGCTCAGAGGAAGCGGTGCTGGGACCCTCGGTGTTGCCCTCGAGGGATCCCGGGGTGTGAGGGAACTTTTGGGGGTCGCAGGAAGGCTGTCAGGGACCGTTTCGCCCTTCAGGGCGGAACAGGGGACTTCCCTTGAGACGCCGTCGCGGGCAAGGGCCTCATCTTGCCAAGAGGTGGGAACCACGTGGTTTGTCTCGAGTTGCGGCGGCATTCTCGAGTTACGACGGGGATCTCAGCCTTCCCCTTGGGTTGGCCCTGGGAAGCCCAATCTTCCCCTCGGGTTGCGAGGGAAAGCTGGGGGTTGCGCTCGACTCATGCAGGGCCGAAGAGACCTCACCTAGGCGTGTGTCCGGGACCTAATATTCCTCTCCAGGGAAGGCAGAGATCTCGGGGTTGCATTCCAGGCTCCCCCGGGGAGTCAGGCCTCTTCTCAAGTGGAAGCCAAGGACTCCGCTCTCCTCTCGAGTCGCGACGCGGGTCTCTCGGAGCCCCCTGAGCGGCCTCAAGGGAGTCCAGCCTCCTCTTCCGTTTGGAGAGAGGACCCGGGATTGCTCTCCAGGCCATGCAGGAAAAGAAGGCCCTCAGCTCGCGAGGACGGGGGCGTCTCAGGGTTTTCTTCGAGCTGCGGCGCCCGTGGGGTTTTCTCCCGAGGCACGACGAGGATCTCAGGGAGCCTCTCGTGCGGCGCCAGGGAAGTCAGGTCTCCATGCGCGTGGCGAGGGGGAGCGCGTCCTGGCTCTCGAGTCACGGGAGGGGACTAGGGCCTCGAGACGCGTTGAAGAAGGACTCTCAAGGTCTTTGTCGGGGGGCGGCGGGAAACCCTCGTTTCCCTCGCCTTCTGCCGGGGACCTTAGGGAACTTCCCAGGGTGCCTCTGAAAGGCGAGGGATCCTGTTGAGGTGGCGGGGCCCCTTGGGACTCCGCTGCGTCTGGCGCAACAGAAGAGGGCCTCACCTCGAGGGGAGGCAGGAACCTCAGGCTTCCTCTCCGTTTCGGACTCCGACCGCAGGGTCCCTGCAGAGTTGGGAGAGGAGAGTCAGGCCTCGTCTTGTCTGAGGAAGGGAACCCCGCTGGCCTCTCGAGTTGCTCAGGGGGTCTCAGGCCCCTCGTCGAGCTGTGTGTGGAACCCGCGGTCTTTGCGGACGATGCACGGGGATGGCAGTGCCCCTTCGTGTTGTGCCTTCACCCACAGGGTTGCCTTCGAAGAGGGGTCCGGGCCTCGGGTCCTTCTCAAGAGCGGACCGGGGAATCGAGGGCGTTCGGCATGTGTCACCACCCACGTGGCTGGTCTCGAATTTCCTCGTGAGACCGGCCTCATCCTGAGGTGTGCCGGGAAGACCGGGAACCCCTTCCAGACCACGCAGGGGAATCGACTCTCCTGTCGCGTTCCGGAGGGGAGAAGGGTCTCAGATGAAGCAGTGCCGGAACACTCGTTGTTCCCTTCGAGGGAACACGGCGTGTCGAGGAACTTTTGGGTGTCGCAGGTAGGCTGTCAAGGACCGTTTCACCCTTCAGGGCGGAACAGGGGACTTCCCTTGAGACGCCGTCCCGGGCAAGGTCCTCATCTTGCCAAGAGGTGGGAACCACGTGGTTTTTCACGAGTTGCGGCGGGATTCTCGAGTTACGATGGGTATCTCAGCCTTCCTCTTGGGTTGGCCCTGGGAAGCCCAATCTTCCCCTCGAGTTGCGAGGGAAAGCTGGGGGTTGCGCTCGAGTCATTGCAGGGGCCAAGAGACCTCACCTAGTCGTGTGTCCGGGACCTAATATTCCTCTCCAGGGAAGGCGGGGATCTCGGGGTTGCATTCCAGGCTCCCCCGGGGAGTCAGGCCTCGTCTCGAGGGGAAGCCAAGGACTCCGCTCTCCTCTCGAGTCGCGACGCGGATCTCTTGGAGCCCCCTGAGCGGCTTCAAGGGAGTCCAGCCTCCTCTTCAGTTTGGAGAGAGGACTCGTGATTGGTCTCCAGGCCATGCAGGAAAATAAGGCCCTCATCTCGCGATGACCGGTGTGTCTCATGTGTTTCCTCGAGCTGCCGCGCCAGTGTGGGTTTCCTCACGAGGTACGATGAGGAACTCATGGAGCCTCTCGTGCAGTGCCAGGTTAGTCAGGTCTCCATGTGCTTCGCGAGGGGGAGCATGTCATGGCTCTCGAGTCATGGTAGGGGAATCGCGACTCAACACATTTTGAAGCACTCTCAAGGTCTTTCTCGAGTCACGGCAGAAAACCCAGGGGTCCCTCGACTTGTGCCTGTGACCTCAGGGATCTTCTTTTTGTGCCTCTGAGAACTCAGGGATACTGTTGAGTTGGTAGGGGCCTCTCGGGACTCCACTGGTTGTGGTGCAATGGAAGAGTGCTTCGTCTCGAGTGGACGCAGGAACCTCAGGCTTCCTCTCCGTTTCTGACTCGGATCCCATGGTCCCTGCAGAATAGGGACAAGAGAGTCACACCTAGTCTTCTGTTGAGGAATGGACCTTCGTTTGCCTTTCGAGTTGTTTACAGGGTGACAGGCCACTTGTCGAAATGTCTGTGGGACCTGCGGGTTTTTCTGGACGATGCACGCGGGTGTCAGTGCCCCTTCGTGTTGTGCCTTCATCCACAGGTTTTCCTTCAAAGAGGTGTGCTGGCATCGGGTTCTTTTCAAGAGTGGACCATGAAATTGGGGTCTTTCGACATGTGGCACCACCCACGAGGCTATGTCTCGAACTTCCTCATGAGACCGGCCTCATCCTGAGGTGCGCCCGGAAGGTCGGGAACCCCTTGCAGACAGAGAAGGGGAGTCGACCCTCCTGTCGCAATCAGGAGAGGAGAAGGGGCTCAGATGAAGTGGTGCCGGGAACCTCGGTGTTCCCCTTGAGTGAGTCTGGTATGTCGCGGAACTTTTGGGGTCGCATCAAGGGTGCCAAGTACCGTTTCGCACTTCAGGATGGAACGTGGGACTTCTCTTGAGATGCTGTAGCGGACAAAGGGCCTCATCTTGCGATGACGAGGGAAGCACGTGGTTTTTCTCGAGTTGCGGTGGGATTCTCGAGTTACGACGGGGAATTCAGGCTTCCTCTTGTGTTGGCCCAGGAAGTCTAATCTTCCATTCGAGTTGCCAGGGAGAGCTGGGGATTGGGCTCCATTCACTGAAGGGCAAACTAGACCTCATCTAGGCTTGTATCCAGGACTTAATGTTCCTCTCCATAGGCGACAGGGATTTGGGGTTGCATTCCATACTCACCCGGGGAGTCAGGCCTCATCTCGAGGGGAAGCAAAGGACTCCACTCTCTTCTCGAGTCGCGACAGGTATCTCTTGGAGCCCACTGAGTGGTCTTTGCTCTGTAGGAGAGCTCTAGTGTTCATAAGCCTGTACATAAGTGAACACAGACATTCTGTGTGCATGTTGCTGCATACCCAAAATAGGGCCACAAGGAGCCTCATGCTCTCCATGCGGTGCGGAAGCTGTGCAGCCACGCAGCAGCTGAAGAATCCAACCAATTGCTCTTTTCTTACCTCTGACAGAGCTCGCATTGCCGTAGCCCTTGGCAGTTTGAAAACACTGGACCCTAACCACTCTCAAAGTAGGCCTGGGTTCTAGTTCGAATAGAAAGTCAATAGCGGAGCTGAGGACAGGAACGCGGCAGTCATTTATCACACGCTCCTGCAGCCTGCTACTACAGGGACACTAACGCTAGAAGCTAGGAATGTCTTTGCAAGGTGCGCAAAGGACAAGGGAGAACCTCGACCATGACTCTAGTATTTCAGTCCCCTGAGCAGATCTGAGGTTCTCCCGCTGTTGAAGCTAACCCATTCCTTTCAAATACAGGCTTCCTAACACAAGGCCAGTTGGCTGCTTGCTCTTCCACGAAGCAGGCTTCCTTAACTTGCAAACTGCGAATTCCGCTTAACAGCCTGGAGGAAAATCGCTTCTTGGAAGATTTTTTTCAGAGGCTGTATCCCCGGAGCTGGGGCCAAGCTAGGGGACCCATACTGACAAGGGAAGGCAAAACCACATCCAATGTCTTTGCTCTGGAGGACAGCTTTGGTGAGCCTAAGTCTTTCAGGAATATTTCTGGCTCCAACAGAGTCAAATTCTGTGTGTGAAGCTGCACAGCCAAAATAGGGGAACAGAGAGCCTGATTCTCTCTGTGTAGCTTTGAAGCTGTCATTCAAACAACAGCTTGAGAATCCATACAATGCTCTCCCTTACTGCTAAGAGAATTCTCATTGCTGTCGTCCTTGACAGTTTGTAGAAATCCGCACCCTAACCCTTCTCCAAGTAGGCCTGGGTCCTAGCTCGGAATAACAGGCAACAGCGGAGCTGAGGCCAGTAAGGCACAAGTGAGGTCTCACACACTATTGCAGCCTGATCGTCCAGGAGCAGTAAGGCCTCTTTTTCCCTGTAGGAGGCTCGCTTGCCTTGCCTCCTGTGAACTGCATTTCCCAGCCTGGGCGCAAAGCTGTTCCTGGAGATTTTTTCTCAGGGGCTGTTTCCCTGGAGCTGGGTCGGACCTCGGGGGCCCAACTCACAGGGGAAGACAAAACCACATGGACAGGTCTATGCTCTGTAGGAGAGCTCTAGTGAACCTCATCTCTCAGGAACATTCTTGGCTTCTACAGAGACACCTCTGTGCATGAAGCTACACACCCAACATAGTGGCAAAGGGAGTCTGATTCTCTCCGTGGGTGCTGATGCTTTGTGGCAAAGCACCTGCTAAGAATCCATCCGCATAGGCTTCCCTCACCTTGACAGAGGTCTCATTGCTGTAGTCCTTGGCAGTTTGGAAAGAAGCAGACCCTTACCCTTCACCAAGTAGGCCCTTGTCCTTGTTTGAATGGAAAGGCAGTAGCTGAGCTGAGGCCAGTAAGGCGCCAGTCAAGTCTGACATATTCCCGATGCCTGCTCCTTCATGGAAAATAACGTTAGAATCTGGGAATGTCTTTGCAAGGCTGGCAAAGGGCAGTCAGGAACCTCGACCCTGCCTCTGGAATTTCTATCTTCTCAGCACATCTGGCGGTCTCGGTCAGGAGAAACTAACCCATTCCTTGCAAATATAGGCTTCCAAACACAGGCCGGTTGGCTGTCTCTTCTTGCCGAAGGAAGCTTGCTTATCCCACCTCCTGCGAACTCCGCTTCCCAGCCTGGGGGATAAGAGGTTCTTGGAGATCTTTTCTCAGAGGCTGTTTCCAAGGAGCAGGGGCTGATCCCAGAGACCCACACGCACAGGGGAAGGGAAAACCGCATGGATAAGTCTTTGCTCTCTAGGAGTGCTCTAGTGAACCTCAGTCTGTGGGGAATGTTCTTGGCTCCAACGGGGACATCTCTGTGTGGGAAGCTGCATTGCCAACATAGAGACACAGAGACCTGATTCTCTCTGTGCAGCTTTGACGCTGTCGTTCAAACAACAAATTGAGAATCCACACAATGCTCTCCCTTACCACTGAGAGAGTTATCATTGCTGTAGCCCTTCGCAGTTTCTGGAAATCGGCACACAAACACTTCTCCAAGTAGGCCTGGGTTCAAGTTCAGATGAACATGCAATAGCGGAGCTGAGGCCAGTAAGGCACCAGTCAGGTGTCACACACTCTGGCAGCCTGCTCCTCCAGGGACAGTAAGGCCTCTATTTCCCTTCAGGAGGCTCGCTTGCCTTACTTCCTGTGAACAGCGTTTCCCAGCCTGGGCGGAAAGCAGTTCCTGGAGATCTTTTCTCAGGGGCTGTTTCCCCGGAGTTGGGGCGGACCTCGGGGACCCAACTCACAGGGGAAGGCAAAACCAAATGGACAGGTCTATGCTCTGTAGGAGATCTCTAGTTAACTGCCGGGGTCCAGCCCCAGCTGATCCAGGGTATTCGAAGCAGAGACGGCGTAGGCGAGGGCCAGGGAACAACTGCTTAATTCAACGTTAATTAAGGATATAAAGAGTAATAAAATGAGGATAGCTCAGTAGGAAAATTCAGTGGAGAAAAGAGGCTGAGTAGCTTGGTTTACGCGGGGGACCAATAAAACTTCAAGACAAGAAGCTTGCACCACTTACGTAGGCCGCAGGCGTCCTTCCGTTCTCCCGAAGGAGAGGAGACACTGAGGCCTCCCCGGTCGGATCTTAGAAGCCCAGGCAAAATTAGTAAGCTTGGTGGGTTCCGCGCTCCAGATGGAGACTCAACCAGAGTGAGAGAGAGAGAGAGACATGGGGAGACCAGTATTTCGAGAAACTGATCCCAATTCTTTATTTTCCATGGTCTACTTTTATACACTGAGATGTTATGCAAAAGTCACGTGGGGTCAGCAGTCCTGACTTTTATCAAAGTCAGGTGCTTCATACAAAAGTATACAGAGGTCTTAGGGGTGTTACATCATCTTCTGGCCGGGGGGCCTGCTGACAATTTACGACCCTCTCCTTGTGACAGCGGTCAGTCAACCAGGACACTTATTTCTCCAGGGGTGATTATTCTTAAAACAGACGCCACCCAAATAAAGTTACATTCCTATAGGGTGAGGGTGTAGTGGGTTTTAGTTAAGGAAAGAATTTACTTAGCCTAAGGTCTAACGTGATTTATATCAAAGGTTAATACTTATTTCTTCTATATGTTCATTAATGTGTATAAGGGCAAGGGATGTGGAGACTTAGCAGTAAACATCAGCTCAACAAATGAAAAACCCTTCACCAATATGATTTCTAATCAGCCCATTATACTTATACTAATAATTTTCTAACTTTTCTAAGGAACCTGTTTTTAGAAGGTTTAAAGCATCTCGTGCCTCTCATGGTTGGGAGGCTGTGAGCAATCACATGTGGCCGGACAAGCCTGTCAGGCAGGCTAGAGAACCTTCAGAGGAGTTTGTAGGTTAAAACACTCTTGTCACACCCAGGGGTTTTTATCAACTGGAGCTCTAGGTTAACTCCTTCTCCGAAAGAGGTGGTGGGGGACAGCCCCCCGTAAAGTCAGAGGTGTAGGTGAGAGCACAAAGTAGTAAGGTAGGCAGGCTCTGGTGATGGGGGTAGATGCTCGAGGATTTCCAGGGGGACTCCTGAGGCTCGATCCCGCCTTTGCGTATGTCGAGCCTCCTTCCTCATGACCTTTGCCATGGGCGGAGTGCCTCACCCTGGCCCCCAACAGTGAACCTCCTCTCTCAGGAACATTCTTGGCTCCTATCGAGACACCTCTGTGCGTGTAGCTACACACGCAACGTAGGGGCAAAGGGAGCCAGATTCTTTCCGTGGGGTGCTGATGCTTTGTGGCAAAGCACCTGCTTGAGAATCCATCAGCTTACGCTTCCCTCGCCTTGACAGAGGTCTCATTGCTGTAGCCCTTGGCAGTTTGGAAAGAAGAGGACCCTTACCTTTCATAAAGTGGGCCCTTGTCCTAGTTTGAAAGGAAAGGCAAGAGCTGAGCTGAGGCCAATAAGGCGCCAGTCAAGTCTGACATATTCCCGAAGCCTGCTCCTTCATGGAAAATAACGCTGGAATCTAGGAATGTCTCTGCAAGGCTGGCAAAGGGCAGTCAGGAGCCTGCACCCTGCCTCTGGAATTACCGACTTCTGAACAGATCTGGAGGTCTCCCTTAGGGGAAGCTAACCCATTCTTCCAAATAGAGGCTTCCAAACGCAGGCCGCTTGGCTGCCTCTTGCTCTCTGAAGGAGGCCTGCTTTTCCCGCCTCCTATGAACCCCACATCCCAGCCTCTGGGAAAAGCGGATCTTGAAGATCTTTTCTCAGGGGTTGTTTCCACGGAGCTGGGGCCGAGCCTGGAGCCCCAAACGCACAGGGGAAGAAAAACCACATGGACAAGTCTTTGCTCTCTAGGAGAGCTCTAGTGAACCTCACTCTGTCAGGAACGTTCTTGTTTCCTATGGAGACACCCCTGTCTGTGAAGCTGTGTACCGAACATGGAGACACAGAGTCTGATTCTCTCTGTGCAGCTTTGAAGCTGTCGTTCAAACAACAGCTTGAAAATCCATACAATGCTCTTCCTTACCCGTGACACAGTTCTCATTGCTATACCCCTTGGCAGTATTTAGAAATCCATACCCAAACCCTTCTCCTAGTAGGCCTGGGTCCTAGTTCGGAGGAACACGCAATGGCGGAGCTGAGGCCAGTAAGGCACCAGTCAGGTCTCACACACTCTGGCAGCCTGATCGTCCAGGGAGACTAAGGCCTGTTGTGCCTTGCAGGCGGCTCGCTTGTGTTACCTCCTGTGAACTGCATTTGCCAGCCTGGGGGAATAGCGGTCCCTGGAGATCTTTTCTCAGGGGCTCCTTCCCCTGAGCTGGGGCGGACCTCAGGGACCCAACTCACAGGGCAAGGCAAAACCATATGGACAGGTCTATGCTCTGTAGCAGACTTCTAGTGAACCTCATCTCTCAGGAACATTCTTGGCTCCTATAGAGACACTTCTGTGTGTGAAGCTGCGTACCTAACATAGGGGCACAGAGAGCCTGATTCTCTCAGTTCATTTTGACCCTGTCGTTCAGAAAACAGCTTGAGAATCCATAAAATGCTCTCCCTTACCGCTGAGAGAATTCTCACTGCTGTAGCCCTTGGCACTTTGTAGAAATCCGCACCCAAACGCTTCTCCAAATAGGCCTGGGTCCTAGTTCGGAGGAACAGGCAATGGTGGAACTGAGGCCAGTAAGGCAACAGTCAGGTTTCACACACTCTGGCAGCCTGCTCCTCCAGGGACAGTAAGGCCTCTTTTTCTCTGCAGGAGATTCGCTTGAACAGCGTTTCCCAGCCTCAGCGAAGCGGTTCCTGGAGATCTTTTCTCAGGGACAGTTTCCCCGGAGGTGTGGCGGACCTTGGGGACCCAACTCACAGGGGAAGGAAAAACCACATGGACAGGTCTATGCTCTGTAGGAGAGGTTTAGTGAACCTAATCTCTCAGGAACATTCTTGGCTCCTATAGAGACAACTCTGTGTGTGAAGCTACACTCCCAACATTGGGGAACAGGGATCTTGGTTCTCTCCGTGGGGTGCTGATGCTTTGTAGTAAAGCACCTGCTTGAGAATCCATCCTCTTAGGCTTCCCTCGCCTTGACAGAGGTCTCATTGCTGTAGCCCTTGGCAGTTTCAAAGAAGAAGACCCTTACCCTTCATAAAGTAGGCCCTTGTCCTAGTTTGAATGGAAAGGCAATAGCTGAGCTGAGGTCAATAAGGAGCCAGTCCCCTCTGACACATTCCTGAAGCCTGCTCCTTCATGGAATATAACTCTAGAATGTTGGAATGTCTTTGCAAGGCTGGCAAAGGGCAGTCAGGAACCAGCCCCCTGCCTCTGGAATTACCGACTTCTGAGCAGATCTGGAGGTCTCCTTTAGGAGAAGCTAACCCATTCCTTCCAAATAGAGGCTTCAAAACACAGGCAGGTTGGCTGCCTTTCGTGCCCGAAGGAGGCTTGCTTTTCTCTCCTCCTATGAACCCCAGTTCCCAGCCTCTGGGAAAAGCGTATCTTGAAGATATTTTCTCAGGGGTTGTTTCCACGGAGCTGGGGCCGAGCCCGGGGCCCAAAGGCACAGGGGAAGGCAAGACCACATGGACAGGTCTATGCTCTGTAGCAGACCTCTAGTGAACCTCATCTCTCAGGAGCATTCTTGGCTCCTACAGAGACACCTCTGTGTGTGAAGCTGCATACCTAACATAGGGGCAGAGAGAGCCTGATTCTCTCTGTTCATTTTGACGCTGTCATTCAGAAAACAGCTTGAGAATCCATAAAATGCTCTCCCTTACCACTGAGAGAATTCTCACTGCTGTAGCCCTTGGCACTTTGTAGAAATCTGCACCCAAACGCTTTTCCAAGTAGGCCTGGGTGCTAGCTCGGATGAACAGGCAATGGTGGAACTGAGGCCAGTAAGGCAACAGTCAGGTTTCACACATTCTTGCAGCCTGCTCCTCCAGGGACTGTAAGGCCCCTTTTACTTTGCAGGAGATTCGCTTGCCTTACTTCATGTGAACAGCATTTCCCAGCCTCGGCGAAGCGGTTCCTGGAGATCTTTTCTCAGGGACAGTTTCCCCGGAGGTGTGGCGGACCTCGGGGACCCAACTCACAGGGGAAGGCAAAACCACATGGACAGGTCTATGCTCTGTAGGAGAGGTTTAGTGAACCTAATCTCTCAGGAACATTCTTGGCTCCTATAGAGACAACTCTGTGTGTGAAGCCACACTCCCAACATTGGTGCACAGGGAGCTTGATTCTCTCCGTGGGGTGCTGATGCTTTGTGGCAAAGCACCTGCTTGAGAATCCATCCTCTTAGGCTTCCCTCGCCTTGACAGAGGTCTCATTCCTGTAGCCCTTGGCAGTTTGCAAAGAAGAAGACCCTTACCCTTCATAAAGTAGGGCCTTGTCCTAGTTTGAATGGAAAGGCAATAGCTGAGCTGAGGTCAATAAGGAGCCAGTCCTGTCTGACACATTCCCGAAGCCTGCTCCTTCATGGAAAATAACTCTAGAATCTAGGAATATCTTTGCAAGGCTGCAAAGGGCAGTCAGGAACCAGTACCCTGCCTCTGGAATTACCGACTTCTGAGCAGATCTGGAGGTCTCCTTTAGGAGAAGCTAACCCATTCCTTCCAAATAGAGGCTTCAAAACACAGGCAGGTGGGCTGCCTTTTCGTTCCCTATGGAGGCGTGCTTTTCTCTCCTCCTACGAACCCCGGTTCCCAGACACTGGGAAAAGTGGATCTTGAAGATATTTTCTCAGGGGTTGTTTTCTTGGAGCTGGGGCCGAGCCTGGAGTCCCAAAGGCACAGGGGAAGGCAAGACCACATGGACAAGCCTTTGCTCTTTAGTATAGCTCTAATGAACCTCACTCTGTCAGGATCTTTCTTGATTCCTACGGAGACACACCTGTGTGTGAAGCTGCGGGCACAGAGAGCCTGATTACCCCTGTGCAGCGCTGAGTCTGGGCGGCTAAACAACAGCTTGGGAATGCAGCCTGGGGCGCTTCCCTTCCCTCGGACAGAGCTCTCCTTGCGGTAGGCCTTGGTAGTTTGCATACAATGGGGCCCTAAGCCCTCTGCAAGTTGGCCTGGCTCCTAGGTCCAAAGGGCAGGCCAGAGCGGAGCTGAGGCTGTCAGGCTCCAGACACATCTCCCATACTCCTACATCCTGCTCCTACCCGGGCGTGAACGCTAGAAGCTGGGAAGGTACCTGGACCGTGCAGGGGCGGGGCGAACGCGTGCGGCGTGGGGCGGGTTCGGCTTCTGGCGGGGGTGGGGGCGGGCTTCCCAGTTGTCCTCTGGGAGGTGGACACTGAGGCTGAAAACTCGCCGGGAGCGCACCCGGGACTGGGTAAACCCGGGCTGCGCGGGTCGAGATTCCGATGGCTTTGGGTGGGGGTTGGTCCCAGTTGTGCTCCCGGGGGTCGCCACTGCGGCTGGGAACGCGCCGGGAGCGCGGCAGGGGCGGGGCTAACCCTTGGGGGCGCGGGGCGGGGGTCGGCTCATGGGGGGGATGGGGAGGGGTTCCCAGTTGCGCTCTCGGGGGTTGCAACTGCGGCTGGGAACACCCATTTCGTCCGCTCCTGGGTCCCCAAGGATCGCCATCCCGTGGGTGCAGTGGAGGGCTGCGGACCACAGGTAAGGGAACTGGGACTGCGTGGAGCAGGGAACCAAGTATTCCGCCGTCTGTTGGCACATTCTCGGAGCTCCCCAACCTGGCGGTCGCAGAAAGGCCTTGCCTTTGGGGTCAAGGCCTTTACCGCTCCACCCCTCTGCTGAAAAATCTCCGAGTCTGCGCGGTTCTTCCAAGCAGCCTAGTGTCCGCTGGAAGTCCAAGGGACAGAACACTGAACTCTGGCCGGCTGGCCCAGCCCTGCTTCTGGCACTTTGTAAGCCAGCGGGCCCTTGAGCACCTGCTGGGATGGGAAAGGGAAGGGTCCACGGATTGCACCCTAGAAACTTAGTAGGGTGCATGGATTTCAAACCCTGGTGGCCGCCCAGGCAGCAAAGAAGGGGGGAGGGCACCTTGCTGCCCTTTCATGGCAGAATCTGTGGTTGTCCAGCTGTGTGGGCCTTTTCATGAGGACCCTGTGCAATAAAAGTTTGGTGTTTTGGAACTGAATAATTAGAACGTGTAAAAGCTTTAAATTATGTGGTGGTGTAATTAAAAAACAAAACAAAACAAAACCAAGCTCCAAGTGTTTTGCAAATGGAGGTTTAAATATTGAAGGACTGTATTCCTTGCACTGTGGCATTCTATCAAGAAGTGTGCAGGATTTTTTTTTTTTTTTAAGAAAAGTGTTCGAAGTGAGGGAAACAGGAAACCCAGAGGTGCCCCTGTATTTTGGGGAAGGCCTTAGGAGGTCACTTGGAAATGCTGCTGGCTGTGCGGGAGGGCGGCAGATGGGCTGTGCAGGCTTGTCCTTTGCATGGATGTTCTTGTGTGTGGAAACCCAGCTCGGAGCCATCTCCTGATGTGTAAGAATTTCGCAGACAAACCTTGAGCTAAGCAATGCATTTTTTCCTAAGAAAATGTTTGTCTTAAGCGATGTAAATATCCTATGTATTTCTGCTAGACTCTGGCTTCAGGTCGGTTCCCCCAAAAGGCTCCGAAGCGATTTGAACAAAACAGCATATTTTCCTCCTAGCTTGTTCTCCTTATCTATGTTAAGGAAATGATATATTTGCCTGCAATACTGCCTTTCTTCAAGATTCATGTCAATCAAGTTTTGGCCCGGGATGACTCACCTGCTGCCAGTATTATCTCAATGCATGTCGTGGGGGAAGGGCCTGGTGCCATTCCCTGAAACAGTTCCTTTCTTTCCTTAGCTGACTGCTAGTGCCTGTAGAATATCTGGCTAAAGACCAGCAGGGGGTACTCTTACTATCCCCCCACCCCGCCTCAAGTCTAAGTCAGCAGCTTTCTCTATCTCTTTAATACTTTAATAACACTTGATGACACAAAAGCTCTGAGCGATCAAATCATATCAAATCTTCATTTCAGATTGAAGATGCATTCCATGGTATTGCCATCTTAAGTCTTTCCATCGTTATGGAATATCTGTCCATGTATTCAGGATAGTTTTCAGCCAGGGTGTATAATTTCCAGTGTGCCAGTCTTGTCATCCTCGTTACATTCATGGCAAAGTGTTTTATTCATGTTGATATTATTGAAAGGGAATTTTTTAAAATTCCTTTTCAGATTATTATCTGCTAATGTATACAGATAAAACTGTGTAATCATTCATTTTGATCAGTTTGGACAGCTTGATAGTTGTCTTTAATTTCTTTACTTTCTGACACTTTAAGATTATCCTGGGACACATATGTAATGCCTCACCCCTAAATTCAGACATGTGTTCAAAGAACTTCTGTCCTTTTATTTATTTATTTATTTATTCTTTAACATTGAAATCGTTTTGACTATGCTGGGTGTTTGTTGCTAAATGGAAGTAGCTAGGACCTCTGGACTGCAGTCTCTCATCTCTTGCTGACCTCTTGTTGACCTCTGCAGATTCCTGGTAGGTGGGAGCTTGTTAGTTCCTTGTTCCTTATCAGAACCTCCTGTGGTAAGTGTTTTTCTCTTCTCTGTTGCCTGGTAAGGGTGGGTGGTCATGGGCATCCCAAAGTTGGCTAGAAGTCAATTATTTAGGCAGGCTTGTGCATAGATATGGGAGAAGGCAATGGCACCCCACTCCTGGAAAATCCCAAGGACGGAGGAGCCTGGTAGGCTGCAGTCCATGGGGTGGCTAAGAGTCGGACACCACTGAGCGACTTCATTTTCACTTTTCACTTTCATGCATAGGAGGAGGAAATGGCAACCCAGTCCAGTGTTCTTGCCTAGAGAACCCCAGGGACTGCGGGGCCTGGTGGGCTGCCATCTATGGCGTGGCACAGGGTCGGCCTCAACTGAACCACTTAGCAGCTGCAGCAGCAGCAGCAACAGTGCATAGATATCAAAGGGGATGAGAACAGTCAGGTAGGATCACATATGTCACCGTGAAACAATACTTCTCCTCTTAGCCAAAGCTAACAAAAGATTTCTGTTCTAGGTCAACCTAGAAGAGATCACTTAAGAGGTAAAGAAACTTAAACTCCATTAGCAAAGGCAGTTCAACATCTCAAGAAAACTTGTGCTAGGCACAAAACTCTTTTCTGGGGGCCTACTTTCCCTACAACCTCCTTATCCCATTCTGTACCCATTCCTTTGCTTCTCCCGTCCTGAAAATGCCACCTGTAAGACAGAACTACTTCGTTTTCCTCCTTAAAGTGTGATTGCATTCCATACATTCTTGTAATAACAAGTCATACATTTCCCTTCAGCAACCAAGAACTCACTCTTATATTGGCATTTGATAGATTGGTGAGCATACCTATCAGTGATAATAGCGCCCACCCCGCTTCCTGCAAGAACAGAACAAAACAAAACAAAACAAAAAAATTGCTTTCTTACATTTAATATGTTCGGATGGTGCCAGTCACTATTCATGCAGAGTCAAAAATCTCTTTTGTTTCTGTGTAAAAGGGAGGTCCTTTCAAGTCGTGAATGTTTAAGAAGTTTCATTTATTTGGAAGTGACCTAGCTATTCAATACACTGTCGTCACTTAGTTTAGCACCAGGATAGAAACTCAGGTAACCAAAACACCTGGAGGAACGACTGTAAGTTCAGTTCAGTTCAGTTGCTCAGTCGAGTCTGACTCTTTGGGACCCCGTGGCCTGCAGGACGCCAGGCTTCCGTGTCCATCACCAACTCCAGGGGCTTGCTCAAACTCATGTCCATCGAGTCAGTGATGCCATCCAACCATCTTATCCTCTGTCATCCCCTTCTCCTCTGCCTTCAATCAAGACTATGAGAGGCAGATATTTTACAGTATAATTATTGTTAAGAGTTTATCTAAAAGCTCATATCACATTTACATTTTTTACATTGGTTGTTGCTGTTTCCAGGTACTTTCTTGCTGACAAGCTTGTGACACATATAACAAAAGAGCAATTTTTACCTCAAAAGAAACCTAGGCACTATGAACATGTTGTGCTTAATGTTGTTGACTCTTAGACATGTCTATAGTGGAGGAGCAAAACCAAAAATACTAGATATTTAATATTGACTAGTTCCCAGTTCACGGGACTCTGACATTCATTTAGGTCAATGTTTTCTTGTATTTCCAGCAGTTTGATTTGGAAGGGCTGCCTTGTCTTGAGACCATTGAAATCAGAACTCAGAACTTGAGCAATATTATCAAAAACCACAAGGCTCACACTGACACATACCTTAATCCAGACAGACAGACAAGACATCTTCTAGTTTTCAGCCTGAGATTTAAAATATTTCTTTGAGCCGTTTTCCTGGGAAGTGGGAGGGGGGGTAGTGGGGGTGGCAGCGAGGCAGGCTTGGGTAACAAGCTAATTGTTGGTCATTGCATATGCAAAGAACCAGCTTTCCGGGTTCCAAGGAAAAAAGTTTCCTTGGTACCCAATTTTGTTTGGATCTATAGACTCTCATGGCCCTCCTAGGTCAGGACATCTTTCCTTTCTGTAGTCCTCGTTTTATCCCTAAATCATAGACAGCTTGGATTGTCTCTGTGGGGTGGATGTATTGTCCTCGTGTTTGACCTGGCGGCAGTAGCGAGGTCCGAGAGCCTCTCCTGGAACCGGGCGCGGGGACGGGGCTCACCAGGAGCCCCTGGTGGAAGTGCGCAACGCGCCGGGAGCGTGCCAGGGGCGGGGCGATCCCGGGCGGCGTGGGTCGGGGTTCTGTTCGGGAGGGGGTGGGGGGCGGTAACAGTTGTGCTCTCGGGGGTCCCCACTGCAGCTGGAAACGCGCTGGGAGTGCGGCAGGGGCGGGGTGAACCCGGGTGGCGCGGGGCGGGGTTCGGCTCCTGGCGGGGGTGGGGGAGGGCTTCCCAGTTGTGCTCTCGGTGCTGGCCACTGCGGCTGGAAACGCGCCGGGAGCGCACCTGGGGCGGGGTAAACCTGGGCTGCGCGTTTCGAGATTTAGATGGCTGTGGGTGGGGGTTCGGTCCCAGTTGTGCTCTCGGGGGTCGCCACTGCTGCTAGGAACGCCCATTTCCTACGCTCCTGTGTCCCCAAGGATCCACATCTAGTGGGTGCAGCGGAGGGCTGCGGGCCACAGGTCAGGGAACTGGGACTGCTTGGAGCAGGGAACCAAGTATTCCGCCCTCTGTTGGCACATTCTCGGAGCTCCCCAACCTGGCGGTTGCAGAAAGGCCTCGCCCTTGGTGTCAAGGCCTTTACCGCTCCACCCCTTTGCTGAAAAATCTCAGTCTGAACGGTTTTCCCAAGCAGCCTAGTGTCCCCTGGAAGTCCAAGGGACAGAACACTGAACTCTGGCCGGCTGGCCCAGCCCTGCTTCTGGCACTTTGTAAGCCAGCTGGCCCTTGAGCACCTGCTGGGATGGGAAAGGGAAGGGTCCACGGATTGCACCCTAGAAACTTAGTAGGGTGCATGGATTTCAAACCCTGGTGGCCGCCCAGGCAGCAAAGAAGGGGGGAGGGCACCTTGCTGCCCTTTCATGGCAGAATCTGTGGCTGTCCTGATGCGTGGGCCTTTTCATGGGGACCTTGTGCAATAAAAGTTTGGTGTTTTGGTACTGAATAATTAGAAATTGTAAAAAGTTTAAATTATGCGGTGGTGTAATTAAAAAACAAAACAAAACAAAACCAAGCCCCAAGTGTTTGGCACAGGGAGGTTTAAGTATTGAAGGCCTGTTTTCCTTGCACTGTGGCATTCTATCAAGAAGTGTGCAGGATTTTTTTTTTTTTAAGAAAAGTGTTCGAAGTGAGGGAAACAGGAAACCCAGAGGTGCCCCTGTATTTTGGGGAAGGCCTTAGGAGGTCACTTGGAAATGCTGCTGGCTGTGGGGGAGGGGGGCAGATGGGCTGTGCAGGCTTGTCCTTTGCATTCATGTTCTTGTGTGTAGAAAACCAGCTCGGAGCCATCTCCTGATGTGTAAGAATTTCGCAGACAAACCTTGAGCTAAGCAATGCATTTGTTCCTGAGGAAATGTTTGTCTTAAGCGATGTAAATATCCTATGTATATCTGCTGGACACTGGCTTCAGGTCGGTTCCCCCAATAGGCTCAGAAGCGACTTGAACAAAACAGTATGTTTTCCTCGTACCTTGTTCTCCTAATCTATGTTAAGGAAATGATATATTTGCCTGCAATACTGCCTTTCTTCAAGATTCATGTCAATCAGTTTTTGGCCCAGGATGACTCACCTGCTGCCAATGTGACCTCAAGGTATGTCGTGGGGGAGGGGCCTGGGGCCATTCCCTGAGACAGTGCCTTTCTTTCCTTAGCTGACTGCTAGTGCCTGTAGAATATCTGGCTAGAGACCAGCAGGGCGTACACCCCGCCTCAAGTCTAAGTCAGCAGTTTTCTCTATCTCATTTATACTTTAATAACAATTGATGACACAAAAGCTCTGAGTGATCAAATCATATCAAATCTTCATTTCAGATTGAAGATGCATTCCATGGTATTGCCATCTTAAGTCTTTCCATTGTTATGGAATACCTGTCCATGTATTCAGGATAGTTTTCAGCCAGGGTGTATAAGTTCCAGTGTGCCAGTCTTGTCATCCTCGTTACATCCATGGCAAAGTGTTGTATTCATGTTGACATTATTGAAAGGGAATTTTTTTTAATTCCTTTTCAGATTATTATCTGGTAATATATACAGAAAAAACTGTGTAATCTTTCGTTTTTATCAGTTTGGACAGCTTGATAGTTGTCTTTAATTTCTTTCCTTTCTCATACTTTAAGATTTTCCGGGCACATACATGTACTGCCTCACCCCTAATCTCAGTCATGTGTTCAAAGAACTTCTGTCCTTTATTTGTTTACTTATTTTTTTGCAACATTGAATTCGTTTTGACTATGCTGGGTCTGTGCTGCAAGATGGAAGTTGCTAGGACCTCTGGACTGCAGTCTTCCATCTCTTACTGACCTCTTGTTGACCTCTGCAGAATCCTGGTTGGCGGGAGCTTGTTAGTTCCTCGTTCCTTACCAGGACCTCCTGTGGTAAGTGTTTTTCTCTTCTCTGTTGCCTTGTAAGGGTGGATGGTCATTGGCATCCCAAAGCTAGCTAGAAGTCAATGATTTAGGCAGGCTTGTGCATAGATATGGGAGAAGGCAATGGCACCCCACTCCAGTACTCTTGCGTGGAAAATCCCATGGATGGAGGAGCCTGGTAGGCTGCAGCCCATGGGGTCGCTAAGAGTCGGACACCACTGAGCGACTTCACGTTCACTTTTCACTTTCATGCATGGGAGGAGGAAATGGCAACCCACTCCAGTGTTCTTGCCTAGAGAACCCCAGGGACTGCGGGGCCTCGTGGGCTGCCGTCTATGGGGTCGCACAGAGTCGGACACGACTGAAACGACTTAGCAGCAGCAGCGGCGGCAGCAGCAGCAGAAGCAGTGCATCGATATCAAAAGGGCTGCAAACAGTCAGGAAGGATCACATATGTCACCGTGAAACACTACTTCTCCACGTAGCCAAAGCTAACCAAAGATTTCTGTCCTAGGTCAACCTAGAAGAGATCACTTAAGAGGTAAAGAAACTTAAACTCCATTAGCAAAGGCAGTTCGACATCTCAAGAAAACTTGTGCTGGGCACAGAACTCTTTTCTGGGGGTCCACTTTCCCTACAACCTCCTTATCCCATTCTGTACCCATTCCTTTGCTTCTCCCATCCTGAAACGGCCACCTGTAAGACAGAACTACTTTGTTTTCCTTCCTCAAGTGCCATTGCATTCCACATGCTTTCTTGTAATAACAAGTCATACATTTCCCTTCAGCAACCAAGAACTGACTTTTATATTGGCATTCGCTATAGCCCGCCCCCCTCCCCCCACCCCCAAGAACAGAACAAAACAAAATAAAACAATTGCTTTCGTACATTTAACATGTCAGGATGGTGCCAGACACTATTCATGGAGAGTCAAAAATCTCTTTTGTTTCTGTGTAAAAGGGAGGTCCTTTCAAGTCGTGAATGTTTCAGAACTTTCATTTATTTGGAAATGACCTAGCTATTCAATACACTGTCGTCACAAGGATAGAAACTCGGGTAACCAAAACACCTGGAGAAACGTTTGTTAGTTCAGTTCAGTTCAGTTGCTCAGTCGTGTCTGACTCTTTGGGACCCCGTGGCCTGAAGGACGCCAGGCTTCCGTGTCCGTCACCAGCTCCAGGGGCTTGCTCAAACTCATGTCCATCGAGTCAGTGATGCCATCCAACCATCTTATCCTCTGTCATCCCCTTCTCCTCTGCCTTCAATCAAGACTATGAGAGGCAGATATTTTAGAGTATAATTATTGTAAAGAGTTTGTCTAAAAGCTCATATCACATTTACATTTTTTACTTTTGTTGTTGTCGTTTCCAGGTAGTTTCTTGCTGACAAGCTTGTGACAGATATAACAATAGAGCAATTTTTACCTCAAAAGAAACCTAGGCACTATGAACATGTTGTGCTTAATGTTGTTGACTCTTAGACATGTCTATAATGGAGGAGCAAAACCAAAAATACTAGATATTTAATATTGACCAGTTCCCAGTTCACGGGACTCTGACATTCATTTAGGTCAATGTTTTCTTGTATTTCCAGCAGTTTGATTTGGAAGGGCTGCCTTGTCTTGAGACCATTGAAATCAGAACTCAGAACTTGAGCAATATTATCAAAAAACACAGGGCTCACACTGACACATACCTTAATCCAAACAGACAGACAAGACATCTTCCAGGTTTCCGCCTGAGATTTAAAATATTTCTTTGAGCCAGTCTTCTGGGGAGTGGGGGGATGGGGGTGGCAGCGAGGCAGGCTTGGGTAACAAGCTAATTGTTGGTCATTGCATATGCAAAGAACCAGCTTTCCGGGTTCCAAGGAAAAAAGTTTCCTTGGTAACCAACTTTGTCTGGTTCTATAGAATATCATGGCCCTCCTAGGTCAGGTCATCTTGCCTTTCTGTAGTCCTCGTTTTATCCCTAAATCATAGACAGCTTGGATTGTCTCTGTGGGGTGTATGTATTGTCCTCATGTTTGACCTGGCGGCAGCAGCGAGGTCTGAGAGCCTCTCCTGGAACCCGGCGTGGGGACGGGGCTCACCGAGAGCCACTGGTGAAGGTGGGCAGCGCCCCTGGAGCGCGGCAGGGGCGGGGCGAACCCGGGCGGCGCAGGGCGGGTGTCAGCTCCTGGCGGGGGTAGGGGAGGGCTTCCCAGTTGTGCTCTCGGAGATGGCCACTGCAGCTGGAAACGCGCCGGGAGCGCAGCCAGGGTGGGGTAAACCTGGGCTGCACAGGTCGAGATTCCGCTCGCTGTGGGTGGGGGGTCGGTCCCTGTTGTGCTCCCGGGGGTCGCCAATATGGCTGGGAACCCGCCGGGAGCCCGGCAGGGCCGGGGCGAAACCTGGCGGCACGGGTCGGGGTGGGGTTCCGTTCGCAGTGGGGGTCGGCTCCTGGCGGGGGTGGGGGAGGGCTTTCCAGATGTGCTGTTGGGGGTCGCCATTGCGGCTGGGAATGCCCATTTCGTGAACTCCTGGATCCCCAAGGATCGGCATCCATTGGCCACAGCAGAGGGGTGCGGAACACAGGTAAGGGAACGGGGACTGCCTGGAGCAGGGAACCATGTATTCCGCCCTGTGTTGGCACAGTCTCAGAGCTCCCCAACCTGGCGGTCGCAGAAAGGCCTCATCTTTGGGGTCAAGGCCTTTACCGCTCCACCCCTCTGCTGAAAAACCTCAGAGTCTGCACGGTTTTCCCAAGCAGCCTAGTGTCCGCTGGAAGTCCAAGGGACAGAACCCTGAATTCTGGCCGGCTGGCCCAGCCCTGCTTCTGGCACTTTGTAGGCCAGCGGGCCCTGGAGCACCTGCTAGGATGGGAAAGGGAAGGGTACGCGAATTGCACCCTGGTGGCCACCGAGGCAGCAAATAAGGGGGGAGGGCACCTTACTGCCCTTTAATGGCAGACAGAATCTGTGGCTGTCCTGCTGCGTGGGCCTTTTCATGGGGACCTTGTGCAATAAAAGTTTACCGGTGACCTTAGGGAACTTCCCAGTGTGCTTCTGACAGATGAGGGATGCTGTGGAGTTGGCGGGGCCTCTCAGGACTCCGCTGGGTTTGGCGCAATGGAAGAGGGCCTCATCTCCAGGGAAGGCAGGAACCTCAGGCTTCCTCTCCGTTTCGGACTCCGACCACAGGGTCCCTGCAGAGTTGGGACAGGAGAGTCAGGAATCGTCTTGTCTGAGGAAGGGAACTCCGCTTGCCTCTCGAGGTGCTCAGGGGAGCTCAGGCCCCTTGTTGAGCTGTGTGTGGAACCTGCGGGTGTTTCCGGAAATGCACGAAGGTGACAGTGCCCCTTCGTGTTGTGCCTTCACCCACTGAGTTGCCTTCGAAGAGGTGTCCGGGCCTCGGGTTCTTTTCAAGAGCAGACAGGGAAATCGGGGTCTTTCAGCATGTGGGACCACCCACGGGGCTAGTCTCAAATTTCCTAGTGAGGCCGGCTTCATCCTGAGGTCTGCTGGGAAGGCCGGGGACCCTTCCAGACAACGCAGGGGGATCGACTCTCCTGTCGCCATCAGGAGGGGAGAAGGGGCTCAGATGAAGTGGGGACGGAACCCTCGGTGTTACCCTCGAGGGAAACCGGCGTGTGGGGGACTTTTGGGGGTTGCATGAAAGGAGTCAGGTACCGTTTCGCACTTCAGGGCAGAACCTGGGACTTCCCTTAGACGCCGTAGCGGGCAAGGGCCTCATCTTGCGAAGACGTTGGGACCATGTGGATTTTCTCGAGTTGCGGCGGGATTCTAGAGTTACGACGGGGATTTCAGGCTTCCTCTTGTGTTGGCCCCGGGAAGCCTAATCTTCCATTCGTGTTGCGAGGGAAAGCTGAGGGTTGCACTCGAGTCACTGCAGGGCCAAAGAGACCTCATCTAGGCCTGTGTCCGGGACTTAACGTTCCTCTCAAGAGAAGACAGGGATCTCAGGGTGGCGTTCCAGACTCCCCCCGGGAGTCAGGCCTCGCCTCGAGGGCAAGCCAAGGATGCCGCTCTCCTCTCAAGTCGCGACGCAGATCTCTTGGAACCCACTGAGTGGCCTCAAGGGAGTCAGGCCTTCTCTTCAGTTTGGAGAGAGGACTCGGGGTTGTGCTCTGGGTCAGGCAGGAAAAGAAGGCCCTCACCTCGCGAGGATGGGGGCTTCTCAGGGGTTTCCTCGAGCTGCGGCGCCCGTGGGGGTTTTCTCACGCGGCAAGACGAGGATCTCAGGGAGCCTCTCGTGCGGTGCCAGGGAAGTCAGGTTTCTGTGCGCGTGGCGAGGGGGAGCGCGTCATGGCTCTCCAGTCATGGGAGAGGACTAGGGCCTCCAGACGCGTTGAAGAAGGACACTTGAGGTCTTTCTGGGGTTGCGGCGGGAAAGCCTCATTTCCCTCGACTTCTGCCGGGGACCTGAGGGAACTTCCCGTGGTGCCTCTGATTGGTGAGGGATGCTGTGGAGTTGGCGGGGCCTCTCGGGACTCCTCTGGGCTTGGCGCAATGGAAGAGGGCCTCATCTCGAGGGGAGACAGGAAATTTAGGCTTCCTCTCCTTCTCGGACTCCAACCACAGGGTCCCTGCAGAGTTGGGACAGGAGAGTCAGGCCTCGTCTTGTCTGAGGAAGGGAACACCGCTTGCCTCTCGAATTGCTCAGGGTGTCTCACGCACCTCGTCGAGCTGTGTGTGGAAACCGCGGGTTTTTCCGGACGACGCACGGGGGTGTCAGTGCCCCTTCGAATGGTAACTTCACCCACAGGGTTGCCTTCGAAGAGGTGTCCGGGCATCGGGTTCTTATCGAGAGCGGACTGGGAAATCGGGGTCGTTTGGCATGTGGCACAACCCATGGGGCTCGTCTCGAATTTCCTCGGGAGGCCGGCCTCATCCTGAGGTGTGCCGGGAAAGCCGGGAACCCCTTCCAGAATACGCAGGGGAATCGACTCTCCTGTCGTGATGAGGAGGGGAGAAGGGGCTCAGATGAAGGGGTGCCAGGACCCTCGGTGTTCCCCTCGAAGGAACCCGGCGTGTCTGGGAAATTTTGGAGGTCGCATGAAGGGTGTCAGGTACCGTTTCGCAACTCAGGACGGAACGTGAGACTTCCCTTGAGACGCCGTAGCGGGCAAGGGCCCCATCTTGCGAAGACGTTGGGACCACGTGGTTTTTCTCGAGTTGCGGCGGGATTCTCGAGTTACGACGGGGATTTCAGGCTTCCTCTTGGGTTGGCCCTGGGAAGCCCCATCTTCCATTCTAGTTGCGAGGGAAAGCTGGGGGTTGCGCTCGAGTCACTGCAGGGCCCAAGAGACCTCATCTAGGCGTGTGTCCAGGACCTAGTAGTACTCTCAAGGGAAGACAGGGATCCCGGGGTTGCACTCCAGAGTCCCCCGTGGAGTCAGGCCTCGCCTCGAGGGGAAGCAAAGGACTCCGCTCTTCTCTTGAGCCACGACGCGGATCTCTTAGAGCCCTCTGAGTGGCCTCAAGGAAGTCAAGCCTAATCTTCAGTTTGGAGAGAGGACTCGGGATTGCTCTCCAGGAAAGGCAGGAAAAGAAGGCCCTCACCTCGCGAGGACGGGGGCTTCTCAGGTGTTTCCTCGAGCTGAGGCGTCCGTGGGGCTTTTCTCACGAGGCACGACGAGGTTCTCAGGGAGCCACTCGTGCGGCGCCAGGGAAGTCAGGTCTCCATGAGCGTGGCGAGGGGGAGCGCGTCATTGTTCTCGAGTCCTGGGAGGGGACTAGGGCATCAAGGCGTGTAGAAGAAGGACTCTTGAGGTCTTTCTCGGCTTGCGGCGGGAAACCCTCGTTTCCCTCGACTTCTCCCGGTGACCTGAGGGAACTTCCCAGGGTTCCTCTTAGAGGTGAGGGATGCTGTGGTGTTGGTGGGCCATCTCAGGACTCCTCTGGGTTTGGCGCAATCGAAGAGGGCCTCATCTCGAGGGGAGACTGGACCTCAGGCTTCCTCTGCGTTTCGTACTCCGACAGCAGTGTCCCTGCAGCATTGGGGCAGGAGAGTCAGGCCTCGTCTTGTCTGAGGAAGGGAACTCCGCTTGCCTCTCGAGTTGCTCAGGGAGTCTCAGTCCCCTCGTGGAGCTGTGTGCGAAACCGCGGGTGTTTCCGGACGATGCACGGGAGTGTCAGTGCCCCTCCGTGTTGTTCCTTCACTCACAGGGTGGTCTTCGAAGAGGTGTCCGGGCATTGGGTTCTCCTCAACTGCGGACCGGGAAATCAGGGTCGTTCAACATGGGGCACAAGCCACAGGGCTTGTCTCGAATTTCCTCGCGAGGCCAGCCTCATCCTGAGGGGCGCCGTGCAGGCCGGGAACCCCTTCCAGACCTCGCAGGGGAATCAACTCTCCTGTCGCGAACAGGAGAGGAGTAGGAGCTCAGAGGAAGTGGTGCCGGGACTCTCGGTGTTCCCCTCAAGGGAACCCGGCATGTCGGGGAACTTTTGGATGTCGCATGAAGGGTGTCAGGTAC
Organism: Bubalus kerabau; assembly: GCF_029407905.1. NCBI lineage: Eukaryota > Metazoa > Chordata > Mammalia > Artiodactyla > Bovidae > Bubalus > Bubalus kerabau. Next base: position 279,663 of record NW_026577938.1, read on the forward strand.
CGTGTCTCACTTCACGACGGAACATGGGACTTCCCTTGAGACGCCGTACCGGGCAAGGGCCTCATCTTGCGAAGACGTGAAACCACGTGGTTTTTCTCGAGTTGCGGCAGGATTCTCGAGTTTCGACGAGGATTTCAGGCTTCCTCTTGGGTTGGCCTTGGGAAGCCCCATCTCCCATTCAAGTAGCGAGGGAAATCTGGGGGTAGCGCTCGAGTCACTGCAGGGCCAAAGAGACCTCATCAAGGCGTGTGTCCGGGAACTAATATTCCTCTCCAGGGAAGGCAGGGATCTCGGGGTTGCATTTCAGGCTCCCTTGGGGAGTCAGGCCTCGTCTCGAGGGGAAGCCAAGGACTCCGCTCTCCTCTTGAGTGGCGACGCGGATCTCTTGGAGCCCACTGAGTGGCCTCAAGGGAGTCCAGCCTCCTCTTCAGTTTGGAGAGAGGACCCGGGATTGCTCTCCAGGCCAAGCAGGAATAGAAGGCCCTCAGATCGCCAGGACGGGGGCGTCTCTGGGGTTTCCTCGAGCTGCGGCGCCCGTGGGGGTTTTCTCCCGAGGCACGACGAGGATCTCAGGGAGCCTCTCGTGCGGCGCCAGGGAAGTCAGGTCTCCATGCGCGTGGCGAGGGGGAGCGCGTCATGGCTCTCGAGTCACGGGAGGGGACTAGGGCCTCGAGACGCATTGAAGAAGGACTCTCGAGGTCTTTCTCGGGGGGCGGCGGGAAACCCTCGTTTCCCTTGCCTTCTGCCGGGGACCTTAGGGAACTTCCCAGGGTGCCTCTGAGAGGCGAGGGATCCTGTGGAGTTGGCGGGGCCTCTGGGGACTCCGCTGGGTCTGGCGCAACGGAAGAGGGCCTCACCTCGAGGGGAGGCAGGAACCTCAGGCTTCCTCTCCGTTTCGGCTCCGACCACAGGGTCCCTGCAGAGTTGGGACAGGAGAGTCTTGCCTTGTCTTGTCTGAGGAAGGGAATCCAGCTTGCCTCTCGAGTTGTCAGGGGTTTTCAGGCCCCTGGTCGAACTGTGTGTGGAACCCGCGGGTCTTTCTGGATGATGCACAGGGGTGGCAGTGCCCCTTCGTGTTGTGCCTTCACCCACAGGGTTGCCTTCGAAGAGGGGTCCGGGCCTCGGGTCCTTCTCAAAAGCGGACCGGGGAATCGGGGGCATTTGGCATGTGGCACCACCCACGTGGCTCGTCTCAAATTTCCATGTGAGACCGGCCTCATCCTGAGGTGCACCTGGAAGGCCGGGAACCCCTTCTGAACCACGCAGGGGAATCGACTCTCCTGTCGTGATCAGGAGGGGAGAACGGGCTCAGATGAAGCTGTGCCGGGACTCTCGGTGTTCCCTCGAGGTTACCAGGCGTGTCGGGGAGCTTTTGGGGGTCGCACGAAGGGTTTCAGGTACTGTTTCGCACTTCAGGGCGGAACATGGGACTTCCCTTGAGACGCTGTAGTGGGCAAGGGCCTCATCTTGCGAAGACGTTGGAACCACGTGTTTTTTCTTGAGTTGCGGCGGGATTCTCGAGTGACGATGGTGATTACAGGCTTCCTCCTCTGTTGGCCCTGGGAAGCCCAGTCTTCCATTCGATTGGCGAGGGAAAGCTGGGGGTTGCGCTCGAATCACTGCAGGGCCAAAGAGACCTCATCTAGGCCTGTGTCCAGGACCTAATGTTACTCTCCCGGGAAGGCAGGGATTTGGGGTTGCATTCCAGGATCCCCCTGGGTGTCAGGCCTCGTCTCGAGGGGAAGCAAAGGACTCCGCTGTCCTCCCGAGTCGCGACGCGGATCTCTTGGAGCCCCCTAGTGGCGTCAATGGAGTCAAGCCTCCTCTTCATTTTGGAGAGAGGGCTCGGGATTTTTCTCCAGGCCATGCAGGAAAAGAAGGCCCTTCACCTCGCGAGGACGGGGGCGTCTCAGGGGTTTCCTCGAGCTGCCGCGCCCGTGGGGGTTTTCTCGTGAGGCTCGGCGAGGATCATGGAGCCTCTCGTGCGGCGCCAGGGAAGTCAGGTCTCCCTGCGCGTAGCGAGGAGGAGCGCGTTGTGGCTCTCGAGTAATGGGAGGGGACTAGGGCCTCAAGACGCGTTGAAGAGGGACTCTCGAGGTCTTTCTCGGGTTGTGGCAGGAAAAAGTCGTTTCCCTCGACTTCTGCCGGGGACCTTAGGGAACTTCCCAGGGTGTCTCTGAGAGTTGAGGGATACTGTGGAGTTGGCGGTGCCTCTCGGGACTCCGCTGGGTTTGTCGCAATGGAAGAGGGGCTCATCTCCAGGGGAGGCAGGAACCTCAGACTTCCTCTCTGTTTCGGACTCCGACATCAGGGTCCCTGCAGAGTTGGGACAGGAGAGTCAGGCTACGTCTTTTCTGAGGAATGGAACTCCGCTTGCCTCTCGAGTTGTTCATGGGGTTTCAGGCCCCTTGTCAAACTGTGTGTGGAATCTGCAGGTTTTTCCAGACGATGCACGGGGGTGTCAGTGACCCTTCGTTTTGTGTCTTCATCCACAGGGTTGCCTTCGAAGAGGTGTCCGGGCATCGGGTTCTTATGAAGAGCGGACCGGGATATCGGGGTCGTTCAGCATTTGGCACCACCCACGTGGGTTGTCTAGAATTTCCTCATGAAACCGGCCTCATCCTGAAGTGTGCCGCGAAGGTCATGAAACTCTTCCAGACAAAGCAGAGGAATCGACCCTCCTGTGGCGATCAGGAGGGGAGAAGTGGCTCAGATGAAGTGCTGCTGGGAACCTCGGTGTTTCCCTCAAGTGAGACAGGTATGTCGGGTAACTTTTGGGGTCGCATAAAGCGTTCCAAGTACCGTTTCGCTCTTCAAAATGGAACGTGGGACTTCTCTTGGGGTGCTCCAGCGGGCAAGGGCCTCATCTTGGAATGACTGGGGAACCACTTGGTTTTTCTCGAGTTGCGGTGGGATATTTGAGTTACCACAGGGAATTCATGCTTCCTCTTGTGTTGGCCCACAAAAGTCTTATCTTCCATTCGAGATTCGAGGAAGAGCTGGAGGTGCGCTCTAGTCACTGAAGGCAAAAGAGACCCCACCAAGGCTTGTGTGCAGGACCTAATGTTCATGTCAAGGCTCGACAGAAATCTCGGGGTTGCATTCCAGACTCACCTTGGAGGCAGGCCTCGTCTCCAGGGGAAGCAAAGGACTCTGCTCTCCTCTCGAGTCGGACGGGTATGTCTTGGAGCCCACTGAGTGGCTTAAAGGGAGTCAAACCTCCTCTGGTGTTTGGAGGGAGGACACGGGATTGCTCTCCAGGGAATGCATGAAATGAAGGCCCTCATCTCCCAATGACTGGGGCGTCTCGTAGGTTTTCTCGAGCTGTGGCGCTAGTGTGGGGTTTCTCACGAAGTAAGACTGGGAGCTCAGTGAGCCTCTCACGTGGTGCCAGGGCAGTCAGGTATCTATGCACGTGGTGAGAGGGAGCCTGTCATTGTTCTCGAGTCATGGTAGGGGAATTGGGCCTGAAGATGTGTTAAAGAAGGACTCTCGAGGTCTTTCCTGGGTTGCAGCAGGAAACCCTGGGTTCCATCGACTTGTGCCAGTGACCTCAGGAAGCTTCTCAGCGTGCCTCTGAGAAGTCAGGGTCACTGTGGAGTTGGGAGGGGCCTCTCGGAACTCCACTGGGTTTGGTGCAATGGAAGAGGGCCTCATGACAAGTTGAGGCAGGAACCACAGGGTTCCTCTCCTGGCTTCGAATGCGCCGGATCTGACTCGGATCGCAGAGTCCCTGCAGAGTTGGGACAGGAGAGTCAGGCCTCGTCTTGTGTGGAGGAATGGAACTCCGCTTGACTCTCGCGTTGTTCATGGGGTGACAGGCCACTTGTCGATTTGTATGTGGAACTTGTGGGTTTTTCTGGACGATGCACCGGGGTGTCACTGCCCCTTCGTGTTGTGCCTTGATCCACAGGATTGCCTTCGAGTTGGGTTCTGCCATCGGGTTCTTATCAAGAGCGGACCAGGGAATTGGGGTCTTTTGGCATGCCGCACGACCCACGAGGCTATGTCTCAAATTTCCTCATGAGACTGGCCTCATCCTGATGTGCGCCAGGAAGGTCGGGAATGCCTTCCAGACAAAGCAGGGGAATCGAACCTCCTGTCGCGATCAAGAGGGTAGAAGAGTCTCAGATGAAGTGGTGCCGGGAACCTCGGTGTTATCCTCAAGTGAGAATGGTATGTCGGGGAACTTTTGGGGTCGCATCAAGGGTTCCAAGTAACTTTTCGCTCTTCAATACGGAACGTGGGACTTCTCTTGAGACGCTGTAGCGGGCAAGGGCCTCATCTTTCGATGACGGGGGAACCACGTGGTTTTTCTTGAGTTGCGGCGGGATTCTCGAGTTACGACGGGGAATTCAGGCTTCCTGTTCAACTGGCCCAGGGAAGTCCAGTTTTCATTCGAATTGCGAGTTAGAACTGGGGATTGCTCTCGAGACACTGCAGGGCCAAATAGACCTCATCTAGGCTTCTGTCCAGGACCTAATGTTCCTCTGCTGGGGCGACAGCGATCTCGGCATTGCATTCTCGACTCATCCGGGGAATCAGGCCTCGTCTCGAGGGGAAGCCAAGGACACCGCTCTCCTGTCAAGTCGCGACGGGTATATCTTGGAGCTCACTGTGTGGCCTAAAATGAGTCAAGCCTCCTGTGGAGTTTGGAGAGAGGACTCAGGATTGCTCTCCAGGCCATACAGCAAAAGAAGGCCCTCATCTCGTGAGGACTGGGGCGTCTCGTGGGTATTCTCGAGCTGCGGCTCCAGTGTGGTGTTGCTCACGAGGTATAATGGGGAGCTCAGGGAGCCTCTCCTGTGGCGCCAGGGAAGTCAGGTTTCTATGCGGGTGGCTAGGGGGAGCGCGTCATTGCTCTCGAGTCATGGTAGGGGAATCGCACCTCAAGACGCGTTGAAGAAGGACTCTCGAGGTCTTTTACGGGTTGGGGCAGGAAACCCTTGTTTCCCTCGACTTGTGCCGGTGATCTCAGGAAGGTCTAAGGGTGCCTCTGAGAAGTCAGGGATACTGTGCAGTTGGGAGGGGCCTCTCGGGACTCCACTGGGTTCGGTGCAATGGAAGAGGGCCTCATCTCGAGTGGAGGCAGGAAACTCATGTTTCCTCTCCTGACTTCCCCTGGGCCAGATCTGACTCGGATCGCAGTTTCGCTGCAGAGTTCGAACAGGAGAGTCAGGCCTCGTCTTGTGTGGAGGAATGGAACTCTGCTTGCCTCTCCAGTTGTTCACGGGGTGACAGGTCACTTCTCGAGCTGTGTGTGGTACCTGCGGGTTTCTCCGGACGATACCCGGGGGTGTCAGTGCCCCTTCGTGTTGTGCCTTCATCAAAAGGGTTATCTTCAAAGAGGTGTCCGGGCATTGGGATCTTATCAAGAGCGGACCGGGAAATCGGGGTCTTTCGGCATGTGTCACCATCCACGAGGCTATGTCTCAAATATCCTCGTGAGACCGGCCTCATCCTGAGATGCACCGGGAAAGGCGCGAACCCCTTCAAGACAAAACAGGGGAATCGACCCTCCTGTCGCGATCAGGAGGGGAGAAGGGGCCCAGATGTAGTGGTGCCGGGAACCTCGGTGTTCTCCTCGAGTCAGACCTGTGTGTCGAGGAACTTTTGAGGTCGCATCAAGGGTGCCAATACCGTTTCGCACTTCAAGACGGAACGTGGGACTTCTCTTGAGATGCTGTAGGGGGCAAGGGCCTCATCTTGCGATGACGGGGGAACCACGTAGCGTTTCTCGAGTTGTGGCGGGATTCTCGAGTTTCGACGGGGAATACAGTCTTCCTCATGTGTTGGCCCAGGGAAGTCCTATCTTCCATTCGAGTTTCAAGGGAGAGCTGGGGATTGCCCTCGAGTCACTGCAGGGCAAAATAGACCTCATCTAGGCTTGTGTCCAGGACTTAATGTTCATCCCTAGGGGCGACAGGGATCTCGGGCTTGCATACCAGACTCACCCGGGGAATCAGGCCTCGTCTCGAGGGGAAGCAAAGAACTCCGCTGTCCTTTTGAGTCGCGATGGGTATCTCTTGGAGCCCACTGTGTGCCCTAAAGGGAGTCAAGCCTCCTGTGCTGTTTGGATAGAGGACTCGGGATTCCTCTCCAGGCCATGCAGGAAAAGAAGGCCCTCATCTCGCGATGACGGCGGCCTCTTGTGGGTTTTCTAGACTGCCGCGCTAGTGCCGGGTTTCTGACGAGGTACGAGAGGGAGCTCAGGGAGCCTCTCGTGTGGCGCCAGGGAAGTCAGGTCCCCATGAGATGGCTAGGGGGAGTTCGTCATTGCTCTCGAGTCATGGTAGGGTAATCGGGCCTCAAGACTGGTTGAAGAAGGACTCTCGAGGTCTTTTCGGGTCACTGCATAAAACCCAGGGTTCCCTTTACTTGTGCCTGCGACCTCAGGGAGCTTCTCAGAGTGCCTCTGAGAAGTCAGGGATACTGTGCTGTTTGGAGGGGCCTCTCGAGACTCCTCTGCATTTGGTGGAATGTAAGAGGGACTCATCTCGAGTTGAAGCAGGAACCTCAGTGTTCCTCTCCATTTCTGACTCAGATCGCAAGGTCCCTGCATGTTGGTACAGGAGAGTCAGGCCTCGTCTTTTCTGGAGGACGGGACTCCTCTTGCCTCTCGAGTTGTTCTCGAGGTGACAGGCCACTTGTCGAGCTGTGTGTGTAACCTGCCCGTTTTTCCGGATGATGCACAGGTGTGTTAGTGCCCCTTCGTGTTGTACCTTCATACTCAAGGCTGCCTTCCAAGAGGTGTCCGAGCATCGGATTCTTATCAAGAGCGGACCGGGAAATTGGAGTCTTTCAGCAAGTGGCACCACCCACAAAGCTACGTATCGAATTTCCCCATGAGACCGGCCTCATCCTGAGTTGTGCAGGGAAGGTCGGGCCCCCTTGCAGACAAAGCAGGGGAATGGACCCACTGGTCACGATCAGGAGGGGAGAAGGGGCTTAAATGAAGTGGTGCTGGGAACCTCGGTGTTCCCCTTGAGTGAGACCGGCGTGTTGGGGGACTTTTGGGGTCGCATCAAGGGTGCCAAGTACCGTTTCGCATTTCAAGACGGAACCTGGGACATCTTTTGAAATGCTGTAGCGGGCAAGGGCCTCATCTTGCGATGACGGGAGAACCACGTGGTTTTGCTCGAGTTGCGGCGGGATTCTCGAGTTATGACCGGGAATTTAGGCTTCCTCTTGTTGGCCTTGAAATCCAATCTTCCATTTGGGTTGTGAGGGGGAGCTGGGGATTGCGCTAGAGTCACTGCAGGGCAAAAGAGACCTAATCTAGGCTTGTGTCCAGGATCTAATGTTGCTCTCCAGGGGCGACAGGGATCTCGGGTTTGCATTCCAGACTCATCCGGGGAGTCAGTTCTCACCTCGAGGGTAAGCAAAGAATTCCGCTCTCGTCTCGAGTCGCGATGGGTATTTCTTGGAGCCCACTGTGTGTACTAAAGGGAGTCAAGCCTCCTGTGGAGTTTGGAGAGAGGACTCGGGATTGGACTCCAGGCCATGCAGGAAAAGAAGGCCCTCATCTCGAGATGACGGTGGCGTCTCGTGGGTTTTCTCGAGCTGCGGTGCCAGTGTGGGGTGTCTCATGAATTACCACAGGGATTTCAGGGAGCCTCTTGTGTGGCGTCAGGAAAATCCAGTATTCCATTCGAGTTGCAAGTTAGAACTGGGGATTGCTCTCCAGTCACTGCAGGGCAAAATAGACCTCATCTACGCTTGTGTCCAGGACCTAGTGTTCCACTACTGGGCCGACAGGGATCTCAGGGTTGCATTCTCGACTCACCCGGAGAGTCAGGCCTCGTCTTGAGGGGAAAAAAAGGACTCCGCTCTCCTGTGGAGTCATGACGGGTATCTCTTGGAGCCCACTGCGTGGCGTAAAGGGAGTGAAGCCTCCTATGGAGTTTGGAGATGACTCGGGATTGTTTTCCTGGCCATGCAGGAAAAAAGGCCCTCATCTCGCGATGACGGGGGCGTCTCGTGGGTTTTCTCCAGCTGCAGCGCCAGTATCAGATTTCTCACGAAGTACGACGGGGCGCTCAGAGAGCCTCTCGTGTGGTGCTAGGGACGTCAGGTCTCCATGCGTGTGGTGAAGGGGAGTGCGTGATTGCTCTCGAGTCATAGTAGGCGAATCGGGCCTCAAGACGCATTGAAGAAGGACTCTCGAGGTCTTTCTCGGGTTGCGGCAGGGAACCCTGGGTTCCCTCGACTTGTGTCGGTGACCTCAGGCAACTTCTCAGGGTGCCTCTGAGAAGTCAGGGACACTGTGGATTTGGGAGGGGCCTTTCGTTACTCAACTGGGTTTGGTGCAATCGAAGAGGGCCTCATCTCGAATGGAGGCAGGAACCTCAGGGGTCCTCTCCATTTCTGACTCAGGTCGCAGAGTACCTGCCGAGTACGGACAAGAGAGTCACGCCTCGTCTTCCGTGGAGGAATGGATCTCCGCTTGCCTTTCGAGTTGTTCACGGAGTGACAGGCCACTTGTTGAGCTGTGTGTGGAACCTGTGGGTTTTTCCGGACGATGCACAGGGGTGTCAGTGCCCCTTCGTGTTGTGCCTTCATCCACAGGGTTGCCTTCAAAGAGGTTTCCGGGCATCGGGATCTTTTCAAGAGCGTACCAGAAAATTGGGGTCTTTCAGCATGTGGTACCACCCACGAGGCTACGTCTCGAATTTCCTCGGGAGACCGGCCTCATCCTGAGGTTCGCCGGGAAGGTAGGGAACCCTTGCAGACAAAGCAGGGGAATCGACACACCCGTCGCGATCAGAAGGGGAGAAGGGGCTCAGATGAAGTGGTGCCGGGAACCTCGGTGGTCCCCTCGAGTGAGACCGGTATGTCACGGCACTTTTGAGGTCGCATCAAGGGTGCCAAGTACAGTTTCACACTTCAAGACGGAACGTGGGAATTCTCTGGAGATGCTGTAGCGGGCAAGAGCCTCATATTGCGATGACGAGGGAAACACGTGGTTTTTCTCGAGTTGCGGCGGGATTCTCGAGTTACAACGGGGAATTCAGGCTTCCTCTTGTGTTGGCCCAGGAAGTCCAATCTTCCATTCAACTTGTCAGAGAGAGCTGTGGGTTGCTCTCGAGTCACTTCAGGGCAAAGAGTCCTCATCTAGGCTTGGGTCCAGGAAGTAGTGTTCCTCTCCAGGGGCGACAGGGATATCGGGGTCGCATTCCAGTCTCACCCGGTGGGTCACGCCTCGTCTCGAGTGGAAGCAAAGGACTCCACTATCCTCTCGAGTCGCGACGTGTAACTCTTGGAGCCCAATGAGTGGCCTAAAGGGAGTCAAGCGTCCTGTGTAGCTTGGACAGAAGGTTCACGCTTGATCTGCATACCATTCAGTTAAAGATGGCCCTCCTCTCGTGATGACGGAAGCGTCTCATGGGTTTTCTCGAGCTGCGGCGCCAGTGTGGGGTTTCTCACGAGATATGATGGGGAGCTCAGGGAGCCTCTCGTGCGGCGCCAGAGAAGTCAGGCCTCCATGCGTGTGGCCAGGCAGATCGCGTCATTGCTCTGGAGTCATGGGAGGGACTAGGGCCTCAAGACGCATTTAAGAAGGACTCTCGAGGTCTTTCTTGGGTTGGGGCGGGAAACACTCGTTTCCCTCGACCTCTACTGGGGACCTTAGGGAACTCCCCAGGTGCCTCTGAGAGGTGAGGGATACTGAGGAGTTAGAGGGGCCTCTCGGGACTCCACTAGGTTTGACGAAATGAAAGAGGGCCTCATCTCGATTGGAGGCAGGAACCTCAGGCTTCCTCTCCATTTCTGACTCCGACCGCAGGGTCCCTGCAGGGTTGGGACAGGAGAGTCAGGCCTCGTCTTGTCTGAGTAATGGAACTCTGCTTGCCTCTCGAGTCGTTCAGTGTGTCTCAGGCCCCTTGTTGAGCTGTGTGTGGAACCTGCAGGTGTTTCCAGAAGATGCATGGGGGTGTCATTTCCCCTTCATTTGGTGCCTTCCCCCACAGGGTTGCCTTCAAAGAGGTGTCCGGGCATCAGGTTCATTTCAAGAGCGGACCGGGAAATCGGGGTCGTTCGACATGTGGCACCACCCACGTGGCTCATCTCGAATTTCCTCGTGAGACCAGCATCATCCTGAGGTGCGCCGGGAAGGCCGGGAACACCTTCCACACAAAGAAGTGGAATCGACTTTCCTGTCGCGATCAGGAGGGGAGATGGGGCTCAGATGAAGTGGGGCCGGGACTCTAGCTGTTCCACTCGAGGGAACCCGGCGTTTCAGGGAACTTAAGGGGTCGCATCAAGGGAGCCAAGTACCGTTTCCCACTTCAGGACTGAACATGGGACTTCCCTGGAGACGCTGTAGCGGGCAAGGGCCTCATCCTGTGAAGACGTTGGAACCACGTCGTTTTTCTCGAGTTGCGTCTGGATTCTCGAAAACGACGGGGATTTCAGGCTTCCTCTTGGGTTGGCCCTGGGAAGCCCAATCTTCCCCTGGAGTTGCGAGGGAAAGCTGGGGGTTCTGCTCGAGTCACTACAGGGCCAAAGAGACCTCATCGAGGCGTGTGTCCAGGACCTAATATTCCTCTCAAGGGAAGACAGAGATCTCGGGTTTCCATTCCAGACTCCCCCGGGGAGTCAGGACTCGCCTCGAGGGGAAGCAGAGGACTGCACTTTCCTCTCAAGTCGCGACACGGATCTCTTGGAGCCCACTGAGTGGACTCAAGGGTGTCGAGCCTCCTCTTCAGTTTGGAGAGAGGACTCGGGATTGCTCTCCAGGTCAGACAGGAAAAGAAGGCCCTCATCTCGCGATGACAGGGTCCTCTCATGGGTTTCCTCAGGCTGCGGCGCCCGTGGGGGTTTTCTCACGAGGCACGACGAGGACCTCAGGGAGCCTCTCGTGCGGCGCCAGGGAACTCATGTCTCCATGCGCATGGCGAGGGGGAGCTGGTCATCACTCTCGAGTCATGGGAAGTGACTAGGGCCTCAAGACGCGTTGAAGAAGGACTCTCGAGGTCTTTCTCGGGTGGCGGCGGGAAACCCTCGTTTCCCTCGACTTCTGCAGGGGACTATAGGGAACTTACCAGGGTGCCTCTGAGAGGTGAGGAATGCTGTGGAGTTGGCAGGGCCTCTCGGGACTCTGCTGGGTTCGGCGCAATGGAAGAGGGCCTCATCTCGAGGGGAGGCAGGAACCTCAGGCTTCCTCTCCGATTCTGACTCCGACTGCACGGTCCCTGCAGTGTTGGCACAGGAGAGTCATGCCTCGTCTTGTCTGAGGAATGGAATTCTGGTTGCCTCTCGAGTTGTTCCGGGAGTCTCAGGCCCCTTGTCGAGCTGTGTGTAGACCCTGCGGGTTTTTCCGGATGATGCACGGGGGTGTCAGTGCCCCTTCGTGTTGTGCCTTCACTCACAGGGTTGCCTTCGAAGAGGTGTCCGGGCATAGGGTTCTTATCAAGAGCGGACCGGAAAATCGGTGTCGTTCGGTACGTGGCACCTCACACATGGCTAGTCTCGAATTTCCTCCTGAGACCGGCCTCATCCTGAGGTGCACCAGGAAGGCTGGGAACCCCTTCCAGAGAAAGCAGGGGAATCGACTCTCCTGTCGCGATCAGGAGGGGAGAAGGGGCTCAGATGAAGTGGTGCCGGGACCCTTGGTGTTCCCCTCGAGGGAACCCAGCGTGTCGGGGAACTTTTGCGGTCGCATCAAGGGTGTCAAGTACCGTTTCGCACTTAAGGACAGAACATGGGACTTCCCTGGAGACGCCGGGAATTTCGGTGTTCCCCTGGAGTGAGACCGGTTTGTTGGGGAACTTTGGGGTCGCATCAAGGGCGCCAAGTAGCATTTCCAACTTTAAGATGGAACGTGGGACTTCTCTTGAGACTCTAGCTGGCAAGGGCCTCATATTGCGATGAAGGGGGAACCACATGGTTTTTAAGACTTGAGGCTGAATTCTCGAATTACGATGGGAAATTCAGACTTCCTCATGTGTTGACCGTGGGAAGCCCAATCTTCCCTTCAAATTGTGAGGGAGAGATGGAGGTTGCTCTCGATCACTCTAGGGCAAAATAGACCTCATCTAGGCTTGTGTCTAGGACATAATGTTCCACTCCAGGGGCGACAGGGATCTCGGGGTTGCATTCCAAACTCACCCGGGGAGTCAGGCCTCGTCTCGAGGGAAGCAAAAGACTCCGCTCTCCTCTCGAGTCGCACCGGGTATTTCTTGGACCCAACTGAGTGGCCTAAATGGAGTCAATCCTCCTGTGAAGTTTGGAGAGAGGACCAGGAATTGCTCTCCAGGTCAGGCAGGAAAAGAAGGCCCCCATCTCTCCTTGAAGGGGGCATCTTGTGGTTTTTCTCGAACTGCGGCGCCACTGTGGGTTTTCTCACGAGGTACGATGGGGTACTCAGGGAGCCTCTTGTGTGGTACTAGGGAAGTCAGTTTTCTTGCTTGTGGCGAGGGGAGCGCGTCCTTGCTCTGGAGTCATGGTAGGGGAATCGGGCATCAAGAGACGTTGAAAAAGGACTCTCCAAGTCTTTCTCGGGTTACTTCAGGAAACTCTGGGTTCCCTCGACTTGTGCCAGTGACCTCAGGTAGCTTCTCAGGGAGCCTCTGAGAATTCAGGGATACTGTGGTGTTGGGAGGGGCCTCTCGGGACACCACTGAGTTTGGTTCAATGGAAGAGGGCCTCTTCTCTAGTTGAGGCAGGAACCTCGGGGTTCCTCTCCATTTCTGACTCCGATCGCAGGGTCCCTGAAGAGTTGGGCCAGGAGGGTAAGGCCTCGTATTGTGTGAAGGAATGCAACTTCACTTGCCTCTCGAGTTGTTCACGGGGTGACAGTCCACATTTGGAGCTGTGAGTGGAATCGGCGGGTTTTTCCAGACGATGCATGGGGATGTCAGTGTCCCTTCGTGTTGTGCCTTCATCCACAGGGTTGCCTTCGAAGACATGTCCGGGCGTCAGGTTCTTATCTAGAGTGGACCGGGAATTCGGGATCTTTCAGCATATGGCACCAACCATGAGGCTACTTTTTGAATTTCCTCATGAGACCGGCCTCATCCGGAGGTTCGCGGGGAACGTCGGGAACCCCTTGCAGACAAAACATGGGAATCGACCCTTCTGTCGTGATCAGGAGGGGTGAAGGTGTTCACAGGAAGTGGTGCCATGAACTTTGGTGTTTCCCTCGAGTGAGACCGGTATGTCAGGGAACTTTGGGGGTCGCATCAAGGGTGCCAAGTACCGTTTTGTACTTCAGGATGGAACGTGGGACTTCTCTTGATACGCTGTAGCAGCCAAGGGCCTCATCTTGCGATGACGGGGGAGCCACGTGGTTTTTCTCGAGTTGCGGCGGGATTCTCGAGTTACGACGGGGATTTCAGGCTTCCTCTTGTGTTGGGCCGGGGAAGTCCAATCATCCATTCGAGTTGCGAGGGAGAGCTGGGGGTTGCGCTCGAGTCACTGAAGGGCAAAGGAGACCTCATCTAGGCTTGTTTCCAGGACCTAATGTTCCTCTCCAAGGGCCACAGGGATCTCAGGTTTGCATTCCAGACTCACCCAGGGAGTCAGGCCTCGTGTCGAAGGGAAGCAAAGGACTCCGCTCTCCTTTCGAGTTGCGACGGGCACCTCTTGGAGCCCACTTTGTGGCCTAAAGGGAGTCAAGCCTCCTGTGAAGTTTGGAGAGAGGACTTGGGACTGCTCTCCAGGCCATGCAGGAAAAGATGGCCCTCATCTCGCGATGACGGAGGGGTCTTGTGTGTTTTCTCGAGCTGCGGCGCCAGTGTGGGGTTTCACACGAGGTACGACAGGGAGCTCAGGGAGCCTTTCATGTGGCGCCAGGGAAGTCAGGTCTCCATGTGCGTGGCGAGGGGGAGCGCGTTATTGCTCTCGAGCCATGGTAGGGGAATCTGACCTCAAGACACGTTGAAGAAGGACTCTCGAGGTCTTTCTTCGGTTGTGGCAGGAAACCCTTATTTCCCTCGACGTTTGCCGGTGGCCTCAAGGAGCTTCTCAGAATGCCTATGAGAAGTCAGGGATACTGTGGAGATGGGAGTGGCCTCTCGGGACTCCACTGGGTTTGTTTTAATGGAAGAGGGCCTCATCTCGGGTTGAGGCAGGAACCTCAGGTTTCCTCTCCATTTCTGACTCAGATCGAAGCGTGCCTGCAGAGTTGGGATTGGATACTCAGGCCTCGTCTTGTCTGAGGAAGGGAACTCCGCTTGCCTCTCTCGTTGTTTAAGGGGTGACAGGCCAGTTGTGGAGCTGTATGTGGATCCTGTGGGATTTTCCGGAAGATGAACAGGGTTGCCAGTGCCCCCTCGTGTAGTGCCTTCATCCACAGGGTTGCCTTAGAAGAGGTGTCCGGGCATCGGGTTCTTATCAAGAGCAAGACCGAGAAATCGGGGTCTTTCGGCACGTGGCACCAACACGAGGCTACGTCTCGAATTTCTTCGTGAGACTGGCCTCATCCTGAGGTGCGCCATGAAGGTCGGGAACCCCTTCTAGACAAAGCAGGGGAATCGACCTTCCTGCCGTGATCAGGAGGGGAGAAGGGGCTCAAATGAAGTGGTGCCATGAATTTCGGTGTTCCCTTGGAGTGAGACCGGTATATTGGGGAACTTTTGGGGTCGCATCAAGGGTGCCAAGTAGCATTTCGAACTTTATGACGAAACATGGGACTTCTCTTGAGACTCTGTAGCGGGCAAAGGCCTCATATTGCGATGAATGGGGAACCACGTGGTTTTTAAGAGTTGCGGCGGGATTCTCGAGTTACAACGGGAAATTCAGACTTCCTCTTGTGTTGGCCCAGTGAAGACGAATCTTCCATTCGAATTGCGAGGGAGAGATGGGTGTTGCTCTCGAGTCACTGTAGGGCAAAATAGACCTCATCTAGGCTTTTGTCCAGGACATAATGTTCCTCTCCAGGGGCAACAGGGATCTCGGGGTTGCATTCCAGATTCACCCGAGGTAAGGCCGCATCTCGAGGGGAAACAAAGTACTCTGCTCTCCTCTCAAGTCGCGACAGGTATCTCTTGGAGCCCATTGAGTGGCCTAAAGGGAGTAAAGCCTCCTGTGAAGTTTGGAGAAAGGACCAGGGATTGCTCTCCAGGTCAGGCAGGAAAAGAAGTCCCCAATCTCGCGATGACCGTGGCGTCTCGTGGGTTTTCCCGAGCTGTGGCGCCAGTGTGGGGTTTCTCACGAGGTATGACGGGGAGCTCAGGGAGCCTCTCATGTGGCGCCAGGGAAGTCAGGTGTCCATGCGCATGGCGAGGGGGAGCGTGTCATTGCTCTCGAGTCATGGTAGGGGAATCCGGCCTCAAGACGCGTTGAAGACGGACTCTTGAGGTCTTTCTCGGGTTGCGGCAGGATACCCTGTGTTCCCTCGACTTGTGCCGGTGACCTCAGGGAGTTGCTCAGGGTGCCTCTGAGAAGACACTGATACTGTGGTGTTGGGAGGGGCCTCTCGGGACTCCACTGCATTTGGTGCAATGGAAGATTGCCGGGAGCCAGCGAGAGACATTCCACTCGTGACAAATGTCATGAGGAAAGAGTCTCGGCATACGCAAAGGCGGGATCGAGCCTCCGGGAGTTCCCCCGTATATTCTTGAGCATCTACCCCCAAAAACCAAAGTCTGCCTTCTTTATTGCTTTGTTCTCTCACCTCTGACATTACTGGGGATGTCCCCCACCACCATCTCACTCTCTCTGTCAAAGAGCTAACTTACAGCTCCAACTAATAATGTTCCTGGGCAATTAGTAGTGTTTAAATCCAAACCCCTCAGATGGTTTTCTAAGTCGCCTGACAAGTTTACCCGGTCTCCTACAGCTATGCATACGATTGTGTACAGTCTCCCAGCCTCGAGACGCACGGGAAGTTTAAGATATTCAAATAGCTTAGAGCCTCTCAGAGAGTTAGAAACTGTCAGAATAAAACTAGTAAAAGATTTCATTGATGAACCAATGCTTTTTGCCAAGTTTCCACATCCCCTGAATTGTATCCTTGAATGTGTGCTAATTAATATAGTTGGTATGTAGAAAAAATAAGTAGTGGCCTTGATGTTGGTAACTTTAGACCCTTAAGGTAATAAATTCTTTTCTTTGTTGTAAACCCATTACACATCCTCCCTATAGGAATGCAATTTTATCTTCGAAAGATGGCGCCAAACCTTAAACAATTACTCTTAGAGAAAATAACTCTTATGGTTGATAAGTCTTTGTCAAGAGTCATAAAATGTTAATAGGTCTTCTGGCCAGAAGATGATGTAAATCATCTAAACCATTTTTATACGATAAATCTGCAGAAAAGAAACCCTGGTTTTTGATAAGGATTAAAGACTGCTGACTTTGCATCCCCTATTATCCTCTATGTGTAACTTAGGGTATTAAAACCTGTGTTGAAAATAAAGCTATGGGCCTTGCTCGCCAACGCTTGGTCTCCCCATGTCATTATTCCCCTCAATTTTCATATGAGTGTCCATCTGGAGCGCGGATATCCTCTGCGACCATTTATTTGCCTGGGCTTCGAAGACCCACTCGATAAGGTGTCTAAGGTGGGGCACCTTCCTCTATTCTAGAGGGCACTTGCAGCCTCCGTGGTCAGAGCTAACCTGGTGTCACGGGTTATATTGATTTTCCGCGTAAACCAAGCTACTCAGCTGCTTTTCTCCACTGAATTTTCCTACTGAGCTATCCTCATTCTATTACTCTTTATATCTTTGATGAATAAATAAATATATAAATAGGTCGCCTACTCCATCTTCCCTTCGAATACCCTGGATCAGCTGGGGCTGGACCTCTGCAGGTGGCGCCCGAGACAGGCATTTCGAAGGTAAATCCCCAACCCCATTCCCCCAGTGTTCAGTTTTGGGGACAGATAGGATCCCACTTAGGGGGCTGCAGATCCCCCTGTAGAATAGACAGGGCGAGAGGAGTGGGAAGTGTTGAAGAGTTAGAGAGAAAAAACGGTTTCTAAAAAGGCTGACAAAAAAGGCCTAATCTTTAGATAGCTAAAAGCAAAATCTTTTACTATCCTTAAGTTTCTGACATGGGCAACACTGAATCAAATGAAAGACAGCTCTTTATAGGAGTAATTTTACAGTTATTAAGTAAAAGAAGAATCAAGGTTAAAAAATCTTCCATTCAATCATTTTTTACATTTGTACAAGACCACTGCCCTTGGTTTCTACAACAAGGCACTGTTAACCTCGATATCTTGAAAAAACTAGGAAAACAGCTAAGAGCTTATTGTGCTCAGCAAGGTTTGGAAAAAATCCCTACTTACACCTTTCCTCTGTGGAATATGACTAGAGATGTTTTAGATCCAGCTCATGAATTTGAAAAGGTACCTGTTAAAGAGGAAAGTAAAGTTGGAAAAGTACCTGTTAAACAAAAAAGCAAATCTGAAAAGGTACCTGTTATAAAGAAAAGTGAAAATGAAGAGGCTATACCTAGCTATCGACAGCTAAATGAATGGCTAGCCGCTATGACTGCCAATGAGCATGTAAAAGATAGGGATGAAAAGAAAGATCAGCTCTCCCCTCAATTTGAAAAAGGTTTAGAGGAAACAGCAGCTCGATGCCATTCTGATGAGGATTTTTTTTTTTTAAGCTAAAGATGCTCCTAAAAGTTTAAGAAAACATCCCTAATCAGACCATCCGCTCCTAGGAGGTTGAGGGAAACATCCCCGATCAGACAGTTCATAAGATTTAGTTACCAAACAGTTAAAGGATCTCCGGAACAGAAGAGGAAAACTTCGGGACGCTCCCATCCCCCTATGCCTCCTCCTCCATGTCGGGGTAAAGGGCCACCGCTAGGAGTTTCCCGGAGAAGGATTTTCTCTAGTCCCAAGGATGAACTTGATCCTCACCTTGAGGCTTCTTTTCTAGTCCCCTCTGCAGTTTAGCCAGGGTAAAGAGGTTACAAAATAAATAAAAATATTCTCTAAAATTAAAAAAAAAATTAAAAATGGATTTCTCTGCATCTAAGAATAGACAAATATTTATTGACTGTGGAATATGATTAGAAATGTCCTGGACCTCCGTCACGAGGCTGTTAAATAGACTATGGGGGAGGCTATAGAAGTGGATGGTGGTGAGTCTCCATTTACTGCACAGATCATATTTTCTGCTATTGAAAAAAAAAAAAGGAGGGAGAAAGTGGTCTACCTCCCGAGGAAGGAGAGGGCTTACAGGACGCTGCGGCCGAGAGCCCTGGCGAGCTCCCTCCCCCTCTGCGCAAACCTTTAAAAAACTTATCCACCACTTTCTGATTTAAGGCGACTGCCACCGCCTTCGATTGTGCCTCCCAGGACCCAGGAGTTCCCCACTTTGCCCCCAAAGCCTCCCAAAGTGTTGCCTAAGACTGAGGAAGATAAAAAGTTTTTTAAACAAAGGAGCTTTTAGTACACAATATGCAGAGCGTGCTCCTTGGAGAAAACTCCCTCAGGGGGGTCTCACCCAGGCTAGGAGAAAAGCGAAAAGGCAAGGAGATTTAATAACAATATTAACCCCTGATGTGCCACTTACTCCAATTCCAACCGGAGTGGCTGGCCCCCTATCTGAGGACATTGTAAGATTTGTCCTGGGGCGCAGCTTGCTTTCTTTTTAAAAAAAAATTAAATAAAAAAGAAAGAAAGAAAAGAAATTTCGCTGGTGCATGGTGTAGTAGATTCTGATGATATTGAGAAATTAAAGTCTTGATCTCACTGCCTATCAAAACTGTACAAATTAATAAAGGTCAAAGAGTAACACAGCTTTTACTTTTACCTTACTATCAGACAAGGAAAAACTTGACTTCTCAATCTAAGAGCCACAAAACATTTGGATCTAGTGATCTAGCCTTTTGGGTGCAGGAAATTACAGTTCCAATGCCTTTAAAAGATCTTTTAATTCAAGAGAATAAAATGCCAGGGCTATTAGACACAGGAACAGACGTCTCTTAACATTGCTGGGAAAGACTGGCCCAGCTCCTGGCCAACACATAATACTGAAAATGAGTTGGTGGGATTAGAGAAAGTGGTATGTGGGGTGGAGATGCTGTACAGGTGGTACATTTAACAATACTTTATATATTGTTATAAATACATAATATAAATGTATTTGCCTAATTACAGTTTGCCTAATTAGGTATGGGTATAAATAAAATATAATAAAGGTATACCTAATTCTATTTATAGATCTATACTTAATTAATTTGTATATAAATTAATATGTATACTATATACACACACACATATATATACTGTATAATTAAATATATATGGCAGTAATATAATGTGTGTGTGGCTGATATTAATTGGTATGGATTGATGTGCTGTGATGATATATGTTCTATATACTGTATAATTATAAATGTGTGACATGTATTATTACAGTATATTGGTTTGTGTTGGTTGGTATTAGCTGTGTATGTGTTGTATTGTTGTAATATATATTAATTAATATATTAATTATAAAGATTAATTCAAGTATATTGATTTATATATATTATATGTCAATAACTTTATACTTGTTGCCATATATAAATACATATATAAATGCATTTTGCATTTAGGTCTATCTGTATACCTGTATACCAAAATGAGATAAGGAGGTTATACATTTATTACTTAAATTTATACAGAGACCTAAACTAAACATTAGACCTAAATTAACATATCCATAGGGAAACAGCTAGACAAATAGTGAAGTTATGTTCCAATTGTAATTAATCACTTAAACGTAAACACACAGGGGCAGACTACAATGATGAGACACTAGATGCCTGAATTACAGGCTACGACTCGGCCCCTGGTCAAGTAAAAAGGCCTCCTTACGGGAGAGTGAAAAAGGCCAGATGTGTTGCTAACTTGTGGGAGAGGGTATGCTTGTATATTTCTACAGAATGCAGATTCTCCGGTTTGGATCTCAGACAAATTCGTCATGTCACATTCCCCAAAGACCAGGTTCGCGGCGCGCGCACTCGCTCGCTCCCCCTCCCCCAGCCAGCTCTCGCCTCCGCGCCACCAGCAGCGCCTCGCACCCACCTCTCTGCACCCCGTGACCTAGAGCAAAGAAGTCTGTGCAGCGAGTGAGGGCCAGAGAGGAAAGCGCGCCCGCGGAGTGCCGTCCAGACCAGCGTGGCCCCACCGGCGAGAGGGGACCGCCCTGAGCCCAAGCGGTGGCGGCTAGCCCTAAACCACGAACCCTGCCCCTCCGCCCACCATAGGCGCCTTGGCCCACAGCCTGCCGCTCGCGTTCTGCCTCCTGATGCTGGGGACACTGCTCCCCCGGGCTGACGCCTACAGCTGCTCCCTGGTTCATCTTGTTTAAACCCTCAATATAATGTTTGCTCCTTTGTAATGCTACAACATCCACCTTATCTTATGATGTAACCACTTATTGAATTATGGTCTTGCTGTATTACAACAACTACAGGATTTAATGCAAACACGATGGTTTGTGGGCTTACTTATCTTGGGAACAGCAGCTTTGATAAGTGCAATAACTTCTGTTACTGTGGCAGCAATATCATTGACTCAACAAGTACCTACTGATCAATATGTTATTCTATGTCCAAAAATGTTTCTTTAACATTGGCAACACAGGAAGCTATAGAGAGAAAATTAGAAATGAGGGTAGACGCCCTAGAGGAAGCAGTAATACATATTGGGACTGAATTGCAGGCTTTAAAGGTGAAAATGGCATTGTCTTGTCATGCTGACTATCGGTGGATATGTGGAACACCCCTGAAAGTAAATGAGACAGATTTTGAATGGGAAAAGATTAAAAACCATATTTCAGGTATCTGGAACAGCTCTGACATTGGTTGAGACGTAGGGAAACTTCACTATCAAATAGCAACCATGGAGCACTCCCGATTAGATTTTACTGCTGCTGGAACAGCAAATGATTTCTTCCATACTTTCCCTAACTACATCTCAGGAAAGAATATTCTGTCTAATGTCTTTAGCTATGCTGCGGTGGCTGCTTTAATTCTGCTTCTCATAATCATTTTTCCTTGTATTGTCAGGATTCTTCGGCAGAGTATTCAGAGGCTCGCGACTGAGCTACATCTGGCTGTTTTAAGAAATAAAAAACGGGGAGATGCCGGGAGCCGGCGAGAGACATTCCACTCGTGACAAAGGTCATGAGGAAGGAGGCTGGGCATACACAAAGGCGGGATTGAGCCTCGGGAGTCCTCCCGGATATTCTTGAGCATCTACCCCCCAAAACCAGAGTCTGCCTACTTTATTGCTTTGTGCTCTCCCCTCTGACTTTCCTGGGGGCTGTCCCCCACCACCATCTCACTCTCTCTGTCAAAGAGCTAACTTACAGCTCCAATTAATAAAGTTCCTGGGCAATTAGGAGTGTTTAAATCCAAACACGTCAGATGGCTCTCTAACTCGCCTGACAAGTTTACCCGGTCTCCTACAGCAATGCATACAATTGTTTACAGTCTCCGAGCCTCGAGAGGCACGGGAAGCTTAAGATATTCAAATAGCTTAGAGCCTCTCAGAGAGTTAGAAACTGTCAGAATAAAACGAGTAAAAGATTTCATTGATGAACCAATGCTTGTTGCCAAGTTTCCACATCCCCTGAATTGTATCCTTGAATGTGTATTAATTAATATAGTTGGTATGTAGAAGAAATAAGTAGTGGCCTTGGTGTTACTAACTTTAGACCCTTAAGGTAATAAATTATTTCCTTTGTTGTAAGCCCATTACACATCTGCCCTATAGGAATGCAATTTTATCTTCGAAAGATGGAGCCAAACCTTAAAATAATTACTCTTAGAGAAAATAAGTCTTACGGTTGATAAGTCTTTGTCAAGAGTCATAAAATGTTAATAGGTCTTCTGGCTAGAAGATGATGTAAATCACCTAAACCATTTGTATACGATACATTTGCAGGAGAGAAACCCTGGTTTTTGATAAGGATCAAAGGCTGCTGTCTTTGCATCCCCATTATCCTCCATGTGTAACTTAGGGTATAAAAACCCCTGTTGAAAATAAAGCTACGGGCCTTGATTGCCAACGCTTAGTCTCCTAATGTCATTCTTCCCCTCAATTTTCAGATGAGTGTCCATCTGGAGCGCAGATATCCTCTGCGACCATTTATTTGCCTGGGCTTCGAAGACCACTTGAGAAGGTGTCTAAGGTGGGGCACTTTTCGCTATTCGAGAGGGAGCCTGCGGCCTCCGTGGTCAGAGCTAACCTGGTGTCACGGGTTATACTGATTTTCCGCATAAACCAAGCTACTCAGCTTCTTTTCTCCACTAAATTTTCCTACTGAGCTATCCTCATTCTATTACTCTTTATATCTTTGATAAATAAATCAATAGGTCGCCTACTCTGTCTCCCCTTCGAAAACCCTGGACCAGCCGAGGCTGGACCTTGTCAGAAGAGGGCCTCATCTCGATTTGAAGCAGGAACCTCAGGGTTGCTCTCCATTTCTGACTCTGAACACAGAGTCCCTACAGAGTTAGGACAGGAGAGTCAGGCCTCGTCTTTTGTGGAGGAATGGAACTCCACTGGACTCTCGAGTTGTTCACCGGATAACAGGCCACTTGTCGAGCTGTGTGTGGAACCTGCGGTTTTATCCGAACGATGCATGGGGGTGTCAGTTCCCCTTCGTTTTTTGCCTTCATACACAGGGTTGCCTTCGAAGAGGTATGCAGCCTTCAGATTCTTATCAAGAGCAGACGAGGAAATCAGTGTCTTTCGGCATGTGGCACCACCCACAAGCCTACGTCTCGAATTTCTTCTTGAGACGGACCTCAACCTGAGGGGCACCAGGAAGGTCGGTAACCCTTTCAGACAAAGCAAGTGAATCGACCCTCTTGTCCCGATCAGGAGGGGAGAAGGGGCTCAGATGAAGTGGTGCCAGGAACCTCGATGTTCCCCTCGAGTAAAACTGGGATGTCGGGGAACTTTTGGAGTCACATCAAAGGTGCTAAGTACCGTTTCAAACTTCAAGACGGAACGTGAGACTTCTCTTGAGACGCTGTAGCTGGCAAGGGCCTCATCTTGTGGTGACGGGTTAACCACGTCGTTTTTCTCGAGTTGTGGCGGGATTCTCAAGTTAGGTCAGGAAATTCAGGCTTCCTCTTGTGTTGGCCCAGGGAAGTCCAGTCTTCCATTCGAGTTGCGAGGGAGAGCTAGGGATTGCGCTTGAGTTACTGCAGGGCAAAAGAGACCTTATCTAGGCTTGTGTCCAGGACATAATGTTCGTCTCCAGGGGGGACAGGAATCTCGGGGTTGCTTTCCTGATGCACCCGGGGAGTCAGTCCTTGTCTCGAGGGGAAGCGAAGGACTCCACTCTCCTCTCGAGTTGCGACGGGTATCTCTTGTAGCCCACTGAGTGGCCTAAAGGGAGTCAAGCCTCCTGTGGAGTTTGGAGAGAGGACTCGTGATTGCTCTCCAGGCCATGCAGGAAAAGAAGGCCATCATCTCGCGATGAAGGGGGGGTCTCGTGGGTTTTCTCGAGCTGCAGCGCCAGTGTGGGGTTTCTCATGAGGTACTACGGGGAGCTCAGGGAGCCTCTCATGTGGCGCTTGGGAAGTCAGGTCTCCATGCGCATTGCGAGGGGGAGCGCGTCATTGCTCTAGAGTCGTGGAAGGTGTATCGGGCCTCAAGAACCGTTAAAGAAGGACTTTCAAGGTGTTTCTTGGGTCACGGCAGTAAACCCTGGGTTCCCTCGACTAGTGCCGGTGGCCTCAGGGAGCTTCTCAGTGTGCCTCTGAGAAGTCAAGGATACCCTGGAGTTGGGAGGGCCCTCTAGGGACTCCACTGGGTTTGGTGCAATAGAAGAGGGCCTCATCTCGAGTGGAGGCAGGAACCTCAGGCTTCGTCTCCATTTCTGACTCTGATCGCAGGGTCCCTGCAGAGTTGGGACAGGAGAGTCAGGCCTCGTCTTGTAAGGAGGAATGGAACTCCGCTTGCCTCTCGAGTTATTCACAGGGTGACAGGCAACTTGTCGAACTGTGTTTGGAATCTGCGGGTTTTTCCGGACGATGCACGAGGGTGTCAGTGCCCCTTCGTGTTGTGCCTTCTTCCACAGGGTTGCCTTTCAAGAGGTGTCCGGGCATCGGGTTCTTATCAAGAGTGGACCGGGGAATCGGGGTCTTTCAGCATGTGTTACCACCCATGAAGCTACGTCTCAAATATTCTCGTTAGACCGGCCTCATCCTGAGGTGCGCCGGGAAGGTTGGGAACCCCTTCCAGACAAAGCACGGGAGTCGACCCTCCAGTCGCAATCAGGAGGGGAGAAGTGGCTCAGATGAAGTCGTACCGTGAACCTCGGTGTTCCCCTCGAGAGAGACCAGGGTGTCGGGGAACTTTTGGAATCGCATCAAGGGTGCCAAGTTTTCACACTTGAAGTGTGAAAACACTTCAAGAAGAAACCTGGGACTTCTCTTTAGACGCTGTAGCGGGCAAGGGCCTCATCTTGCGATGACAGGGTAACCATGTGGTTTTTCTCGAGTTTCGGCGGGATTCTCGAGTTACGATGGGGAATTCAGGCTTCCTCTTGTGTTGGCCCAGGGAAGTCCAATCTTCCATTGGAGTTGCGAGAGAGAGCTAGGGATTGCTCTCGAGTCACTTCAGGGCAAAAGAGACCTCATCTAAGCTTGTGTCCAGGACCTAATGTTCCTCTCCAGGGGCGACAGAGATCTCGGGGTTGCATTTTAGACGCACCCGAGGAGTCAGACCTCATCTCGAGAGGAAGGAAAGGACTCTGCTCTGCTCTTGAGTCCCGACGGGTATTTCTTGGAGACCACTGAGTGGCCTAAAGGGAGTCAAGCCTCCTGTGGATTTTTTTTTAAATTTTATTTTATTTTTAAAATTTACATAATTGTATTAGTTTTTCCAAATATCAAAATGAATCCGCCTCAGGTATACATGTGCTCCCCATCCTGAACCCTCCTCCCTCCTCCCCCCCATAGCATCCCTCTGGGTCGTCCCAGTGCACTAGCCCCAAGCATCCAGTGTCATGCATCAAACCTGGACTGGCAACTCTTTTCATACATGATATTTTACATGTTTCAATGCCATTCTCCCAAATCTTCCCACCTTCTCCCTCTCCCACAGAGTCCATAAGACTCTTCTATACATCAGTGTCTCTTTTGCTGTCTCGTACTCAGGGTTATTGTTACCGTCTTTCAAAGTTCCATATATATGCGTTAGTATACTGTATTGGTGTATTTCTTTCTGGCTTACTTCACTCTGTATAATAGGCTCCAGTTTCATCCACCTCATTAGAACTGATTCATTCTATTCTTTTTAATGGCGGAGTAATACTCCATTGTGTATATGTACCACAGCTTTCTTATCCATTCATCTGCTGATGGACATCTAGGTTGCTTCCATGTCCTGGCTATTAGAAACAGTGCTGCGATGAACATTGGGGTACACGTGTCTCTTTCCCTTCTGGTTTCCTCAGTGTGTATGCCCAGCAGTGGGATTGCTGGATCATAAGGCAGTTCTATTTCCAGTTTTTTAAGGAATCTCCACACTGTTCTCCATAGTGGCTGTACTAGTTTGCATTCCCACCAACAGTGTAAGAGGGTTCCCTTTTCTCCACACCCTCTCCAGCATTTATTATTTGTAGACTTTTGGATTGCAGCCATTCTGACTGGCGTGAAATGGTACCTCATAGTGGTTTTGATTTGCATTTCTATGATAATGAGTGATTTTGAGCATCTTTTCATGTGTTTGTTAGCCATCTGTATGTCTTCTTTGGAGAAATGTCTATTTAGTTCTTTGGCCCATTTTTTGATTGGGTCATCTATTTTTCTGGAGTTGAGCTGTAGGAGTTGCTTGTATATTTTTGAGATTAGTTGTTTGTCAGTTGCTTCATTTCCTATTATTTTCTCCCATTCCGAAGGCTGTCTTTTCACCTTGCTAATAGTTTGCTTTGATGTGCAGAAGCTTTTAAGGTTAATTAGGTCCCATTTGTTTATTTTTGTTTTTATTTCCAATATTCTGGGAGGTGGGTCATAGAGGATCCTGCTGTGATGTATTTCAGAGAGTGTTTTGCCTATGTTCTCCTCTAGGAGTTTTATAGTTTCTGGTCTTACGTTTAGATCTTTAATCCATTTTGAGTTTATTTTTGTGTATTGTGTTAGAAAGTGTTCTAGTTTCATTCTTTTACAAGTGGTTGACCAGATTTCCCAGCACCACTTGTTAAAGAGATTGTCTTTAATCCATTGTATATTTTTGCCTCCTTTGTCAAAGATAAGGTGTCCATATGTGTGTGGATTTATCTCTGGGCTTTCTATTTTGTTCCACTAATCTATATTTCTGTCTTTGTGCCAGTACCATACTGTCTTGATAACTGTGGCTTTGTAGCGGAGCCTGAAATCAGGTAGGTTGATTCCTCCAGTTCCATTCTTCTTTCTCAAGATCGCTTTGGCTATTCGAGGTTTTTTTGTATTTCCATACAAATTGTGAAATTATTTGTTCTAGCTCTGTGAAGAATACTGTTGGTAGCTTGATAGGGATTGCATTGAATCTATAAATTGCCTTGGGTAGTATACTCATTTTCACTATATTGATTCTTCCAATCCATGAACATGGTATATTTCTCCACCTATTAGTGTCCTCTTTGATTTCTTTCACCAGTGTTTTATAGTTTTCTATATATAGGTCTTTAGTTTCTTTAGGTAGGTATATTCCTAAGTATTTTATTCTTTCCGTTGCAATGGTGAATGAAATTGTTTCCTTAATTTCTCTTTCTGTTTTCTCATTATTAGTGTATAGGAATGCAAGGGATTTCTGTGTGTTGATTTTATATCCTGCAACTTTACTATAGTCATTGACTAGTTCTAGTGATTTTCTGGTGGAGTCTTTAGGGTTTTCTATGTAGAGGATCATGTCATCTGCAAACAGTGAGAGTTTTACTTCTTCTTTTCCAATTTGGATTCCTTTTGTTTCTTTTTCTGCTCTGATTGCTGTGGCCAAAACTTCCAAAGCTATGTTGAATAGTAATGGTGAAAGTGGGCACCCTTGTCTAGTTCCTGACTTTAGAGGAAATGCTTTCAATTTTTCACCATTGAGGATAATGTTTGCTGTGGGTTTGTCATATATAGCTTTTATTATGTTGAGGTATGTTCCTTCTATTCCTGCTTTCTGGAGAGTTTTTATCATAAATGGATGTTGAATTTTGTCAAAGGCTTTCTCTGCATCTATTGAGACAATCATATGGTTTTTATTTTTCAATTTGTTAAGGTGGTGTATTACATTGATTGATTTGAGGATATTGAAGAATCCTTGCATCCCTGGGATAAAGCCCACTTGGTCATGGTGTATGATCTTTTTAATGTGTTGTTGGATTCTGATTGCTAGAATTTTGTTAAGGATATTTGCATCTATGTCATCAGTGATATTGGCCTGTAGTTTTCTTTTTTTGTGGGATCTTTGTCAGGTTTTGGTATTAGGCTGATGGTGGCCTCATAGAATGAGTTTGGAAGTTTACCTTCCTCTGCAATTTTCTGGAAGAGTTTGAGCAGGATAGGTGTTAGCTCTTCTCTAAATTTTTCGTAGAATTCAGCTGTGAAGCCGTCTGGACCTGGGCTTTTGTTGGCTGGAAGATTTTTGGTTACAGTTTCCATTTCCGTGCTTGTGATGGGTCTGTTAAGATTTTCTATTTCTTCCCTGGTCCAGTTTTGGAAAGTTGTACTTTTCTAAGAATTTGTCCATTTCTTCCACGTTGTCCATTTTATTGGCATATAATTGTTGATAGTAGTCTCTTATGATCCTTTGTATTTCTGTGTTTTCTGTTGTGATCTCTCCATTTTCATTTCTAATTTTATTGATTTGATTTTTCTCCCTTTGTTTCTTGATGAGTCTGGCTAATGGTTTGTCAATTTTATTTATCGTTTCAAAGAACCAGCTTTTGGTTTTGTTGATTTTTGCTATGGTCTCTTTTGTTTCTTTTGCATTTATTTCTGCTCTAATTTTTAAGATTTCTTTCCTTCTACTAACCCTGGGGTTCTTCATTTCTTCCTTTTCTAGTTGCTTTAGGTGTAGAGTTAGTTTATTTATTTGACTTTTTTCTTGTTTCTTGAGGTGTGCCTGTATTGATATGAACTTTCCCCTTAGGACTGCTTTTACCGTGTCCCACAAGTTTTGGGTTGTTGTGTTTTCATTTTCATCCGTTTCTATGCAAATTTTGATTTCTTTTTTGATTTCTTCTGTGATTTGTTGGTTATTCAGCAGCGTGTTGTTCAGCCTCCATATGTTGGAATTTTTAATAGTTTTTCTCCTGTAATTGAGATCTAATCTTACTGCATTGTGGTCAGAAAAGATGCTTGGAATGATTTCTATTTTTTTGAATTTACCAATGCTAGCTTTATGGCCCAGGATGTGATCTATCCTGGAGAAGGTTCCATGTGCACTTTAGAAAAAGTTGAAATTCATTGTTTTGGGATGAAATGTCCTATAGATATCAATTAGGTCTAACTGGTCTATTGTATCATTTAAAGTTTGTGTTTCCTTGTTAAATTTCTGTTTAGTTGATCTATCCATAGGTGTGAGTGGGGTATTAAAATCTCCAACTATTATTGTGTTAGTGTTAATTTCTCCTTTCATACTTGTTAGCATTTGTCTTACATACTGTGGTGCTCCCACGTTGGGTGCATATATATTTATAATTGTTATATCTTCTTCTTGGATTGATCCTTTGATCATTATGTAGTGACCTTCTTTGTCTCTTTTCACAGCCTTTGTTTTAAAGTCTATTTTATCTGATATGAGTATCGCTACTCCTGCTTTCTTTTGGTCCCTATTTGCATGGAAAATCTTTTTCCAGCCCTTCACTTTCAGTCTGTATGTATCCCCTGTTTTGAGGTGGGTCTCTTGTAGACAACATATGTAGGGGTCTTGTTTTTGTATCCATTCAGCCAGTCTTTGTCTTTTGGTTGGAGCATTCAACCCATTTACGTTTAAGGTAATTACTGATAAGTATGATCCCATTGCCGTTTACTTTATTGTTTGGGGTTTGAATTTATACACCGTTTTTGTGTTTCCTGTTTAGTATTTGTTGGAGAGCTGGTTTGGTGGTGCAGAATTCTCTCAGTTTTTGCTTGTCTGAAAAGCTTTTGATTTCTCCTTCATACTTGAATGAGATCCTTGCTGGGTACAAAAATCTGAGCTGTAGGTTATTTTCTTTCATCATTTTAAGTATGTCTTGCCATTCCCTCCTTGCTTGAAGAGTTTCTATTGAAAGATCAGCTGTTATCCTTATGGCAATTCCCTTGTGTGTTATTTGTTGTTTTTCCCTTGCTGCTTTTCATATTTGTTCTTTGTGTTTGATTTTTGTTAATGTGATTAATATGTGTCTTGGGGGGTTTCGCCTTGGCTTTATCCTGTTTGGGACTCTCTGGGTTTCTTGGACTTGAGTGAGTATTTCCTTCCCCATTTTAGGGAAGTTTTCAACTATTATCTCCTCAAGTATTTTCTCACGGTCTTTCTTTTTGTCTTCTTCTTCTGGGATCCCTATGATTCGAATGTTGTAGCGTTTAATATTGTCCTGGAGGTCTCTGAGATTGTGCTCATTTCTTTTAATTCGTTTTTCATGTATCCTCTCTGATTCATTTATTTCTACCATTCTATCTTCGAATTCACTAATCCTATCTTCTGCCTCTGTTATTCTACTATTTGTTGCCTCCAGAGTGTTTTTAATTTCATTTATTGCATTATTCATTATATATTGACTCTTTTTTTATTTCTTCTAGGTCCTTGTTAAACCTTTCTTGCATCTTCTCAATCCTTGTCTCCAGGCTATTTATCTGTGATTCCATTTTAATTTCAAGATTTTAGATCCATTTCACTATCCTTACTCGGAATTCTTTATCAGGTAGATTCCCTATCTCTTCCTCTTTTGTTTGGTTTGGTGGGCATTTATCCTGTTCCTTTATCTGCTGGGTATTCCTCTGTCTCATCTTGTTTAAATTGCTGAGTTTGGGGTGTCCTTTCTGTATTCTGGCAGTTTGTGGAGTTCTTTACTGTGGCATTTCCTCGCTGTGTGTGGGTTTGTACAGGTGTCTTGTCAAGGTTTCCTGGTTAGGGAAGCTTGTGTCCGTGTTCTGGTGGGTGGAGCTGTATTTCTTCTCTCTGGAGTGCAATGAAGTGTCCAGTAATGAGTTATGAGATGTTTGTGGTTTTGGGGTGACTTTGGGCAGCCTGTATCTTGAAGCTCAGGGCTGCGTTCCTTTGTTGCTGGAGAATTTGCTTGGTATGTCTTGCCCTGGAACTTGTTGGCCCTTGTGTGGTGCTTGATTTCAGTGTCGGTATGGAGGCATTTGATGAGCTCCTGTCAATTAATGTTCCTTGGAGTCAGGAGTTCCCTGGAGTCAGGGTTTGGACATAAGCCTCCTGCTTCCAGTTATCTGTCTTACTTTTACAGTAGTTTCAAAACTTCTCCTTCTATACAGCACCATTGATAAAACATCTACGTTAAAGAAGAAAAGTTTCTCTACTGTGAGGGCCACTCAGAAAGGTTCACAGCGTTACATGGAGAAGAGAAGTGGGAGGAGGTAGTTAGAGGTGACCCAAATGAGATCAGGTGGAATCAATAGTGGAGAGAGTGGGCTGGCCAGTAGTCACTTCCTTATGTGCACTCCACAACTGGACCGCTCAGAGATGTTCACAGAGTTATACAGAGACGAGAAGAAGGAGGAAGGAGACAGAGGTGGCCAGAAGGATAAAAGGGGGGAATGAAAAGGAGGGAGACAGATCCAGCCAGTAATCAGTTCCCTAAGTGTTCTCCACCGTCTGGAATACACAGAAATTCACAGAGTTGGGTAGAGTAGAGAGGGGTTAGGGAGGAGACACAGGCGACCTGGTGGAGAAAAAGGAGAGTCCAAAGGGAGAGAGAGCAGTCAAGCCAGTAATCTCGCTCCCTAGTGAAAAATGGGTACTGAAGATTGGGTTCTTAAAGGTACAAAATTGGTAACAAATACATAAAAGCAAAAATTAAAAATCTAGAGTAGAGTTTGGAATTTCAAAAATACGATGTTAAAGAAAAGAAGAAGGAAAAGAAAGAGAGAAAAAACGAACAAAGAAAAACAAACAAGGTCGCAAAAATTATCAAGAAAATACAGGTACAAAATTGATAACTAATACCAAAAAGCAAAAATTAAAAATCTAGAGTAGAGTTTGGAATTTCAAAAATACAATGTTAAAAAAAAGGAAGAAGAAAACTAAAGAGAAAACAAACAAACAAAAACAAGCAATGTCGCAAAAATTATAAAGAAACTACAGGTACAAAATTGATATCAAATATCAAAAAGCATAAATTAAAAATCTAGAGTACAGTTTGGAATTTCAAAAATACAATGTTAAAGAAAAGAAGAAAAAAAAAACAAAACAAAAAAACAAGGTCAAAAAATTATTATATATATATATATATATATATATGAAGTTTGCTGAAGAAGAAAAAAATAGGGTCTTTTTTTTTTTGCAAAGTAATAGGTTATAAAAGTGAAAATTAAATGAACAATAGAGAACTTAAAATTAAAAAAATTAGAAAAAAGTAAGAATGATCATAAAAATATATCTAGGACTTTCTCTGGTTTTGTTGTGAGTATCGTGGGTTCGGTTCATTTTTGGCTAGTTCCTTGGTCCAACTTATATTTCTCAAGATCTATAGGCGCCTTCCTATGTAGTCCTAGTAACCACAGGGTTTTAATCTATTGCCTGTAGCTTCCAAGGCGTTTCCCTCTGTTATAGCTTCTTTTGTTTGCTGGTCTCTTCAGTGTCTGGTTTACGCCCTGACACAAAGGGGACGGTGCAGGACACTTTTTTTTTTTAGGCTCACTTGTTCAGTTGCACTGTGGGGAGGGAGGGAGGGAGTGATGCTGCAAACAAACAACACTGGCGTGCGCTCGCAGTGCCTCAGCCACACTGGGTCTGCCCCCGCTCACGGCGCGTGTAGCCTCCCTGCCCACACTGCTCGGGCTCTAGGTTGTTCCACCGGGAACAATCCGAGGCTGGCCCTGGGCTGCATGCACCTCCCAGGTCCAAGCCGCTCAGGTTCAGGCACTCGGGTAGTCCTCAGAGGCACAGACTCGGTTGGGCCTGCGTTTTGTGCTCTTCCCAGGTCCGAGCAGCTCAGGTGATGAGGTGTTTGGCGAGTGCCAATGTTGTGACTTATCGCCTCCCCGCCACTCGGTTATCTGGGTGTAAAACAGGCGCACCTTCTCAGGCAGATGTTGACCGTCCAGATCCCCAAGAAGTTTTAGTTAGCAAAGAAGCCTGCTTACAGTTTTATAGATAATGTCTCTCTGGGGCTGCGATTGCCCCCTTCCGGCTCTGGCTGCCTGTCACCGGAGGGGGAAGGTCTGCAGCCGGCTATCTCTGTTCAGTCCTTTGTTCCGTGCGCGGGCCTGGCGGTGTCTTAGGTTAGGGCTGGCTTTTTGCGTGGTAGATATCCCAGAGTCTGGTTTGCTAGCCCAAGTTATTTCGTTCAGATAGCGCTCAGGGTATTCAGGCCAGATTTTTACTCTAAGCGATGCAGCCCACGCTGCGCCTCCCTGCCCAGCCCCTGCTTGCTAATGGTGTGAGCAGGTGTCTGCACTGCTTCGCGGCTGGGGGAGTTACCGTAGGGCTTGCAATCTGCGAGTTTTAATTGTTTATTTATTTTTATCCCCCTTATGTTGCCCTTTGTGCTTCCAAAGCTTGGCAAAGATTTGGCAGTGAAAAGCTTTCCTGGTGTTTGGAAACTTTTCTCTTTTTAAGACTATCTTCCTGGGACGGAAATCCCTCCCTCCCTCTTTTGTCTCTTTTTTTGTCTTTTATACTTTTTCCTACCTACTTTCCAAGAGTTGGGTTCTTTTCTGGGTGCCTGATGTCCTCTGGCAGCATTCATAAGTTGTATTGTGGAATTTACTCGACGTTTAAATGCTCTTTTGATGAAATTGTTTGGGGGGGAAAGAGTTCTCCCCGTCCTACTCCTCAGCAATCTTGGCTCCTCTCTTGTGGAGTTTGGAGAGAGCACGCGGGATTGCTCTCCAGGCCATGCAGGAAAAGAAGGCCCTCATCTCGCGATGTCGGGGGAGTCTCGTGGTTTTTCTGGAGCTGCGGTGCCAGTGTGGGGTTTCTCACAAGGTACGACCGGGAGCTCAGGGAGCCTCTCGTGTGGTGTCAGGGAAGTCAAGTCTCCATACGAGTGGCGAGGGGGCGCACGTCATTGCTCTCGAGTCATGGTAGTGGAATCAGGGCTCAACGCAATGAAAAAGGACGCTCGAGGTCTTTCTCGGGTTGCGGCAGGAAACCCTGGGTTCCCTCGACTTGTGCCTGTGACCTCAGGTAGCTTCTCAGGGTGCCTCTGAGAAGTCAGGGATACTATGGAGCTGGGAGAGGCCTCTCGGGACTCCACTGGGTTTGCTGCAATGGAAGAGGGCCTAATCTCGAGATCAGGAAGGAACCTCAGGGTTCCTCTCCATTTCTGACTCAGATTGCAGGGTCCCTGCAGAGTTGGGACAGGAGAGTCAGGCCTCGTCTTGTGTGGAGGAATGGAACTCCGCTTGCCTCTCGAGTTGTTCAAGGAGTGACAGGCCACTTGTCGAGCTGTGTGTGGAACCTGCGGTTTTTTCCAGACAATGCACGGGGGTGTCAGTGCCCCTTCGTGATGTGCTTTCATCCACAGGGTTGCCTTCGAAGTGGTGTGCGGGCATCGGGTTCTTATCAAGAGCGGACCAGGAAATCGGGGTCTTTTGGAAGGCGGCACCACACACGAGGCTACGTCTCGAATTTCCTCGTGAGACGGGCCTCATGCTGAGGTGCCCCTGGAAGGTCGGGAAAGCCTTCCAGACAAAGCAGGTTAATCGACCCTACTGTCGCGATCAGGAGGGGAGAAGGGGCTCAGATGAAGTGGTGCCTGGAACCTCGGTGTTCCCCTTGAGTGAGACCGGTATGTCAGGGAACTTTTGGGGTCTCACGAAGCTTGCCAAATACTGTTTCAAACTTCAAGATGAAACGTGGGACTTCTCTTGAGACGCTGTGGCGGGCAAGGGCCTCATCTTGTGATGAAGGGGAAACCACGTGGTTTTTTTCGAGTTGCGATGGGATTGTTGACTTACGACGGGGAATTCAGGCTTCCTCTTCTGTTGGCCCAGGGAAGTCCATTCTTCCATTCGAGTTGCCAGGGAGAGCTGGGTGGGAATTGCCCTCGAGTCACGGCAGTTCAAAATAGACCTCATCTAGGCTTGTGTCCAGGACCTAATGTTCCTCTCCAGGGGCGATAGGGATCATGGGGACGCATTCCAGACTCACCCAGTGAGTCAGGCCTCGGCTCGAGGGGAAGCAAAGGATTCTGATATCCTCCTGGGTCGCGATAGGTATCTCTTGGATCCCACTGAGTGGCCTCCAGGGAGTCAAGCCTCCTGTGGAGTTGGAGAGAGGACTCGGGATTGCTCTCCAGGCCATACAGGAAAGAAGGCCCTCAGCTCGCAATGACGGGGGCGTCTTGTGGGTTTTCTCGAATTGGAGCGCAAGTATGAGTTTTCTCACGAGGTACGACGGGGAGCTCAGGGAGCCTCTCGTGTGGCGCCAGGAAAGTCAGGTGTCTATGCGTGTGATGAGGAGGACCCCATAAATGCTCTCGAGTCATGGTAGGGAAATCGGGACTCAAGACGCGTTGAAGAAGGAGTCTCGAGGTCTTTCTCAGGTTGCGGCAGGAAACCCTGGGTTCCCTCGACTTGTACCGGTGACCTCAGGGAGCTTCTCAGGGTGCCTCTGAGAAGTCAGGCATACTGTGGACTTGGGAGGTGCTCTCGGAACTCCACTGGGTTTGGTGCAATGACAAAGGTTCTCATCTCGAGTTGAGGCAGGAACCTAAGGGTTCCTCTCCATTTAAAACTCCGACCACAGGGTCCCTGAAGAGTTGGGACAGGAGAGTCAGGCCTCATCTTGTGCGGAGGAATGGAACTCCACTTGCCTCTCGAGTTGTTCACAGGATAACAGACCATTTGTCGAGCTGTGAGTGGAACCTTCAGTTTTTTCCGTAAGATGCATGAGGGGGTCAGTGCCCCTTCGTGTTGTGCCTTCATCCACAGGGTTGCCTTCAAAGAGGTGTCCGGACATCGGGTTCTTATCAACAGCAGAGCATGAAATCGGGGTCTTTCAGAACGTGGCACCATCTATGAGGCTACGTCTCGAATTCCTTCGTTAGACTGGTGTCATCCTGAGGTGCGCCATGAAGATCGGGAACCCCTTCCAGACAAAGCAGGGGAAGCGACCATCTTGTCGCGATCAGGAGGAGTGAAAGGGCTCAGTTGAAGTCGTGCCGGGAACCTCGGTGTTCCCCTCGAGTGGGACCGGTGTGTCGGGAAACTTTTGGGGTCGCTTCAAGGGTGCCAAGTACCGTTTTGCACTTCAATACGGACTTGGGGCTTCTCTTGACACGCTGTAGAGGGCAAGGGCCTCATCTTGGGATGACGGGGGAATCACGTGGTTTTTCTCAAGGTGCGGCGGGATTCTCGAGTTACGACGGGGAATTCAGGCTTCCTCTTGTGTTGGCCCAGGGAAGTCCAATCTTCCATTCGAGTTTCGAGGAAGAGCTGGGGTTTGCTCTTGAGTCACTGCAGGGCAAAAGAGACCTCATCTAGGCTTGTGTCCAGGACCTAATATTCCTCTCCAGGGCCGACAGCGATCTCGGGGTTGCATTCCAGACGCATCCTGGGAGTCAGAGCTCGACTCGAGGGGAAGCAAAGGACCCCGCTCTCCTCTTGAGTCACCACAGGTGTCTCTTGGAGCCCACTGAGTGGCCTAAAGGGAGTCAAGCCCCCTGTGGAGTTTGGAGAGAGGACTCAGGATTGCTCTCCAGGCCATGCAGGAAAAGAAGACCCTCATCTCGCGATGACAGGGGCGTCTTGTTGGTTTTCTCGAGCTGCGGTGCCAGTGTGCGGTTTCTGAGGAGGAGCGACGGGAAGCTCAGGGAGCCTTTCGTGTGGCACCAGGGAATTCAGGTCTCCATGCGCATGGCAAGGGGGAGCGCGTCATTGCTCTCGAGATATGATACGGGAATCGGGCCTCAAGACACGTTAAAGCAGGACTCTCAAGGTCTTTCTCGGGTTGCGGCAGGAAACCCTGGGTTCCGTCGACTTCTGCCGGTGACCTTAGGGAGCTTCTCAGGGTGCCTCTGAGAAGTCAGGAATACTGTGGATTTGGGACGGGCCTCTCGGGACTCCACTGGTATTGTGGCAATGGAAAAGGGCCTCATCTTGAGTGGAGGCAGGAACCTCAGGCTTCCTCTCCATTTCTGACTCGGTGCGCTAGGTCCCTAGAGTTGTGACAGGAGAGTCAGGCATCGTCTTGTGTGGAGGAATGGAACTCCGCTTGCTTCTCGAGTTGTTCACGGGGTGACAGACCACTTGTGGAGCTGTGTGAGGAACCTGCGGGTTTTTCCGGAAGATGCACGGGGTGTCAGTGCCCCTACGTGTTGTGCCTTCATCCACAGGCTTGCCTTCGAAGAGGTGTCCAGGAGTCTGGTTTTGATCAAAAGTGGACCATGGAATCGGGGTCTTTCGGCATGTAGTATGGCCCTCGAGGCTACCTCTCGAATTTCCTCGTGAGACCGGCCTCATCCTGAGGTGTGCCGGGAAGGTCGGGAATCCCTTTGAGACAAAGCAGTGGAATCGACCCTCCTATCGCGATCAGGAGAGGAGAAAGGCCTCAGATGAAATGGTGCCGGAAACTTCAGTGTCCCCTCTAGTGAGATCGGTATATAGGGGAACTTTTGGGGTCGCATCAAGGGTGCCAAGTACTGTTTTGCACTTCAAGACGGAATGTGAGACTTCTCTTGAGACGCTGTAGGGGGCAAGGGCCTCATCTTGCAATACGGGGAACCACGTGATTTTTCTCGAGTTGCGGCGGGTTTCTCAAATTACAACTGGAAATTCAGGCTTCCTCTTGTGTTGGCTCAGAAAGGCCAATCTTCCATTCGAGTTGCAAGGGAAAGCTAGGGGTTGCGCTTGAGTCACTGCAGGGCCAAAGAGACCTCATCTAGGCTTTTGTCCAGGACCTAAGGTTCCTCTCCAGGGGCGACAGGGATCCAGGGTTGCATTCCAGACTCACCCTCGTAGTCAGGCCTCATCTCGAGGGGAAGCAAAGGACACTGCTCTCCTCCTGAGTATCGACGGGTATCTCTTGGAGCCCACTGAGTGACCTAAAGGGAGTCAAGCCTCCTTTGGAGTTTGGAGAGAGGATTCGGGATTGCTCTTCAGGTCATGCAGGAAAGAAGGCCCTCATTTCACCATGACAGGGGCGTCTCGTGGGTTTTCTCGAGCTGCGGCGCCAGTGTGGGGTTTCTCACGAGGTACGATGGGGAGCTCAGGGAGCCTCTCATGTGGTGCCGGGGAAGTCAGATCTTCATGTGCGTGGCGAGGGGGAGCGCGTCATTTTTCTCCAGTCATGGTAGGGGAATCGGGCCTCAAGACGCGTGAAGAAGGACTCTCGAGGTTTTTCTCAGGTTACGGCAGGAAACCCTGGGTTCCGTCGACTTATGCCCGTGACCTCAGGGAGCTTTTCAGGGTGCCTCTGAGAAGTCAGGGATACTGTGCAGTTGGGAGGGGCCGCTCCGAACTCCACTGGGTTTGGTGCAGTAGAAGAGGGCCTTATCTCGAGTTGAGGCAGGAACCTCATGGTTCCTCTCCATTTCTGAATCGGATCTCAGTGTCCATGCAGAGTTGGGACAGGAGAGTCAGGCCTCGTCTTGTGTGGAGGAATTTAACTCCTCTTGCCTCTCGAGTTGTTCACGGGGTGACAGGCTATTTGTCGATCTGTATGTGGAACTTGCGGGCTTTTCCAACGATGCAGGAGGGTGTCAGACCCCTTCGTTTTGTGCCTTCGTCCACAGGATTGCCTTCGAAGAGGTGTCCTAGCATTGGGTTCTTATCAAGAGCAGACAGGGAAATCGGGGTCTTTCGGCGTGTGGCACCAACCACAAGGCTACGTCTCGAATTTCCTCGTGAGACCGGCCTCATCCTGAGGTGCGCCGGGAAGGTCCGGAACCCCTTCCAGACAAAGCAGGGTAATCGACCCTCCCGTCACGATCAGGAGGGGATAAGGGGCTCAGAACAAGCGGTGCGCCGAACCTTGGTGTTCCCCTTGAGTGAGACCAGGGTGTCGGGGAACTTTTGTGCTAACATCAATGTTGCCAATTATCGTTTTAAACTTCAAGATGGAACGTAGGGCTTCTACTGAGACGCTGTAGCTGGCAAGGGCCTCATCTTGCGATGACGGGGGAACCACGTGGTTTTCCTCGAGTTGCAGCGGGATTTTCGAATTACGACGGGGAATTCAGGTTTCCTCTTGTGTTGTCCCAGGGAAGTCCATTCTTCCATTCGAGGTGCGAGGGAGAGCAGGGGATTGCTCTCGAGTCACTTCAGGGCAAATGAGACCTCATCTGTGCTTGTGTCTAGGACCTAATGTTCCTCTCCAGGGGCGACAGGGATCTCGGGGTTGCATTCCAGACTCACCTGAGGAGTCAGGCCTGGTATATAGGGGAAGCAAAGAATTCCGCTCTCCTCTCGAGTCCCAACGGGTATCTCTTGGAGCCCACAGAGTGGCCTAAAGGGAGTCAGGCCTCCTGTGGAGTTTGAAGAGAGGCCTCGAGATTGCTCTCCAGGCCATGCAGGAAAAGAAGGCCTTCATCTCGCGATGACGGAGGCGTCTCGTGGGTTTTCTCGAGCTGGGGAGCCAGTGTGGGATTTCTCACGAGGTATGACGGGGAGCTCAGGGAGCCTCTCGTGTGGCGCCAGGGAAGTCAAGTCTCCATGCGAGTGGCGAGGAGGAACGCGTCATTGCTCTCGAGTCATGGTAGGGGAATCGGGATTCAAGATGCGTTGAAGGAGGATTTTCGAGGTCTTTCTCGGGTTGCGTCAGGAAACCCTGTGTTCCCTCGACTTGTGCCAGTGACTTCAGGGAGCTTCTAAGGGTGCCTCTGAGAAGTCGCGATACTGTGGATTTGGGAGGGGCCTCTCGGGCCTCCACTGTTTTTGGTGTAATGGAAGAGGGCCTCATCTCGAGTGGAGTCAGGAACCTCAGGGTTCCTCTCCATTTCGGACTCCGATCGCAGGGTCCCTTCAGAGTTGGGACCGGAGAGTCAGGCCTCGTCTTGAGTGGAGGAATGGAACTCTGCTTGCCTCTCGAGTTGTTCATGGGATGACAGGCCTCTTGTCGAGCTGTGTGTGGAACCTGCGGCTTTTACCGAATGATGCACGGGAGTGTCAGTGACCCTTCGTTTTGTGCCTTCGTCCACAGGGTTGCCTTCGAAGAGGTGTCTGGACATCGGGTTCTTCTCAAGAGTGGGCCGGGAAATCGGGGTATTTCGGCATGTGACACCACCCACGACGCTACGTCTCGAATTTCCTCGTGAGACTGGCCTCATCCTGAGATGCGCCGGGAATGTGGGGAACCCCTTCCAAACAAAGCAGGGGAATAGACCCTCCTGTCTCGAACAGGAGGGGAGAAGGTGCTCAGATGAAGTGGTGCGGGAACCTCGGTGTTCCTGTCGAGTGAGACCGGCGTGTCCGGGAACATTTGGTGTCGCATCAAGGGTGCAAAGTACCGTTTCGCACTTCAAGACGGAACGTGGTTCTTTTCTTGAGACGCCATAGCAGCAAGGGCCTCATCTTGGGATGACGTTGGAAACACGTGGTTTTTCTCGAGTTGTGGCAGGATTCTCGAGTTACGAAGGGGATTTCTGGCTTCCTCTTGTGTTGGCCCAGGGAAGCCCAATCTTCCATTCGAGTTGCGAGGGAGAGCTGGGGGTTGCGCTCGAGTCACTGCAGGGCAAAAGAAACCTCATCCAGGCTTGTGTCTAGGACCTAATGTTCCTCTCAAGGGATGACTGGGATCTTGGGGTTGCATTCTAGACTCACCCAGGAGTCAGGCGTCCTCTCGAGGGGAAACAAAGGACTTCTCTCTCTTCTCGAGTCGCGACGGGTATTTCTTGGAGCCCACTGAGTGGACTAAAGGGAGTCAAGCCTCCTCTGGAGTTTGGAGAGAGGACTCGGGATTGCACTCCAGGACATGCAGGAAAAGAAGGCCCTCATCTCACGATGACGGGGGGGGGCGGGTCTCGGTGGTTTTACCGAGCTGCAGCGCCTGTGTTGGTTTCTCAGGAGGTACGACGGGGAGCTCAGGGAGCCTCTTGTGTGGCGCCAGGGAAGTTAGGTCTCGATGCGTGTGGCGAGGGGGAGGGCGTCATTGCTCTCGAGTCATGGTAGGGGAATCAGGCCTCTAGACGCGTTGAAGGACTCTCAAGTTCTCTCTCGAGTCTTGGCAAGAATACCTGGGTTCCCTCGACTTGTGCCGGTGACCTCAGGGAGATTCTCCGGGTGCCTCTGAGAAGTCAGGGATACTGTGGAGTTGGGAAAGACCTCTCGGGACTCCACTGGGTTTGGTGAAATGGAAGGGGGCCTCATCTCGAGGGGAGGCAGGAACCTCAGGGTTCCTCTCCATTTCTGATTCCGATCGCAGCCCCCTGCATAGTTGGGAGAGGTGAGTCAGGCCTTGTCTTGTGTGCAGGAATGGACCTCCGCTTGCCTCTCGAGTTGTTCACTGGGTGACAGGCACTTGTTGAGCTGTATGAGTAACCTGCGGTCTTTTCCGGACGATGCACGGGGGTGTCAGTGCCCCTTCGTGTTGTGCCTTCATCCACACTATCTTCGAATAGGTGTCTGGGCATCGCGTTCTTATCAAGAGCGGATCGGGAAATCGCGGTCTTTCGGCATGTGGCACCACCATCGAGGCTACGTCTCGAATTTCCTCGTGAGACAGCCTCATCTGAGGTGCGTGGAGAAGGTCGGGAACCCCTTGAGGACAAAGCAGGGGAATTGACCCTCCTTTCGCGATCAGGAGGGGAGAAGGGGCTCAGATGAAGTGGTGCCAGGAACCTCGGTGTTCCCCTCTAGTGCGACCCGTATGTCGGGGAACTTTTGGGGTAGCATTAAGGGTGCCAAATATCATTTCGCACTTGAAGACAGAACGTGGGACTACTCTTGAGACGCTGGAGCGGGCAAGGGCCTCATCTTGCAATGACGGGGGAACCACGTGGTTTTTCTCAAGTTGAGGCGGAATTCTCGAATTACTACTGGGAATTCAGGCTTCCTCTTGTGTTGGCCCAGGGAGGTCCAATCTTCCATTCGGGTTGCGAGGGAAAGCTGGGGAGTGCTCTCGAGTTACTGCAGGGCAAAAGCGACCTCATCTAGCCTTGTGTTCAGGACCCAATGATCCTCTCCAAGGGCGACAGGGATCTCGGGTTTGCATTACAGACTCACCCGGGGAGTTAGGCCTCGTCTCGAGGGGAAGCAAAGGACTCGGCTATCCTCTCGAGTTGCGACGCGTATCTCTTGGAGCCCACTGAGTGGTCTAAAGGGAGTCAACCCTCCTCTTCAGTTTGGAGAGACGACTCGGGATTGCTCTCCAGGCCATGCAGGAAAAGAAGGCCCACATCTCGAGATGACGGGGGCGTCTCGTGGGTTTTCTTGAGCTGCGGCGCCAGTGTGGGGTTTCTCAGGAGGTACGACGGGGAGTTCAGGTAGCCTCTCGTGTGGCAACAGGGAAGTCAGGTCTCCATGGGCGGGGCAAGGGGGAGTGCGTCATTGCTCTCAAGTCAGGGTAGGGGAATCGGGCCTCATGACGGGTTGAAAAAGAACTCTCGATGTCTTTCTAGGGTTGCGGCAGGAAACCCTGGGTTCCCTTGACTTGTGCCGGTGACCTCAGGGAGTGTCTCAGGGTGCCTCTGAGAAGTCAGGGATACTGTGGATTTGGGAGAGGCCTCTCGGGACTCCTCTGGGTTTGGTGCAATGGAAGTGGGCCT
Organism: Bubalus kerabau; assembly: GCF_029407905.1. Lineage (NCBI taxonomy): Eukaryota > Metazoa > Chordata > Mammalia > Artiodactyla > Bovidae > Bubalus > Bubalus kerabau. The sequence continues at coordinate 321,422 of NW_026577938.1, forward strand.
CATCTCGAGTTGAGGCAGGAACCTCAGGGTTCTGCTCCTGACTTCCTGGAGGCCGGATCTGACTCAGATCGCAGGGTCCCTGTTGAGTTTGCTCAGGAGTGTCAGGTCTCGTGTTCTGCGGAGGAATGGAACTCCGCTTACATCTCAAGTTGTTCAAGGATAACACCACTTTTCGTGATGTGTGTGGAACCTGCGGGTTTTTCGGAGATGCACGGGGGCGTCAGTGCTCCTTCCTGTTGTGCCTTCATCCACAGGGTTGCCTTCGAAGAGGTGTCCGGGCATCGTGTTCTCCTCAAGTGTGGACCGGGAAATTGGGGTCTTTCAGCATGTTGCACCACCCACTAGGCTACGTCTCGAATTTTCTCGTGAGACCGGCCTCATCCTGAGGCACGCAGGAAAGTCCGGGAACCCTTTCCAAACAAAGCAGGGGAATCGACCCTACTTTCTGGATCAGGAGGAGAGAAAGGGCTCAGATGAAGTAGTGCCGGGAACCTCGGTGCTCTCCTTGAGTGAAAGTCGGGTAACTTTTCTGGTTGCATCAAGGGTGCCAAGTACCGTTTCGCACTTCAAGACGGAACCTGGGACTTCTCTTGAGATGCTGTAGTGGGCAAGGGCCTCATCTAGCACTGACGGGGGACCCACGTGTTTTTTCTCGAGTTGCGGCAGGATTCTTGAGTTACGATGGGGAATACAGGTTTCCTCTTGTGTTGGCCCAGGGAAGTCCAATCTTCCATTCGAGTTGCAAGTGAGAGCTGGAGATTGCTCTCGAGTCACTGCAGGGCAAAATAGAGCTCATCTAGGTTTGTGTCCAGGACCGAGTTTTTCTCTCCAGGGGCGACAGGGATCTCGGGGTTGCATTCCAGACTCACCCGGGGAGTCAGGCCTTGTCTCGAAGGGAATGAATGGACTCCGCTCTCCTCTCGAGTCGCGACGGGTATCCCTTGGAGCCCAAGAGTGGCCTAAATGGAGTTAAGCCTCCTGTGGAGTTTGGAGAGAGGACTCGGGATTGCTCTCTAGGCCATGCAGGAAAAGAAGGCCCTCATCTCGCGATGACGGGGGCGTCTCGTGGGTTTTCTCAAGGTGCAGTGCCTGGTTGGGGTTTCTCACGAGATAGGACGGGGAGCTCAGGGAGACTCCTGTGGTGCCACGGAAGTCAGGTCTCCATGGACGTGGCGTGGGGGAGCGCCTCATTGCTCTCGAGTCATGGTAGGGGAATCAAGCCTCAAGACGCTTTGAAGAAGAACTCTCGAGGTCTTTCTCGGGGTGTGGCAGGAAACCCTGGGTTCCCTCGACTTGTGCCCATGACCTCAGGGAGCTTAGCGGGGTTCCTCTGAGAAGTCAGGGATACTGTGGAGTTGAGAGGGGCTTCTCGGGACATCACAGGGACTGGTGCAATTGAAGAGGACCTAATCTCGGATTGAGGCAGTAACGTCAGGGTTCCTCTCCATTTCTGACTCGGATAGCAGGGTCCCTGCAGAGTTGGGACAGGAGAGTCAGACCTCGTCTTGTGTGGAGTAATGGAACTCCGCTTGCCTCTCGAGTTGTTCACGGGATGACAGGCCACCTGTCGAGTTGTATGTGGAACCTGCGGTTTTGGGGGACGATGCTCAGGGGTGTCAGTGCCCCTTCGTGTTGTGCCTTCATCCACAGGGTTACCTTCGAAGAGGTGACCGGGCATCAGGATCTTATCAATAGCGGACCAGGAAATCGGGGTCTTTCGGCATGTGGCACAACCCACGAGGCTACGTCTCGACTTCCCTCGTGAGACTGGCCTCATCCTGAGGTTCGCCGGGAAGTCTGGGAACCCCTTCCAGACAAAGCAGGGGAATCGACCCTCCTGTCGCCATCAGGAGGGGAGAAGAGGCTCAGCTGAAGCGGTGCTGGGAACCTCCATGTTCTCCTCGAGTGAGACTGGGGTGTCAGGGAAATTTGGGGGTCGCATCAAGGGTGCCAAGTACCGTTTCACACTTCAAGACGGAACATGGGACTTCCCTGGAGACGCTATAGCTGACAGGGGCCTCATATTTCGATGACGGAGGAGCCACGTTGTTTTTCTCCAGTTGCCGCGGGATTCTCGAATTACAATAGGGAATACAGGCTTCCTCTTGTGTTGGCCCAGGGAAGTCCAATCATCCATTCGAGTTGCGAGGGAGAGCTGGGGATTGCACTTGAGTCAATGCAGGACAAAAAAGACCTCATTTAGGCTTGTGTCCAGGACCGAGTTTTCCTCTACAGGGGCAACACGGATCTCGGGATCCCATTCCAGACTCACCCAAGTAGTCAGGCCTCGGCTCGAGGGGAAGCAACGGACTCTGCTCTCCTCTAGAGTAGCGACGTGTATCTCTTGGAGGCTACTGAGTGGCCTAAAGGGAGTCAGGCCTCCAGTGGAGTTTGGAGAGTGGACTCGGGATTGCTCTCTAGGTCATGTAGGAAAAGAAGGCCCTCATCTTACGATGATGGGGGCGTCTCGTGAGTTTTCTTGAGCGGCGGTGCCAGTGTGGGGTTTTCATGAGGTAGGACGGGGAGCGCAGGGAGCCTCTCGTGTGGCGCCAGGGAAGTTAGGTTTCAATGGGCATGGCGAGGGGAATGCGTCATTGCTCTCCAGTCATGGTAGGGTATCGGGCCTCAAGACGCGGTAAAGAAGGACTCTCAAGGTCTTTCTCAGAATGCAGCAGGAAACCCTGGGTTCACTCGACTTGTGCCAGTGACCGCAGAGAGCTTCTGAGGGTGCCTCTGAGAATCAGGGATACTGTGGAGTTTTAGGGGCCTCTCGGGACTCCACTGGGTATGACGCAATGGAAGAGGGCCTCATTTCGAGTTGATGCAGGAACGTCAGGTTTCATCTACATTTCTGACTCCGATCGCACGGTCCCTGCAGAGTTGGGAAAGGAGAGTCAGGCCTTCTCTTGTGTGGAGGAACGGAACTCCGCATGCCTCTCTGGTTCTTCAAGGGATGACAGGACACTTGTCGATCTGTGTTTGGAATCTGCGTGTTTTTCCGTACTATGCATGGGGATGTCAGTACCCCTTCGTGTTGTGCATTCATCCACAGGTTTGCTTTCGAAGAGGTGTCCTGGCATCGGGTTCTTATTAAGAGCGGACCGGGAAATCGGGGTCTTTCCGCATGTGGCACCACCCACCAGGCTACGTCTCGAATTTCCTAGTGAGACCGGCCTCATCCTGAGGTGCGCCGGGAAGGTCGGAACCCCTTGCCGACAAAGCAGGGGAATCGACCCTCCTGTCTCGATCAGGAGGGGAGAAGGGGCACAGATGAGGTGATGCCGGGAACCTCGGTGTTCCCCTCCAGTGAGACCAGTGTGTTGGGGAACTTTTGGGGTCGCATCAAAGGTACCAAGTACCGTATCGCACTTCAAGATGGAACGTAAGACTTCTTTTGAGACGCTGTAGCGGCAATGGCCGCATCTTGCGATGAAGAGGGAACGACGTGGTTTTTCTCGAGTTGTGGCGGGATTCTTGAGTTACAACGGGAAATTCAGGCTTCCTCTTCTGTTGGCCCAGGGAAGTCCAGTCTTCCATTCGAGTTGCGAGGGAGAGTTGGGGATTGCTCTCGAGTCACTGCAGGAAAAAAGAGACCTCATCTAGGCTTGTGTCCAGGACCTAATGTTTCTCTCCAGGGGCGACAGGGATCTCCGGTTCACATATCAGACACACCCGAGGAGTCAGGCCTCGCCTCGAGGGGAAGGAAAAGACTCCGCTCTCCTCTCGAGTCACGACGGGTATGTCTTGGAGTCCACTGAGTGACCAAAAGGGAGTCAAGCCTACTGTGGAGTTTGGAGAGAGGACTCGGGATTGCTCTCCAGGCCATGCTAGAAAAGAAGGCCGTCATGTCGCGAAAATGGGGGCATCTCGTGGGTTTTCTCTATCTGTGGCGCCAGTGTTTGGTTTCTCACGAGGTATGACGGGGAGCTCAGGGAGCCTCTCGTGTGGCGCCAGGGAAGTCAGGGCTTCATGAGTGTAGCAGAGGGAGCGCGTCATTGCCCTCGAGTCATGGTAGGGGAATCAGGCCTCAAAATGCGTTGAAGAAGGACTCTTGAGTTCTTTCTATGGTGGCGGCAGTAAACCCTGGGCTCACTCGAATTGTGCTGGTGACCTCAGGGAGCTTCTCAGGGTGCCTCTGAGAAGTCAGGGATACTGTGGAGCTGGGACGCATCTCTCAGGAGTCCACTGGGTTTCGTGCAATGGAAGAGGTCCTAATCTCGAGTGGAGGCAGGAACCTCAGCGTTCCTCTCGTGACTTCACTGGCGCTGGTCTGATTCGGATCACAAAGTCCCTGCAGAGTTGGGACAGGAGAGTCAGGCATCGTCTTGTGTAGAGGAATGAAACCCCACTTGCCTCTCGAGTTCTTCAGGGGTGACAAGCCACTTGTTGAGCTGTATGTGGAACCTGCGGGTTTTTCCGGACGATGCACGAGGGTGTCAGTGCCCCTTTGTGTTGTGCCTTCATCCACAGGGTTGCCTTCGAAGAGGTGTCCAGGCATCGGGTTCTTATCAAGAGCGTACCGGGAAATCATAGTCTTTTGGCATGTGGTACCACCCGCGAGCTACGTCTCGAATTTCCTCGTGAGACTGGCCTCATCCTGAAGTGCCCCGTGAAGGTCGGGAACCCCTTACAAACAAAGCAGGGGAAGTGACCCTCCTGTCACGAACAGGAGGGGAGAAGGGGCTCAGATAAACTGGTGCCGGGAACCTCGGTGTTCACCTCGAGTGAGACCGATATTTCGGGGAACTTTTGGGGTCACATCAAGGGTGTCAAGTATCGTTTTGCACTTCAAGGCGGAACGTGGGACTTTTCTTGAGAAGCTGTAGCGGGCAAGGGCCTCATCTTGTGATGACGAGGGAACCAAGTGCTTTTTCTCGAGTTGCGGCGGGATTCTCGAGTTACGAAGGGGAATTCAGGCTTCCTCTTGTGTTGGCCCAGGGAAGTCCAATCTTCCATTCGAGTTGTCAGGGAGAGCGGGGGATTGCTCTCGAGTTACAGAAGGGCAAAAGAGACCTCATCTAGGCTTGTTTCCAGGACCTAATGTTCCTCTCCAGGGGAGACAGGGATCTCGGGGTTGCATTCCAGACCCACCTGGTGAGTCAGGCCTTGTCTCGAGGGGAAGCAAAGGACTCAATTCTCCTCTCGAGTCGCGACGGGTATCTCTTGGAGCCCACTAAGTGGCCTAAAGGGAGTCAAGCCTCCTGTGGAGTTTGGAAAGAGGATTCGGGATTCCTCTCCAGGCCATGCAGGAAAAGAAGGCCCTCATCTCGCGATGACAGGGGCGTATGGTGAGTTTTCTCAAGCTGCGGCGTCAGTGTGGGGTTTCTCACGAGGTACGACAGGGAGCTCAGGGAGCCTCTCTTATGGTGCCAGGGAAGTCAGGTCTCCATGTGCGTGGCGAGGGGGTGCGTGTCATTTCTATAGAGCCATGGAAGCAGAGTCGGGCTTCAAGACACGTTGAAGTAGGACTCTCGAGGTCTTTTTCCCATTGTGGCAGGAAACCCTGGGTTCCCTCGACATGTGCCGGTGACCTCATGGAGCTTCTCCGGGTGCCTCTGAGAAGTCAGGGGTACTGTGGAGTTGGGAGGGGCCTCTCTGGACTCCACTGGGTTTGGTGCAATGGATGAGAGCCTCATCTCGAGTGGAGGCAGGAACCTCATGTTTCCTCTCCTGGGTTTCCTGTCGCTGGTACTGACTCGGATCGCAGTTTCCCTGCAGAGTTGGTACAGAAAATCAGGTCTCGTCTTGTGTGGAGGAATGGAACTCCACTTGCCTGTCGAGTTGTTCACGGGGTGACAGACCACTTGTTGAACTGTGTTTGTAACCTGCGGGTTTTTCTGGACGATGCACGGGGGTGTCAGTGCCCCTTCGTGTTGTGCTTTCATCCACAGGTTTTCCTTCGTAAAGGTGTCAGGGCATCACGTTCTTATCAAGAGCAGACCGGGAAATCGGGGTCTTTCGGCTTGTGGCACCACCCACGAGGCTATGTCTCGAATTTCCTCGTGAGACCTGCCTCATCCTTAGGCGCGCTGGAAAGGTCGGGAACCCCTTCCAGACATAGCAGGGGAATCGACACACCTGTCGCGATCACGAGGGGAGAAGGAGCTCAAATGAAGTGGTTCCGTGAACCTCGGTGTTCCTTTCGAGTGAGACCGGTATGTCGGGGAATTTTGAGATTGCATCAAGGGTGCCAAGTACCGTTTCGCACTTCAAGACAGAAAGTGGGACTTCTCTTGAGTCACTGTAGCGGGCAAGGGCCTCATCTAGCGCTGATGGGGGAACCACGTGGATTTTCTCGAGTTTCGGCGGGATTCTCGAGTTACGATGTCGAATTCAGGCTTCCAATTGTATTGGCCCAGGGAAGTCCAATCTTCAATTCGATTTGCGAGGGAGAGCTGGCGATTGCTCTCTAGTAACTGCAGTGCAAAATAGACCTCATCTAGGCTTGTGTCCAAGACCGAGTTTTCCTCTCCAGGTGTGACAGGAACTCGGGGTTGCATTCCAGACTCACACGGGGAGTCAGGCCTCGTCTCGAGGGGAAGAAAAGGACTCTGCTCTCCCTTCAGGTCCTTACAGGTATCTCTTGGAGCCAACTGAGAGGCCTAAAGAGAGTCAAGCCTCCTGTGGAGTCTGGAGAGAGGACTCGGTTTTGCTCTCCATGCCAGGCAGGAAACAAGTCCCTCATCTCGTGATGACGGGGGCGTATCGTGGGTTTTCTCGAGCTGCGGTACCTGAATGGGGTTTCCGAAGAGGTACGACGGGGAGCTCAGGGAGACTCTCTTCAGGAGTCAGGGAAGTCAGGTCTCCATGCGCATGGCGATGGGGAGCGGGTCTTTGCTCTCGAGTCATGGTAGGGGAATCGGGCCTCAAGACGCGCCGAAGGACTCTCAAGGTCTTTCTCGGGTCGCAGCAGGAAACCCTGGGTTCCCTGGACTTGAGCCGGTGACCTCAGGTAGATTCTCAAGGTGCCTCTGAGAATTCAGGGATACTGTGGAGTTGGGAAGGGCCTCTCGCGACTCATCTGGGTTTGGTGCAATGAGAGAGGGCCTCACCTCGAGGGGAGACAGGAACCTCAGGATTCCTCTCCGTTTCCGACTCCGACCGCAGGGTCCCTGCAGAGTTGGGACAGGAGAGTGAGGCCTCGTCTTGTCTGAGGAAGGGCACCCCGCTGGCCTCTCGAGTTGCTCAGGGGGTCTCAGGCCCCTCGTCGAGCTGTGTGTGGAACCCGCGGGTCTTTGCGGACGATGCACGGGGGTGGCAGTGCCCCTTCGTGTTGTGCCTTCACCCGCAGGGTTGCCTTCGAAGAGGGGTCCGGGCCTCGGGTCCTTCTCAAGAGCGGACCGGGGAATCGGGGGCGTTCGGCATGTGGCACCACCCACGTGGCTCGTCTCGAATTTCCTCGTGAGACCGGCCTCATTCTGAGGTGCGCCGGGAAGGCCGGGAACCCCTTCCAGACCACGCAGGGGAATCGCCTCTCCTGTCGCGATCAGGAGGGGAGAAGGGGCTCAGAGGAAGCGGTGCCGGGGCCCTCGGTGTTCCCCTCGGGGGAACCCGGTGTGTCGGGGGACTCTTGGGGGTCGCAGGAAGGCTGTCAGGGACCGTTTCGCCCTTCAGGGCAGAACAGGGGACTTCCCTTGAGACGCCGTCGCGGGCAAGGGCCTCATCTTGCCAAGAGGTGGGAACCACGTGGTTTTTCTCGAGTTGCGGCGGCATTCTCGAGTTACGACGGGGATCTCAGCCTTCCCCTTGGGTTGGCCCTGGGAAGCCCAATCTTCCCCTCGGGTTGCGAGGGAAAGCTGGGGGTTGCGCTCGAGTCAATGCAGGGCCGAAGAGACCTCACCTAGGCGTGTGTCTGGGACGTAATATTCCTCTCCAGGGAAGGCAGGGATCTCGGGGTTGCATTCCAGGCTCCCCCAGGGAGTCAGGCCTCGTCTCGAGGGGAAGCCAAGGACAACGCTCTCCTCTCGAGTCGCAACGCGGGTCTCTTGGAGTCCCCTGAGCGGCCTCAAGGGAGTCCAGCCTCCTCTTCCGTTTGGAGAGAGGACCCGGGATTGCTCTCCAGGCCATGCAGGAAAAGAAGGCCCTCAGCTCGCGAGGACGGGGGCGTCTCAGGGGTTTCCTCGAGCTGCGGCGCCCGTGGGGGTTTTCTGCCGAGGCACGACGAGGATCTCAGGGAGCCTCTCGTGCGGCGCCAGGGAAGTCAGGTCTCCATGCGCGTGGCGAGGGGGAGCGCGTCCTGGCTCTCGAGTCACGGGAGGGGACTAGGGCCTCAAGACGCGTTGAAGAAGGACTCTCGAGGTCTTTCTCGGGGGGCGGCGGGAAACCCTCGTTTCCCTCGCCTTCTGCCGGGGACCTTAGGCAACTTCCAGGGTGCCTCTGAGAGGGGAGGGATCCTGTGGAGGCGGCGGGGCCCCTCGGGACTCCGCTGGGTCTGGCGCAACGGAAGAGGGCCTCACCTCGAGGGGAGGCAGGAATCTCAGGCTTCCTCTCCGTTTCGGACTCCGACCGCAGGGTCCCTGCAGAGATGGGACAGGAGAGTCAGGCCTCGTCTTGTCTGAGGAAGGGAACCCCGCTGGCCTCTCGAGTTGCTCAGGGGGTCTCAGGCCCCTCGTCGAGCTGTGTGTGGAACTCACGGGTCTTTGCGGACGATGCACGGGGATGGCAGTGCCCCTTCGTGTTTTGCCTTCACCCACAGGGTTGCCTTTGAAGAGGGTTCTGAGCTTCGGGTCCTTCTCAAGGGCGGACCGGGGAATCGGGGGCGTTCGGCATGTGGCCCCACCCACGTGGCTCGTCTCGAATTTCCTCGTGAGACCGGCCTCATCCTGAGGTGCGCCGGGAAGGCCGGGAACCCCTTCCAGACCACACAGGGGAATCGCCTCTCCTGTCGCGATCAGGAGGGGAGAAGGGGCTCAGAGGAAGCGGTGCCGGGACTCTCGGTGTTCCCCTCGGCGGACCCCGGCGTGTCGCGGGACTTTTGGGGGTCGCAAGAAGGCTGTCAGGGACCGTTTCGCCCTTCAGGGCGGAACAGGGGACTTCCCTTGAGACGCCGTCGCGGGCAAGGGCCTCATCTTGCCAAGGGGTGGGAACCACGTGGGTTTTCTCGAGTTGCGGCGGGATTCTCGAGTTACGACGGGGATCTCAGCCTTCCCCTTGGGTTGGCCCTGGGAAGCCCAATCTTCCCCTCGGGTTGCGAGGGAAAGCTGGGGGTTGCGCTTGAGTCACTGCAGGGCCGAAGAGACCTCACCTAGGCGTGTGTCCGGGACCTAATATTCCTCTCCAGGGAAGGCAGGGATCTCGGGGTTGCATTCCAGGCTCCCCCGGGGAGTCAGGCCTCGTCTCGAGGGGAAGCCAAGGACTCCGCTCTCCTCTCGAGTCGCGACGCGGGTCTCTTGGAGCCCCCTGAGCGGCCTCAAGGGAGTCCAGCCTCCTCTTCCGTTTGGAGAGAGGACGCGGGATTGCTCTCCAGGCCATGCAGGAAAACAAGGCCCTCAGCTCGCGAGGACGGGGGCGTCTCAGGGGTTTCCTCGAGCTGCGGCGCCCGTGGGGGTTTTCTCCCGAGGCACGACGAGGATCTCAGGGAGCCTCTCGTGCGGCGCCAGGGAAGTCAGGTCTCCATGCGCGTGGCGAGGGGGAGCGCGTCCTGGATCTCGAGTCACGGGAGGGAACTAGGGCCCCGAGACGCGTTGAAGAAGGTCTCTCGAGGTCTTTCACGGGGGGCGGCGGGAAACCCTCGTTTCCCTCGCCTTCTGCCGGGGACCTTAGGGAACTTCCCAGGGTGCCTCTGAGAGGCGAGCGATCCTGTGGAGGTGGCGGGGTCCCTCGGGACTCCGCTGGGTCTGGCGCAACGGAAGAGGGCCTCACCTCGAGGGGAGGCAGGAACCTCAGGCTTCCTCTCCGTTTTGGACAACGACCGCAAGGTCCCTGCAGAGTTGGGACTGGAGAGTCAGGCCTCATCTTGTCTGAGGAAGGGAACCCCGCTTGCCTCTCGAGTTGTTCAGGGGGCCACAGGCCCCTCGTCGAACTGTGTGTGAAACCCGCGGGTGTTTCCGGACGATGCACGGGGATGTCATTGCTGCTTAGGTCTGTGCCTTCTCCCACAGGGTTGCCTTCGAAGAGTGGTACGTCATCGGGTTCTTCTCAAGAGCGGTTCGGGGAATCGGGGTCGTTCGGCGTGTGGCACCACCCACGTGGCTCATTTCAAATGTCCTTGTGAGAGCGGCCTCCTCCTGAGGTGCGCCGGGAAGGCCTGGAACCCCTTCCAGACCACGCAGGGGAATCGACTCTCCAGTCGCGATCAGGAGTGGAGAAGGGGCTCAGATGAAGTGGTGCCGGGACCCTCGGTTTTCCCCTCGAGGGAACCAGGCGTGTCGGGGAACTTTTGGGGTCGCATGAAGGCTGTCAGTTCCCTTTTCGCACTTCAGGGCGGAAGAGGGGACTTCCCTTGAGACGCCGTCACGGGCAAGGGCCTCATCTTGCGAAGAGGTGGGAACCACGTGGTTTTTCTCGAGTTGCGGCGGGATTCTCGTGTTAAGACGGGGGACTACAGGCTTCCTCTTGTGTCGGCCCTGGGTAGCCCAATCTTCTATTCTAGTGGCGAGGGAAAGCTGGGGGTTGCGCTCGAGTCACTGCAGGGCCAAAGAGACCTCATCTAGGCGTGTGTCCAGGACCTAATGCTCCTCTCCAGGGAAGACAAGGATCTCGGGGTTGCATCCCATGCTCCCCCGGGGAGTCAGGCCTCACCTCGAGGGGAAGCAAAGGACTCCGCTCTCCTCCCGAGTTGCGACGCGGATATCTTGGTGCCCCCTGAGTGGCCTCAAGGGAGTCCAGCCTCCTCTTCACTTTTGAGATAGGACTCGTGATTACTGTCCAGGCCAGGCAGGAAAAGAAGGCCCTCACCTCGCGAGGACGAGGGCATCTCAGGGGTTTCCTCGAGCTGCGGAACCCGTGGGGGTTTTTTCCCGAGGCACGACGAGGATCTCAGGGAGCCTCTCGTGCGGCGCTGGGGAAGTCATGTCTCCATGCACGTGGCGAGAAGGAGCGCGTCATTGTTCTCGAGTCATGGGAGGGGACTAGGGCCTCAAGACGCGTTGAAGAAGGACTCTTGATGTCTTTCTCGGGTTGCAGCGGGAAACCATCCTTTCCCCCGACTTCTGCCGGAGACCTGAGGGAACTTCCCAGGGTGCCTCTGAGAGGTGAGGGACGCTGTGGATTTGGCGGGGCCTCTAGGGACTCCACTGGGTTTGTCGCAATGGTAGAGGGCCTCATCTCGAGTGGAGGCAGGAACCTCAGGCTTCCTCTCCTATACTGACTCTGATCGTAGTGTCCCTGCAGAGTTGGGACAGGAGAGTCAGGCTATGTCTTTTCTGAGGAATGAAACTCCGCTTGCCTCTCGAGTTGTTCATGGGGTTTCAGGCCCCTTGTCAAACTGTGTGTGGAATCTGCAGGTTTTTCCAGACGATGCATGGGGGTGTCAGTGACCCTTCGTTTTGTGTCTTCATCCACAGGGTTGCCTTCGAAGAGGTGTCCGGGCATCGTGTTCTTATGAAGAGCGGACTGGGAAATCGGGGTCGTTCAGCATTTGGCACCACCCACGTGGCTAGTCTCGAATTTCCTCATGAAACCGGCCTCATCCTGAGGTGTGCCACGAAGGTCATGAAACCCTTCCAGACAAAGCAGAGGAATCGACCCTCCTGTGGCGATCAGGAGGGGAGAAGTGGCTCAGATGACGTGCTGCTGGGAACCTCGGTGTTTCCCTCAAGTGAGACAGGTATGTCGGGTAACTTTTGGGGTCGCATAACGCGTTCCAAGTACCGTTTCGCTCTTCAAATTGGAACGTGGGACTTCTCTTGGGGTGCTCCAGCGGGCAAGGGCCTCATCTTGGAATGACTGGGGAACCACTTGGTTTTTCTCTAGTTGCGGTGGGATATTTGAGTTACCACAGGGAATTCATGCTTCCTCTCGTGTTGGCCCACAAAAGTCTTTTTTTTTTTTTTATTTTTAAACTTTACATAACTGTATTAGATTTGCCAAATATCAAAATGAATCCGCAACAGTTATACATGTGTTCCCCATCCTTGTCTTCCATTCTAGATTCGAGGAAGAGCTGGAGGTGCGCTCTAGTCACTGAAGGCAAAAGAGACCCCACCAAGGCTTGTGTGCAGGACCTAATGTTCATGTCAAGGGGCGACAGGAATCTCGGGGTTGCATTCCAGACTCACCCTGGAGTCAGGCCTCGTCTCGAGGGGAAGCAAAGGACTCTGCTCTCCTCTCGAGTCGGACGGGTATGTCTTGGAGCCCACTGAGTGGCTTAAAGGGAGTCAAACCTCCTCTGGTGTTTGGAGGGAGGACACGGGATTGCTCTCCAGGCAATGCAGGAAATGAAGGCCCTCATCTCCCGATGACTGGGGCGTCTCGTAGGTTTTCTCGAGCTGTGGCGCTAGTGTGGGGTTTCTCACGAAGTAAGACTGGGAGCTCAGTGAGCCTCTCATGTGGTGCCAGGGCAGTCAGGTCTCTATGCACGTGGTGAGAGGGAGCCCGTCATTGTTCTCGAGTCATGGTAGGGGAATTGGGCCTGAAAACGTGTTAAAGAAGGACTCTCGAGGTCTTTCTTGGGTTGCAGCAGGAAACCCTGGGTTCCATCGACTTGTGCCAGTGATCTCAGGAAGCTTCTCAGCGTGCCTCTGAGAAGTCAGGGTCACTGTGGAGTTGGGAGGGGCCTCTCGGAACTCCACTGGGTTTGGTGCAATGGAAGAGGGCCTCATGACAAGTTGAGGCAGGAACCACAGGGTTCCTCTCCTGGCTTCGAATGCGCCGGATCTGACTCGGATCGCAGAGTCCCTGCAGAGTTGGGACAGGAGAGTCAGGCCTCGTCTTGTGTGGAGGAATGGAACTCCGCTTGACTCTCGCGTTGTTCATGGGGTGACAGGCCACTTGTCGATTTGTATGTGGAACTTGCGGGTTTTTCTGGACGATGCACTGGGGTGTCACTGCCCCTTCGTGTTGTGCCTTGTTCCACAGGATTGCCTTCGAGTTGGGTTCTGCCATCGGGTTCTTATCAAGAGCGGACCAGGGAATCGGGGTCTTTTGGCATGCCGCACCACCCACGAGGCTATGTCTCGAATTTCCTCGTGAGACTGGCCTCATCTTGATGTGCGCCAGGAAGGTCGGGAACGCCTTCCAGACAAAGCAGGGGAATCGAACCTCCTGTCGCGATCAAGAGGGGAGAAGAGTCTCAGATGAAATGGTGCCGGGAACCTCGGTGTTCTCCTCAAGTGAGACTGGTATGTCGGGGAACTTTTGGGGTCGCATCAAGGGTTCCAAGTAACTTTTCGCTCTTCAATACGGAACGTGGGACTTCTCTTGAGACGCTGTAGCGGGCAAAGGCCTCATCTTTCGATGACGGGGGAACCACGTGGTTTTTCTTGAGTTGGGGCGGGATTCTCGAGTTACAACCGGGAATTCAGGCTTCCTCTTCAACTGGCCCAGGGAAGTCCAGTTTTCATTCGAATTGTGAGTTAGAACTGGGGATTGCTCTCGAGACACTGCAGGGCCAAATAGACCTCATCTAGGCTTGTGTGCAGGACCTAATGTTCTCTGCTGGGGCGAAAGCGATCTCAGCATTGCATTCTCGACTCACCCGGGGAGTCAGGCCTCGTCTCGAGGGGAAGCCAAGGACACCGCTCTCCTGTCAAGTCGCGACGGGTATATCTTGGAGCTCACTGTGTGGCCTAAAATGAGTCAAGCCTCCTGTGGAGTTTGGAGAGAGGACTCAGGATTGCTCTCCAGGCCATACAGCAACAGAAGGCCCTCATCTCGTGAGGACTGGGGCGTCTCGTGGGTATTCTCGAGCTGCGGCTCCAGTGTGGTGTTGCTCACGAGGTATAATGGGGAGCTCAGGGAGCCTCTCCTGTGGCGCCAGGGAAGTCAGGTTTCTATGCGCGTGGCTAGGGGGAGAGCGTCATTGCTCTCGAGTCATGGTAGGGGAATCGCACCTCAAGACGCGTTGAAGAAGGACTCTCGAGGTCTTTTACGGGTTGGGGCAGGAAACCCTTGGTTCCCTCGACTTGTGCCAGTGATCTCAGGAAGGTCTAAGGGTGCCTCTGAGAAGTCAGGGATACTGTGCAGTTGGGAGGGGCCTCTCGGAACTCCACTGGGTTCGGTGCAATGGAAGAGGGCCTCATCTCGAGTGGAGGCAGGAAACTCATGTTTCCTCTCCTGACTTCCCCTGGGCCAGATCTGACTCGGATCGCAGTTTCGCTGCAGAGTTCGAACAGGAGAGTCAGGCCTCGTCTTGTGTGGAGGAATGGAACTCTGCTTGCCTCTCCAGTTGTTCACGGGGTGACAGGTCACTTCTCGAGCTGTGTGTGGTACCTGCGGGTTTCTCCGGACGATACCCAGGGGTGTCAGTGCCCCTAAGTGTTGTGCCTTCATCAAAAGGGTTATCTTCAAAGAGGTGTCCGGGCATCAGGATCTAATCAAGGGCGGACCGGGAAATCGGGGTCTTTCGGCATGTTTCACCATCCACGTGGCTATGTCTCGAATATCCTCGTGAGACCGGCCTCATCCTGAGATGCACCGGGAAAGGTGGGAACCCCTTCAAGACAAAACAGGGGAATCGACCCTCCTGTCGCGATCAGGAGGGGAGAAAGGGCCCAGATGTAGTGGTGCTGGGAACCTCGGTGTTCTCCTCGAGTCAGACTGGTGTGTCGAGGAACTTTTGAGGGCGCATCAAGGGTGCCAATAACTTTTCGCACTTCAAGACGGAACGTGGTACTTCTCTTGAGACGCTGTAGGGGGCAAGGACCTCATCTTGGGATGACGGGGGAACCACGTGGCGTTTCTCGAGTTGTGACGGGATTCTCGAGTTTCGACGGGGAATACAGTCTTCCTCATGTGTTGGGCCAGGGAAGTCCTATCTTCCATTTGAGTTTAAAGGGAGAGCTGGGGATTGCTCTCGAGTCACTGCAGGGCAAAGTAGACCTCATCTAGGCTTGTGTCCAGAACTTAATGCTCGTCCCTAGGGGCCACAGGGATGTTGGGGTTGCATACCAGACTCACCCGGGGAATCAGGCCTCGTCTCGAGGGGAAGCCAAGGACTCCGCTCTCCTCTCGAGTCGCGACGCGGGTCTCTTGGAGCCCCCTGAGCGTCCTCAAGGGAGTCCAGCCTCCTCTTCCGTTTGGAGAGAGGACGCGGGATTGCTCTCCAGGCCATGCAGGAAAACAAGGCCTTCAGCTCGCGAGGACGGGGGCGTCTCAGGGGTTTCCTCGAGCTGCGGCGCCCGTGGGGGTTTTCTCCCGAGGCACGACGAGGATCTCAGGGAGCCTCTCATGCGGCGCCAGGGAAGTCAGGTCTCCATGCGCATGGCGAGGGGGAGCGCCTCATGGCTCTCGAGTCACGGGAGGGGACTAGGGCCTCGAGACGCGTTGAAGAAGGACTCTCGAGGTCTTTCTCGGGGGGCGGCGGGAAACCCTCGTTTCCCTCGCCTTCTGCCGGGGACCTTAGGGAACTTGCCAGGGTGCCTCTGAGAGGCGAGGGATCCTGTGGAGGTGGCGGGGCCCCTCGGGACTCCGCTGGGTCTGGCGCAACGGAAGAGGGCCTCACCTCGAGGGGAGGCAGGAACCTCAGGCTTCCTCTCCGTTTCGGACTCCGACCGCAGGTTCCCTGCAGAGTTGGGACAGGAGAGTCAGGCCTCGTCTTGTCTGAGGAAGGGAACCCCGCTGGCCTCTCGAGTTGCTCAGGGGGCCTCAGGCCCCTCGTCGAGCTGTGTGTGTAACCCGCGGGTCTTTGCGGATGATGCACGGGGGTGGCAGCGCCCCTTCGTGTTGTGCCTTCACCCACAGGGTTGCCTTCGAAGAGGGGTCCGGGCCTCGGGTCCTTCTCAAGGGCGGACCGGGGAATCGGGGGCGTTCGGCATGTGGCACCACCCACGTGACTCCTCTCGAATTTCCTCATGAGACCGGCCTCATCCTGATGTGCGCCGGGAAGGCCGGGAACCCCTTCCAGACCACGCAGGGGAATCGCCTCTCCTGTCGCGATCAGGAGGGGAGAAGGGGCTCAGAGGAAGCGGTGCCAGGACCCTCGGTGTTCCCCTCGAGGGAACCCGGCGTGTCGGGGGACTTTTGGGGGTCGCAGGAAGGCTGTCAGGGACCGTTTCGCCCTTCAGGGCGGAACAGGGGACTTCCCTTGAGACGCTGTCACGGGCAAGGGCCTCATCTTGCCAAGAGGTGGGAACCACGTGGGTTTTCTCGAGTTGCGGCGGGATTCTCGAGGTTCGACGGGGATCTCAGCCTTCCCCTTGGGTTGGCCCTGGGAAGCCCAATCTTCCCCTCGGGTTGCGAGGGAAAGCTGGGGGTTGCGCTCGAGTCACTGCAGGGCCGAAGAGACCTCACCTAGGCGTGTGTCCGGGACCTAATATTCCTCTCCAGGGAAGGCAGGGATCTCGGGGTTGCATTCCAGGCTCCCCCGGGGAGTCAGGCCTCATCTCGAGGGGAAGCCAAGGACTCCGCTCTCCTCTCGAGTCGCGACGCGGTTCTCTTGGAGCCCCCTGAGCGGCCTCAAGGGAGTCCAGCCTTCTCTTCCGTTTGGAGAGAGGACCCGGGATTGCTCTCCAAGCCATGCAGGAAAACAAGGCCCTCAGCTCGCGAGGATGGGGGCGTCTCAGGGGTTTCCTCGAGCTGCGGCACCCGTGGGGGTTTTCTCCCGAGCACGACCAGGATCTCAGGGAGCCTCTCGTGCGGCGCCAGGGAAGTCAGGTCTCCATGCGCGTGGCGAGGGGGAGCGCGTCCTGGCTCTCGAGTCACGGGAGGGGACCAGGGCCTCGAAACGCGTTGAAGAAGGACTCTCGACGTCTGTCTCGGGGGGCGGCGGGAAACCCTCGTTTCCCTCGCCTTCTGCCGGGGACCTTAGGGAACTTCCCAGGGTGCCTCTGAGAGGCGAGGGATCCTGCAGAGGTGGCGGGGCCCCTCGGGACTCCGCTGGGTCTGGCGCAACGGAAGAGGGCCTCACCTCGAGGGGAGGCAGGAACCTCAGGCTTCCTCTCCGTTTCGGACTCCGACCGCAGGGTCCCTGCAGAGTTGGGACAGGAGAGTCAGGCCTCGTCTTGTCTGAGGAAGGGAAACCCGCTGGCCTCTCGAGTTGCTCAGGGGGTCTCAGGCCCCTCGTCGAGCTGTGTGTGGAACCCGCGGGTCTTTGCGGACGATGCACAGGGGTGGCAGCGCCCCTTCGTGTTGTGCCTTCACCCACAGGGTTGCCTTCGAAGAGAGGTCCGGGCCTCGGGTCCTTCTCAAGGGCGGACCGGGGAATCGGGGGCGTTCGGCATGTGGCACCACCCACGTGGCTCGTCTCGAATTTCCTCGTGAGACCGGCCTCATCCTGAGGTGCGCCGGGAAGGCCGGGAACCCCTTCCAGACCACGCAGGGGAATCGTCTCTCCTGTCGCGATCAGGAGGGGAGAAGGGGCTCAGAGGAAGCGGTGCCGGGACCCTCGGTGTTCCCCTCGAGGGAACCCGGCGTGTCGGGGGACTTTTTGGGGTCGCAGGAAGGCTGTCAGGGACCGTTTCGCCCTTCAGGGCGGAACAGGGGACTTCCCTTGTGACGCCGTCGCGGGCAAGGGCCTCATCTTGCCAAGGGGTGGGAACCACGTGGGTTTTCTCGAGTTGCGGCGGCATTCTCGAGTTACGACGGGGATCTCAGCCTTCCCCTTGGGTTGGCCCTGGAAGCCCAATCTTCCCCTCGGGTTGCCAGGGAAAGCTGGGGGTTGCGCTCGAGTCACTGCAGGGCCGAAGACACCTCACCTAGGCGTGTGTCCGGGACCTAATATTCCTCTCCAGGGAAGGCAGGGATCTCGGGGTTGCATTCCATGCTCCCCCGGGGAGTCAGGCCTCGTCTCGAGGGGAAGCCAAGGACTCCGCTCTCCTCTCGAGTCGCGACGCGGGTCTCTTGGAGCCCCCTGAGCGGCCTCAAGGGAGTCCAACCTCCTCTTCCGTTTGGAGAGAGGACCCGGGATTGCTCTCCAGGCCATGCAGGAAAAGAAGGCCCTCAGCTCGCGAGGACGGGGGCGTCTCGGGGGTTTCCTTGAGCTGCGGCGCCCGTGGGGGTTTTCTCCCGAGGCACGACGAGGATCTCAGGGAGCCTCTCGTGCGGCGCCAGGGAAGTCAGGTCTCCATGCCCGTGGCGAGGGGGAGCGCGTCCTGGCTCTCGAGTCACGGGAAGGGTCTAGGGCCTCGAGACGCGTTGAAGAAGGACTCTCGAGGTCTTTCTCGGGGGGCGGCGGGAAACCCTCGTTTCCCTCGCCTTCTCCCGGGGACCTTAGGGAACTTGCCAGGGTGCCTCTGAGAGGCGAGGGATCCTGTGGAGGGGGCCGGGCCCCTCGGGACTCCGCTGGGTCTGGCGCAACGGAAGAGGGCCTCACCTCGAGGGGAGGCAGGAACCTCAGGCTTCCTCTCCGTTTCGGACTCCGACCGCAGGGTCCCTGCAGAGTTGGGACAGGAGAGTCAGGCCTCGTCTTGTCTGAGGAAGGGAACCCCGCTGGCCTCTCGAGTTGCTCAGGGGGTCTCAGGCCCCTCGTCGAGCTGTGTGTGGAACCCGCGGGTCTTTGCAGACGATGCACGGGGATGGCAGCGCCCCTTCGTGTTGTGCCTTCACCCACAGGGTTGCCTTCAAAGAGGGGTCCGGGCCTCGGGTCCTTCTCAAGGGCGGACCGGGGAATCGGGGGCGTTCGGCATGTGACACCACCCACGTGGCTCGCCTCGAATTTCCTCGTGAGACCGGCCTCATCCTGAGGTGCGCCGGGAAGGCCGGGAACCCCTTCCAGACCACGCAGGGGAATCGCCTCTCCTGTCGCGATCAGGAGGGGAGAAGGGGCTCAGAGGAAGCGGTGCCGGGACCCTCGGTGTTCCCCTCGAGGGAATCCGGCGTGTCGGGGGACTTTTGGGGCTTGCAGGAAGGCTGTCAGGGACCGTTTCGCCCTTCAGGGCGGAACAGGGGACTTCCCTTGAGACGCCGTGGCGGGCAAGGGCCTCATCTTGCCAAGAGGTGGGAACCACGTGGTTTTTCTCGAGTTGTGGCGGCATTCTCGAGTTACGACGGGGATCTCAGCCTTCCCCTTGGGTTGGCCCTGGGAAGCCCCATCTTCCCCTCGGGTTGCGAGGGAAAGCTGGGGGTTGCGCTCGAGTCACTGCAGGGCCGAAGACACCTCACCTAGGCGTGTGTCCGGGACCTTATATTCCTCTCCAGGGAAGGCAGGGATCTCGGGGTTGCATTCCAGGCTCCCCCGGGGAGTCAGGCCTCGTCTCGAGGGGAAGCCAAGGACTCCGCTCTCCTCTCGAGTCGCGACGCGGGTCTCTTGGAGCCCCCTGAGCGGCCTCAAGGGAGTCCAGCCTCCTCTTCCGTTTGGAGAGAGGACGCGGGATTGCTCTCCAGGCCATGCAGGAAAAGAAGGCCCTCAGCTCGCGAGGACGGGGGCGTCTCAGGGGTTGCCTCGAGCTGCGGCGCCCGTGGGGGTTTTCTCCCGAGGCACGACGAGGATCTCAGGGAGCCTCTCGTGCGGCGCCAGGGAAGTCAGGTCTCCATGCGCGTGGCGAGGGGGAGCGCGTCCTGGCTCTCGAGTCACGGGAGGGGACTAGGGCCTCGAGACGCGTTGAAGAAGGACTCTCGAGGTCTTTCTCGGGGGGAGGCGGGAAACCCTCGTTTCCCTCGCCTTCTGCCGGGGACCTTAGGGAACTTCCCAGGGTGACTCTGAGAGGTGAGGGACGCTGTGGATTTGGCGGGGCCTCTCGGGACTCCACTGGGTTTGTCGCAATGGAAGAGAGCCTCATCTCGAGCGGAGGCAGGAACCTCAGGCTTCCTCTCCAATTCTAACTCTGATCGTAGTGTCCCTGCAGAGTTGAGACAGGAGAGTCAGGCTATGTCTTTTCTGAGGAATGGAACTCTGCTTGCCTCTCGAGTTGCTCATGGGGTTTCAGGCCCCTTGTCAAAATGTGTGTGGAATCTGCAGGTTTTTCCAGACGATGCATGGGGGTGTCAGTGACCCTTCGTTTTGTGTCTTCATCCACAGGGTTGCCTTCGAAGAGGTGTCTGGGCATCGTGTTCTTATGAAGAGCGGACTGGGAAATCGGGGTCGTTCAGCATTTGGCACCACCCACGTGGCTACTCTGGAATTTCCTCATGAAACCGGCCTCATCCTGAGGTGTGCCGCGAAGGTCATGAAACCCTTCCAGACAAAGCAGAGGAATCGACCCTCCTGTGGCGATCAGGAGGGGAGAAGTGGCTCAGATGACGTGCTGCTGGGAACCTCGGTGTTTCCCTCAAGTGAGACAGGTATGTCGGGTAACTTTTGGGGTCGCATAACGCGTTCCAAGTACCGTTTCGCTCTTCAAATTGGAACGTGGGACTTCTCTTGGGGTGCTCCAGCGGGCAAGGGCCTCATCTTGGAATGACTGGGGAACCACTTGGTTTTTCTCTAGTTGCGGTGGGATATTTGAGTTACCACAGGGAATTCATGCTTCCTCTTGTGTTGGCCCACAAAAGTCTTATCTTCCATTCGAGATTCGAGGAAGAGCTGGAGGTGCGCTCTAGTCACTGAAGGCAAAAGAGACCCCACCAAGGCTTGTGTGCAGGACCTAATGTTCATGTCAAGGGGCGACAGGAATCTCGGGGTTGCATTCCAGACTCACCCTGGAGTCAGGCCTCGTCTCGAGGGGAAGCAAAGGACTCTGCTCTCCTCTCGAGTCGGACGGGTATGTCTTGGAGCCCACTGAGTGGCTTAAAGGGAGTCAAACCTCCTCTGGTGTTTGGAGGGAGGACACGGGATTGCTCTCCAGGCAATGCAGGAAATGAAGGCCCTCATCTCCCGATGACTGGGGCGTCTCGTAGGTTTTCTCGAGCTGTGGCGCTAGTGTGGGGTTTCTCACGAAGTAAGACTGGGAGCTCAGTGAGCCTCTCATGTGGTGCCAGGGCAGTCAGGTCTCTATGCACGTGGTGAGAGGGAGCCCGTCATTGTTCTCGAGTCATGGTAGGGGAATTGGGCCTGAAAACGTGTTAAAGAAGGACTCTCGAGGTCTTTCTTGGGTTGCAGCAGGAAACCCTGGGTTCCATCGACTTGTGCCAGTGACCTCAGGAAGCTTCTCAGCGTGCCTCTGAGAAGTCAGGGTCACTGTGGAGTTGGGAGGGGCCTCTCGGAACTCCACTGGGTTTGGTGCAATGGAAGAGGGCCTCATGACAAGTTGAGGCAGGAACCACAGGGTTCCTCTCCTGGCTTCGAATGCGCCGGATCTGACTCGGATCGCAGAGTCCCTGCAGAGTTGGGACAGGAGAGTCAGGCCTCGTCTTGTGTGGAGGAATGGAACTCCGCTTGACTCTCGCGTTGTTCATGGGGTGACAGGCCACTTGTCGATTTGTATGTGGAACTTGCGGGTTTTTCTGGACGATGCACTGGGGTGTCACTGCCCCTTCATGTTGTGCCTTGTTCCACAGGATTGCCTTCGAGTTGGGTTCTGCCATCGGGTTCTTATCAAGAGCGGACCAGGGAATCGGGGTCTTTTGGCATGCCGCACCACCCACGAGGCTATGTCTCGAATTTCGTCGTGAGTCTGGCCTCATCTTGATGTGCACCAGGAAGGTAGGGAACGCCTTCCAGACAAAGCAGGGGAATCGAACCTCCTGTCGCGATCAAGAGGGGAGAAGAGTCTCAGATGAAGTGGTGCCGGGAACCTCGGTGTTCTCCTCAAGTGAGACTGGTATGTCGGGGAACTTTTGGGGTCGCATCAAGGGTTCCAAGTAACTTTTCGCTCTTCAATACGGAACGTGGGACTTCTCTTGAGACGCTGTAGCGGGCAAGGGCCTCATCTTTCGATGACGGGGGAACCACGTGGTTTTTCTTGAGTTGGGGCGGGATTCTTGAGTTACAACCGGGAATTCAGGCTTCCTCTTCAACTGGCCCAGGGAAGTCCAGTTTTCATTCGAATTGTGAGTTAGAACTGGGGATTGCTCTCGAGACACTGCAGGGCCAAATAGACCTCATCTAGGCTTGTGTCCAGGACCTAATGTTCCTCTGCTGGGGCGAAAGCGATCTCAGCATTGCATTCTCGACTCACCCGGGGAGTCAGGCCTCGTCTCGAGGGGAAGCCAAGGACACCGCTCTCCTGTCAAGTCGCGACGGGTATATCTTGGAGCTCACTGTGTGGCCTAAAATGAGTCAAGCCTCCTGTGGAGTTTGGAGAGAGGACTCAGGATTGCTCTCCAGGCCATACAGCAAAAGAAGGCCCTCATCTCGTGAGGACTGGGGCGTCTTGTGGGTATTCTCGAGCTGCGGCTCCAGTGTGGTGTTGCTCACGAGGTATAATGGGGAGCTCAGGGAGCCTCTCCTGTGGCGCCAGGGAAGTCAGGTTTCTATGCGCGTGGCTAGGGGGAGCGCGTCATTGCTCTCGAGTCATGGTAGGGGAATCGCACCTCAAGACGCGTTGAAGAAGGACTCTCGAGGTCTTTTACGGGTTGGGGCAGGAAACCCTTGGTTCCCTCGACTTGTGCCGGTGATCTCAGGAAGGTCTAAGGGTGCCTCTGAGAAGTCAGGGATACTGTGCAGTTGGGAGGGGCCTCTCGGGACTCCACTGGGTTCGGTGCAATGGAAGAGGGCCTCATCTTGAGTGCAGGCAGGAAACTCATGTTTCCTCTCCTGACTTCCCCTGGGCCAGATCTGACTCGGATCGCAGTTTCGCTGCAGAGTTCGAACAGGAGAGTCAGGCCTCGTCTTGTGTGGAGGAATGGAACTCTGCTTGCCTCTCCAGTTGTTCACGGGGTGACAGGTCACTTCTCGAGCTGTGTGTGGTACCTGCGGGTTTCTCCGGACGATACCCAGGGGTGTCAGTGCCCCTAAGTGTTGTGCCTTCATCAAAAGGGTTATCTTCAAAGAGGTGTCCGGGCATCAGGATCTTATCAAGAGCGGACCGGGAAATCGGGGTCTTTCGGCATGTGTCACCATCCACGTGGCTATGTCTCGAATATCCTCGTGAGACCGGCCTCATCCTGAGATGCACCGGGAAAGGTGGGAACCCCTTCAAGACAAAACAGGGGAATCGACCCTCCTGTCGCGATCAGGAGGGGAGAAGGGGCCCAGATGTAGTGGTGCCGGGAACCTCGGTGTTCTCCTCGAGTCAGACTGGTGTGTCGAGGAACATTTGAGGGCGCATCAAGGGTGCCGATACCGTTTCGCACTTCAAGACGGAACGTGGGACTTCTCTTGAGACGCTGTAGGGGGCCAGGGCCTCATCTTGGGATGACGGGGGAACCACGTGGCGTTTCTCGAGTTGTGGCGGGATTCTCGATATTCGACAGGGAATACAGTCTTCCTCATGTGTTGGGCCAGGGAAGTCCTATCTTCCATTCGAGTTTAAAGGGAGAGCTGGGGATTGCTCTCGAGAAACTGCAGGGCAAAATAGACCTCATCTAGGCTTGTGTCCAGGACTTAATGCTCGTCCCTAGGGGAGACAGGGATCTTGGGGTTGCATACCAGACTCACCCAGGGAATCAGGCCTCGTCTCGAGGGGAAGCAAAGAACTCCGCTGTCCTTTTGAGTCGCGATGGGTATCTCTTGGAGCCCACTGTGTGCCCTAAAGGGAGTCAAGCCTCCTGTGGTGTTTGGATAGAGGACTCGGGATTCCTCTCCAGGCCATGCAGGAAAAGAAGGCCCTCATCTCGCGATGATGGCGGCGTCTCATGGGTTTTCTAGACTGCTGCGCTAGTGCCGGGTTTCTGACGAGGTACGAGAGGGAGCTCAGGGAGCCTCTCGTGTGGCGCCAGGGAAGTCAGGTGTCCATGCGCATGGCGAGGGGGAGCTCCTCATTGCTCTCGAGTCATGGTAGGGTAATCGGGCCTCAAGACGGGTTGAAGAAGGACACTCGAGGTCTTTCTCGGATCACTGCATAAAACCCAGGGTTCCCTTGACTTTTGCCTGCGACCTCAGGGAGCTTCTCAGAGTGCCTCTGAGAAGTCAGGGATACTATGCAGTTTGGAGGGGCCTCTCGAGACTCCTCTGCATTTGGTGGAATGTAAGAGGGACTCATCTCGAGTTGAAGCAGGAACCTCAGTGTTCCTCTCCATTTCTGACTCAGATCGCAAGGTCCCTGCATGTTGGTACAGGAGAGTCAGGCCTCGTCTTTTCTGGAGGATGGGACTCCTCTTGCCTCTCGAGTTGTTCTCGAGGTGACAGGCCACTTGTCGAGCTGTGTGTGTAACCTGCCCGTTTTTCCGGATGATGCACAGGTGTGTTAGTGCCCCTTCGTGTTGTACCTTCATACTCAAGGCTGCCTTCCAAGAGGTGTCCGAGCATCGGATTCTTATCAAGAGCGGACCGGGAAATTGGAGTCTTTCAGCAAGTGGCACCACCCACAAAGCTACGTATCGAATTTCCCCATGAGACCGGCCTCATCCTGAGTTGTGCAGGGAAGGTCGGGCCCCCTTGCAGACAAAGCAGGGGAATCGACCCACCGGTCACGATCAGGAGGGGAGAAGGGGCTTAAATGAAGTGGTGCCAGGAACCTCGGTGTTCCCCTTGAGTGAGACCGGCGTGTTGGGGGACTTTTGGGGTCGCATCAAGGGTGCCAAGTACCGTTTCGCATTTCAAGACGGAACCTGGGACATCTTTTGAAACGCTGTAGCGGGCAAGGGCCTCATCTTGCGATGACGGGAGAACCACGTGGTTTTGCTCGAGTTGCGGCGGGATTCTCGAGTTATGACCGGGAATTTAGGCTTCCTCTTGTTGGCCTTGAAATCCAATCTTCCATTCGGGTTGCGAGGGGGAGCTGGGGATTGCGCTAGAGTCACTGCAGGGCAAAAGAGACCTAATCTAGGCTTGTGTCCAGGATCTAACGTTGCTCTCCAGGGGCGACAGGGATCTCGGGTTTGCATTCCAGACTCATCCGGGGAGTCAGTTCTCACCTCGAGGGTAATCAAAGAATTCCGCTCTCGTCTCGAGTCGCGATGGGTATTTCTTGGA